>NC_140944.1:76823183-77193183 GCF_014529385.1 Adiantum capillus-veneris
ACCTCATTCTCTCTCTCTCTCTCTCTCACACACACACACACACACACCCAAACTCTTCATCTTGGTTATCTTCAAAAGATGGGTCCGAGGTGATTGTGAAGGCACTGCATAATAGGTGATTTCCAAGATGTTGCATGCAAGTGGTGATTATTATTCATTTTGACAGTACCTTATGATCTACATCACCTCTCCCGCCCTTGTCCACAAAGTCCTCGTGATTGGGGCCTCCTCTTTTGAAACTCACCATGAAAACTCTAAAAGAGTCCATAGTCCATGAAAACCATTATTTTCAAGTATGTGATGTAAGAGATATTTTCCTTTTCCTCTTCGTTTCTCAAGTGTCATGATTATACACTGAAAGATCTTTTTTGCGAGATAGACTAAAAGGAGTCACTCACCCAAAAACAATTATCTCCAATTTCAATAAGGTACAATCTAGCACCAAAGATTGCAAATACACATTGTTCATATTGGCTCCAACCTACCAATACGATCTACCAAATCTACTTCTTCTATAATTTGCTTAGAAGCACTTGCCATAGTATTATGTATTGAGAAACCCTCCTCCCCCCTCCACAACATTGCACGCGCACACACACACACACACTTTTACTTGTCCAAGCATCTACCATGGCTTTAATATTGATGACCACAAGCTATGATTCAGAGGAGGGAGCATAACCTTGGATAATCAAGGAGTTAATATAAGGGTGGATGATTAAAGTCTCCATAAGGAATGATCTAGACGTTTAGAGACAATGATAGATAGATTGTAATACATAATTTGATGCTAAATATTTATATAATGATTCAAGTTCTATGTACCTTGTGGGGTTTTGCTCTTTTTCATGATTTCTCCAAAAGGTTTGCTTGGAGTTTGAAATTCCTCATCGTGCACTCAACCATGGCTAGCTACATAACCATTTATGGACCATAATGTGGCCACAAGATTGTTCTTATGTTTGACAATAACGTGTATGCACTTTCTAGATCTTTTGTGATACAACGTTATGAAATAATAATGCATTCAATTTGCATCCATTAGCTCTAATGGGAGAGCAGGGGACGATAAAGGCTATTGAACTTGCTAGTAGTGAACAAATCTTGCTTCTCAATCATGGACAATGTCAATTCTAGAAGATTCGCATTCCTATTGAAATCACACAAGGCATTGGAATGAAGGACACAATAGGAATAGTCCGATGGTCCCTCCAGAGTAGTTGGTATACTATATGCAATGCCTTCACAAAGTAGCCTACACATGGCACTCAAGCAAGCAATGGATATCATTCAAGTTCAAGAGCTAGCTATGCATTATGATGGACATGTGGCATTTGAGTTACCATCTTTTGATCTATTTGTGCACGAACTTATGAAAATTGCAACATGTGAATTTACCATGGTGAATAAGTTTGCACAAATAGAGTTTTGGAATATGCTCAGCAAGATGGTTCCGAAGCAAGGATATGAATGTGTATCAATGTGTGTGTGTGTGTGTGAACACATTAAAGGAAGAGTATGGCTCTTTTGTTTGAGATTATTTGAGATGCAACATGGTTACTTTGCTACACTATCCTCTATAGAGTGACTATTGAGATCTTGATATAATCTTTTTCATTGCTTATGCTCGCTCGGTTTCTTGTCCGCTCGGAAGTACTTGCTCGAAGATTGGGATTCCTCGTCTTCCTCTAGGAGTGTAGGCTTTGGCTTATATTTATGGCTGAGTACAATTAGGTATTACTACTCTCACTCCCTCATGAATTCATCTCATGATTGGTTTACAAAGAAGACGAGGTTACATTTTATAGGTGAAGGGAACCCCTAAGGGTTACACAAGAAAGAGAAGAGCCAGTGTGAACAAGAACTGGAAAATTTTGAAAATGAGCGTCCGTGCATGATGTGGGCAGACTGGGGTCCAGTATTTTGATCACATCTCCTTAACTGTGGCTCCAAATAATAAAGTAAAAATAGGGGCACAAAACTCATCTCATAAGCTACAGCTCCCATTTTATATACTTCTTCAATTTGGATTGGAACCATGTGTTAAAAAATCATCAAGATAGGGTATAGTTTTGGCACCAAAAATCTTCTTGTGGTCCCCTTAGCCTAGACTTTCATTTGATTCCAATGGACACCTCATGCAATAGAGCATCAAGGAGAAATGGACTTTAAATTTGGATTGGAACCATGTGTAAAAAATCATCAAAATAGGGTACAGTTTTGGCAGCAAAAGTCTTCTTGTGGTCCCCTTAGCCTAGGCTTTCATTTGATTCCAATGGATATCTCATGCAATAAGTCAGCATGGCATTGCTCCTTGACAAAGTTTTGTATTCATGCTTGCAATAATGAATTAAAATAGGTGTATCTTTTAGAATCCTGCAAGCTAGCGTCCCACTAGGATTTCATTCCTTCCTAGTAGCTATTAAAAAGAAATATGAAAAATACATAGAATATATATATATATTGAAAGTTACCCTATACATAGGATCTAGCTAGGGTGTGAGATGATAATGAGATATTAGAAATAAAGAATCAATGCTTTCTGCCCCAAGTTAAAGAGGCGGAGCTATTGACGCTTTTCCCATAGTACTTTTTGATAGTAAAGTAAGAATATGTTACCCTTGAGATAAATAATATGATGAGATAGAAAGATTATTATTATACTTAGATATGCATATATACATTATAGAAAATATACTTATATATCTAAAAAGTCACAAGATAGATCTTGTAGCATTCGTTCCCACTATGTACGTGTCATAGCAGAACATCCACCGCCTCTAAACCTGCACATCCTCTGGTATGTGCCACATTTGATCTTTGCAAGATCAGTCCTCTTGTACATCTTCCTTGCTTTCTTCTTCACTAGATGATTCCGAAGTTTCATCTTCACTTTGATCTTCACCTATGTTTTTTATTTCTCCTCATCAACATCTTCTAGATCATTGTCTCCTCTGCTCTTCAACATTTTGAGCCTTTTTCCTGCAATGGGAATTTTTACTTCTGTACCGTCTAGTTCAGACAAGTTGTAAGTAGCAATTTCATACACATGCTTTACAACATATGGTCCAAACCATCTTTTTGAGAACTTATGCTTGAATGTGTACTGGTTATCAAGTCTACTATCTTACACTAAAACCCAATCACCTTTGTCAATTTCTTTTCTCCTGAGCCGATGTCGCTTATCAGAGTAGTCCTTGTTTTTCAACGTTGCATTTTTTAGTCATTCTTTTGCAGCCTCAATGTCTCCAGGTCTTCTCTCTAGTTGCCTTATGCGCAATGCAAGGAGATCTTCCATGATAATCCCCTCTTGCCAAGGTAGTACATTCCATGTGGAATTGTATCTTCAATCGGCATCACTAGCTTTTGACCATACATTAGCTCCGTAGGCATATAGCTAGTTACTGAGCTATGTGTTGTATGATGAGTCCATAAAGCATATAAAAATAGTTTTGGCCACTCACCAACTCTTCCTTTGCAATCCTTGGCCAAAGCTTTGATGGTAGGGGGATGACATCTTTCACTCTTTCCATTTCCTTCAGGGTTGTAAGTTGTAGTAAGAGAAACCTTGATTCCTATTTGGAAAACCTCCCTTGCTTCCTCGGAATCCAATTCACCTTTGTTTGCAGTGATCTTTCCCACACAGCCATAACGGAAAATCACCTCATCAAGAAGGAATTTGCACACAACTTTCGTGGTTTTAGCTCTTAATGCTGACCCTTCAACCTGGTTAGTTAGGTCCTCTCATGCACGAACTAAGTAATTCATCTGCCAAAGTCCTAAAGGCACTGTGACTAGAGCCATAATCCATTTATATTGCATAGCCAGTGGACATATAGGGTGCAATCCATCACGATGTCGGACATTTGAATACATTTAACAAGTTACACAGGAATCTACCAATTGAGATACATCTTTATACATACCCTTCCACCAGTATTTTTCTTTCAACTTGGAGAAGGTTGCCTACACACCCCTTTGTCCAGCAGCCCATAGACTCTCATGAAACTCTTGCATGAGCTTTACTTGAGTCTCTTCTTTACATATAACCCTTTGTGGTGTAGCACCCTTTTGTTTAGGATAATTCACAAGTAACCATCCCTCAAAAAGTACCCATATGCTTTCTTACATATACTTTTGAATTCTTGTTCAGACCAATCATATTGTTTTGCTAGAGTACTCAAATAACTTCCAATAAGAAGCCAATCACCTTCATAAACCTCCTTAAAGAACAATTCAAGTGGATTAGTCATGTAGAATTTTTTACCTTTGACATGAGGGATAGAATAGGACTTTGTGCCTACATCATCTCCCTCATCCATCATCTATGACTCATCTTCATACCTTGCCCTTGATAGCATATCTGCCATTGTACTGTCCTTACGTGAAATATTCCTAAACTTGGGATTTAAGGACTTAATGTAGGTAATGCACCGCAACATAGCAATGTCTGGCGTTGAGAAGCTTGTAGTCATCCCAAGAAGTGGTAGACAATTTGTTTCTACAACCACACATACACCAATTAGGTAATATTTCCCATTTTTCAAGGTTGTAACCATACCCCATAAATCTGTCTTTATATGTGGATAGTTTCTTTGGCGAGAACTTAGTACCTCTGCTCCAAATTTCACCACATTGAACATGTGTCCTTCTTTTTCATCTTGCCCTACTTCCCATCCGATTCCTATAGAACTGGTGTCTACTGTCACAAATACTGACCTTTGACACTCATACTCTACCTTTCTCAAAATTGGTGTTGACTGGAGCAACTACTTTAGCTTTTTCATGGCTTTTACATGTGCTTCTGTCCATTTAAACTTTTGATTCTTTCTAATCAAATGATAAACAGGATCAACTACATGTGTATAATGTGGAATCCAAATAGCTTAAAAGACACATGCTCCCAAAAACCTTCTAACCTCAGTGATGCTAGTGCATGTTTCTTTTATTCTTTGTATGGCATCTACAATTGTTGGAGAAGGTTTCCTACCATATGACCCGCAGATGTGCCCCACAATGAGAACTTCATTGACATCAAACATAGAATTTTTCCTGGACAAAGTAAGATTCACTTCCTCCAACCTAGATAGAATTTATCACAATCATTTATGTGATTTACCACAAACCTGCGACATCCCTTGAGATCCAAATCATCATCTTTGTCACTTTCTTCGCATCTTGTGATAGGAAAATGATCAACGAAAGGCATTGTGATTTGAGGAATAAAGTCATGTAAGACCTTATTCATCCCATTCATCATATGTGCAAACGAGTTGGTTGCTCCCTGTGGCACGGTACACATCCTTACCAAACCCAAAGGTGTCCTCATGGTTGTCAAGTCTCTGATTTTGATTGCAAATTGGCATTGATCATACCCTGAGTAGAGATCCCCCATCCAGTAGATTGCCCACCCTACAAACGCTTCTCTAAACTCATCCATAGTTGGACCTGTACCTACATTTCTAATTTTCACCTTGTTCACTGGTTTCATATCTTGGATGAAGCATAGAGCACCATTCTTCTTTGGAATTGTGAACCACCTGTTGAGTATGGAGCACAAGAAGGCTCCAAAATACCCATTTTGACATTTTCATTCAATAGATCTACTAACTTGGGCAAATGAGCCTTTGGAACCGGAATAGGCCGCAGATTCCAAGGCACATGAGGTATTGTAAAAATTACCATAGGAGCTATAATAGAAGGATCAACACATCCTATCTCATGTGGCTCAAATGAAAAAGCCTTACCATGCTTTGAAAGCATTTCATTGAAGCACTTTGTATCCTCTTGTGTTAGAAACTCCTCGCAACCAATCTGCAACTCTTGAAAAGACTCCTTTGTGAAGGTATGCCCAGTCTTTTTAGGATTCCTCAAACTTGGTTGCAAAGAAGCCTTCTCAATCTTTTCCCTGTTGTTGCATGGTAAGGGTGAAGCTACTGGTTTCACCTTCTTCACTACACTCTTGTATTTAGTTTCAACATGGACTTCTGGGCCAACTGTTTGGTTTTCTTTAAAGGCTACTATAACTTGATACATTTCGATAGAGCATACTTTCACATTTTAAGTTTCAAGATTCAAACTAGACTTCACCCATAGTATCTACAAAATAAACTTGTTCACACGACCAAAACATGTTCAGTAGGCTCTAGCAACCCACTCTCTTTCATGCCTATTTCTACTTTATGTACATACTGCCTCTCACATCTCTTCAAATCTTCAAGTTTTGTAAAACATATTGATCCATTCCTTGTGACCAAGGAGCTCATTGACAAAGTTTCACCTCTTTTTGGATCAAGCGAAACCTTTTTTCTTTCTGTACCACTGCAATGCCGCTTTACCATGGTACTTGGCTAAAACCCATCATTTACCTATGATCATGAAACTCTATGCTCACTTTTGGTGGAGGATGCTCTCTCAGGTTGTGATGATTTTTTTCATGGTTTACACAAACTGCGAGAAATTGAATAGCATGCTTACCATCTTTACTTCGTATCTTGGCATAAGCTCTACCATCATCCATTACCTTTGTTTCCATTCAAGCTCCCACAATGTAGGAGTTTCCAAGGATAAGATGATATGAAGACGTGTCATGTATAAAAAGTTTTGCTCATCCTTTACATCACCCATGTCACCTTTACGCTTGGACATGCTGCATACAATTCACCTGAAGAATTGTTTGCCACTCTAACCATCCAACCATGTTCTATGTCCCTTGGCCATTTACATTTGTTGTAAGGACTTTTTGAGATTTTATTTATTTTAGAGACATGGTCAATTAAGGCAACAAATGGTTCTTCAAGATCACCTACCTTGACCAATGCCTCTGTAGTAACACATGCCCAATGGCTTCTAGAATAGTGGCTACTAGGAATACTTTCAGATTCTTCACCACCATAAATAAATTTCACTTTCCTTACATTCCAAGAAGACTGGTAGAATCTCACCATAGCTTCATCACCTTCTTTAGCACACACCCATACTCATTGTGTCTTCATAGTATCGCCTTTAACTTGTGGGCGAATAGACTCATTAAGTGTTTGATTCTTTCTCTTGATGATGTTGATAATTTCTTAATGGAATTAATGCTTGGCTATGCCAAGCACCTCACCAAAAGTAAACTCAACCTTGCTATTCAAAATCCTCTCCTCTAGAACTTTCTTTAAGTCTATAGCAAGCTCAATGTGAGATTGTAGTTTGTAAGCTAGTCCTTTTGGCTTACCTTTTGTTGGCTCCTTTTTGTTCCCTATTGTAGATTCCTCCACTCGATCTTTAGTCCTTTCTCAACATCTTTATCTGCAAGAAGAAGCTCCAAGGTTTCTTGAAACTCTTTACCTGCAGCTTGTAAGAAAAGGTCTTCTCTGCATCTAGTGTGGCCCTCTGTGTCCTAGTAAGTTGTGCATAGCGCCGGTCAGATTCCCTAAGGAGCTCTATTATTGATAGTCCTTGATTTGGTTTGACTACCCATTCTAATAATGTCCTTTTGGTCACTCTCTCAGATTCCTCCTTTAAAGCTACTTTGAGTTCTTCCCTGTTTGTCCCATGCCCATCTTTAATTCCCCTAACATGTTCTTAAATTTCTAGAGCAACAACTAGCTCAAAGCCTTGAATCATCTCACCTTCTGACCCGCAATGCAGCTCCATCTCCTTCACATACTCACACAGATACTTGGTTACATCTTTTCCATTGAACTTATCAATTTTGTTGACGACCACTTGTATGGATTTGGTTACTGAAATCTCCCTTATTTTACTAGCATGTTGTTGTTGCATGAACATTGCAAATGCTTGAAACATTTTCATTATTGCTGGGTCAAAATGCATACCTTGTTGCTCAACATGATCACCCATGGTTACCCAAAAACTCTCACCATGATAGATTCACGTCGAGTTCACCAAAAATATGTCAAGAAATTTACGGTCTTGCCATAAATGCATCGAGCTTTGGTAGTGGGAGTTTGTGAGAGAACTCCAAAAACTATATGAAGGAGTTAAACCATAGATTCCATGAAGTCTAGGGTTTGACAGTAAGTACAATCAAAGAAGCTCTACTCTTTCTCTCTTGCACTCACACACACAGAAAGAAAGAACACAAAAGAGAATATTAAAACAATAGAAAGATGAAAACATGAAGGCTATGGTCATATCATATCATGGGTAATATGAAAGGGTTAATAGATGATTTAATGGTGTTCAATCTTTACTGACCAAACACGCTACAAATTGTTCTTTGAAATTGTAATTTTGTGCTTACCATGATATATATGTTTTGTCTAGTGATTATGATTAACTGTGTACAAATCCTCTTGGTTCATAGCAAGATAACTACACTTACATCAAAAGAAAAGTTATAGTCTATAAGGGGTAGTATGATGGGATCCGATGAAACAAGTATTTCATTGAGCCTTTCTGGACCAAAGAGAAGCACTATATGTTTTTGAAAGTGTATTTTACGGCTAATCTGTACGTTAATTCTAATAGACTGCACAGAGTGAAAGCGATAGAAATTCACACCATTTGGATTATATATCTAGGATAGCATGTGAGAAATGTAGATATGAGAGAAGTGAAGAGGTGAGAAGTTTCCCTCCCAAGCCTTATTCTTGCCCATAGGCAATAAGGATACTACGGGGAGAGATGTACCTATAGCAAGGATAACCTAGAATTTGTAGAGAGAATGAATTTCTAGAGTGATAGAGATAGGTTTAGTTAGAGAGAGAGATGAAATTAGAGATATATGTTGGATTAGAGATGAAAAGGAAAACAACAAGAAATCAAAAGAATATCAAAGTAAGTCACATATTACTTGACAAACCCTTCGGGAGTTATTCACCATTTTTTATAGAGAGAGAAGAAGAGGCATTAGGTGAAGTTTGGACTCACAAAGGGGCCCTTTAAGGAGTTTGACTTTACCTCTCTACCAAAACGGATGCATGGATAAAAATTTTGCAAACAAACTCCAAACTTGACGGAGGTTTGACAGTTAGAATGTTCTCTTCAAGCTCTATCTACTCATATATAGCATGCCATGAGATTCTTCATAGTTTAATAGATTCTTTTTTTCATTCACCTATGATGTGAACTCTGTTGAAGTCTAAGTGAATCAAAAAAAGAATCTCCTAAAATATGAGGAATCTTATGGCGTGCTATATATCAGTAGATAGAGCTTGGAGAGGACATTCTAATTGTCAAACCTCCACCAACTTTGGAGTTTGTTTTCAAAAATTTGTCTAGGCGCCCGTTTTGGTAAAGAGAGATAAAGTCAAACTACTTAAAAGGCCCCTTTGTGAGTCCAAATTTCACCTTAATGGAAGACTTCAAGCCTTGATTGATGCACCAAGTTTAAGTCCTTCTTTGATTAGAGATTATATTCTAAATATAGCTTAAATGATTGGCAAGTCTTCCTCTAGGAGTAAGCGTAGGCTTAAGCTTATGTTTATGGCTAAGTAAAATTAGGCATTACTACTCTCAATCCCTCATGGATTCATCTCATGACTCGTTTACAAAAACGAAGAGGTTCCCTTTTATAGGTGAAGGGATCCCCCAAGGGTTACACAAGAAAGAGAAGAGCCAGTGTGAACATGAACTGACAAAGTTGGAAATGAGTTGTCCCTACATGATGTGGGCAGCCTGGGGACGAGTATTCTGATCACATCTCCATAACCCTGGATCCAAATAAAAAAGTAAAAACAGGGGCAAAAAATTCATCTCATAAGCTACGACTCCCATTTTAAATAAGTTTTTCAATTCGGATTGGAACCTTGTGTAAAACAATCATCAAAATAGGGTACATTTTTGGCAAGCAAAGGTCTTCTTGTGGTCCCATTAGCCTATACTTTAATTTGATTTCAATGGACATCTCATACAATATAGAAGCAGGACATTGCTGCTTAACAATTTTTTTTAATCATGCTTAAAATAATGAATTAAAATAGGTGTATCATTGAGAATCGTGCAATCTAGTGTCGCACTAGGATTTGATTCCTTCCTAGTAGCTATTAAAAGAAATATAAGAAAAATACATAGAATATATATATATTGAAAGTTACCCTAGATATAAGATCTAGCTAAGGTATGAGATGATAATGAGATAGTAGAAATAAAGAATCAAGGCTTTTTGCCCCAAGTTAAAGAGGCGGAGCTATTGACACTTTTCCCATAGTACTTTTTAACGGAAAAGTAAGACTATGTTACCTTTGAGATAAATAAAAGGATGAGATAGAAAGGTTATTATTATACTTAGATATACATATGTACATCAAAGGGAATATAGTTATGTATCTAAAAGTCACAAGATAGATCTTGTGGCATTCGTTTCCACTATGTACGTGTCACAGCACGACACCGAGCCGATAATGACACGGAGATTTAATAAGATGATTAATTAATCTTGAGATTGATGATGGTGAGAATTTTCCTCCATGTCCGTCTTCTTGCTTTAACTGCCTCTTTGACTCTCCAGACTTTAATTATGCACTGTCTCAATCATCACACTTCAATGATTAATTAATCTTGATATTGATGATGGTGATAATTTTCCTCCATGTCCGTCTTCTTGCTTTAACTGCCTCTTTGACTTTGCAGTCTTTAATTATGCACTGCCTCAATCATCACGCTTAAATTATTGTCAAATGTTATGTAGCTTCCTCCTCTGTGTGCATGGCACTACCTTAATTTCCACTCACAATTTTTCACTTCTCCTCTAATCCACTTGCTCCAATTGACTTTAGGATATATATTCCCTTGGTGATTTCTCTTTTCAAGCTTGAGAGAGTGAGCTTACTTGCTCCTTATGAGATGAGAGAAAACCAGACTCCTTTTTTTTAAGATTTGAGAGAGAGAGAGAGAGAGATAGAGAGAGAGAGAGAGGCTTCTTAATTTGCTCAAGTCCCTTGCTTGGCCATTAAACTCTCCTCAATTGTGTTGAGTTTCTTTGTTGCTTCAAAGGATCTTCGATTTCTCAACTTGATCGATGGCCTAAATTTTTCCTCCTCTTGCTTTAAAGCCTCCATCAAGAGAGAATTTAAGGTCAATAGACCCCACTTCTCCCCTCCTCCCTTGCTTCAAGCTCTGCTCTTGTTTTCTTGTGCCTCCTCTCTAGAAGAGAGAGAGAGAGAGAGAGAGAGAGAGAGAGAGAGAGAGAGAGAGAGAGAGAGAGAGAGAGAGAAAGACGTGCCTTGCTTGAGCAAGCAAGGCAGCCCTTCTGGTTTAAGAGAGAGAGAGAGAGAGAGAGAGAGAGAGAGAGAGAGAGAGGCGTGCCTTGCTCGAGCAAGCAAGGCAGCCCTTCTGGTTTAAGAGAGAGAGAGAGAGAGAGAGAGAGAGAGAGAGAGAGAGAGAGAGAGAGAGAGAGAGAGAGAGAGAGAGAGAGATTCATGCCTTCCTCGAGCAAGCAAGAGAGCCCTTCCGCTTCTTTGTTCTCCCTTTTCCCTGCTTTTCTTTTTGCTTCCAATAACTCCCCATCATTGATGACACTATTTTTAGGCTATATATTTAAAATCATCCTTTCTTAGTTTGTCATGGCGTTGTGACAAGCCCCCTACTAACGTGGCATGTCGGGTCAGACTAGCGCCAAATTTTTTGCACCTGGACCGAATGGGGTCACGCCGAGGTCGCCATCATTTCTCCCTTATTTCTCTTGCTCATTTGAGCACTCTACAGCCGAGGGAAACCTCCTTTGTTCTCCTCTGTGTATCCACCCGCTGCCTACACTTTTTTTATGTCTTTTTCTCTCCTTCATTCGCACTTATCCCCCTTCCTTAATTGGGTGACCACCCCTCTTTAGGTCATGGGCGGGTGGCTGTTAGATTAATGGCCCTCGGTGGTCACATTAATCAGAGAACTTGCTAATGGGCACCACATTAGGTATACACATCCACCAAAGCAATGATTAGCATTGCTTTTGATTTTCAGTAGCCCTTAACTGGCAATATCGTTGTGATTTTTGTTGTCCATTTTAGTGTTGTGGATATTGCCACAACCTTCAAGATGCTAGTATAAGTGATCACATTTTTGAGCGAGACTCTCAAGTTTGCATCTTCTTAAGCCATAGTCATGTTGGGCATTCCATGCTATCACTTCATTCAAAGAGACAACATTCCGGGCACGAAGCTCTTCAAAAACCTTACCTCCTTCCGTACGGCGCCACATTTGGCATATGAATCATCCAAGGCACTTCCTTTTGCAAACCATTGGATTGCGTATCAATTAGCATTATAAGTTCATATCAAAGCATAGCCAAGCACATTGCTGACATAGATATTGATTAATGTAGTGTTGAGTTCAAGTCCTCTTGCATATATAATTATCACTGCACCACAAAAGAAAACGTTCGAAAACTTCGTCAAGGTAAAAAATTCCAAGATGGCACACTGATCGAGCCAACCAGACTGGTATGAAACTCACCCCTAGTGAAATTTAATATGGTGATATCTTGGTAACCGTAACTCTGATCACTAATCTGGAAAGATCGAAGTGCTACACAAAGTGAGCATTTTAGGCCCATGCATTCACTTCATCTCAAACCTCTCAATTGTAGTTTCCCAATCCGGTATGAATCTCCATTAACGTAAACTTCTATTTGACATAACTTCCTCACCATAGCTCCAATCGATGAGTCATAAAGACAACACTTCAATCACTACAGTTCTAGATCACAATCTCCCATCTATGATCACCTCAGGCATACTCATTTTTAGCATCATTAAGGCATCTGTTGGCCCTTTAAAGCCGCATTTGGTATACATTAATCGTAAAACTAGCTTGTTAGCAAGCCCTCAACACTAATCATTAATCATGTAATCTTAAATTAAGCTTGATGTGCATCTTCCTAGTATCTTTCTTAGCATGGGAGTAGAGATGCATGAAATCCACCCCCTTTGAACTTGCACAACCTCTGGTATGTGCCAATTTCACTTAAGTTTTCATTTGCTATCATCAAGATCATGTAATTGGTAAACATATGAAAAATAAAATAAGGCTTATACCCTCTCATCACCCTTATCTCTAAACGCCGCATTAGATTGTTGGATGAAAGCCAAGAGTTTATCCGTAGCACCAAAGGTGCCATCTTAGGTAAGGAAAGAGATGTTCTTTCCTACCTCTTTGAACTGCTTGAGCTTGGATGACGTCTTCCACACGGCATAGGATCTCCCATGGCGTCTTCTTTTTTGATGTTTCAAAAGTTGCACCATCGCTTTCTTTAGAAGATGAAGAATTTGAAGAAGATGGAGAAGAGGGTGACCTCTTTCTTGCCTTTTTATTGACTTGGTCTCCTGGTCTGCACCATCACTTTCTTCATAAGAGGAAGAGGATGAAGAATATGGAGAAGAGGGTGACATCTTTCTCGCCTTTTTCTTCTCTTGTTTTTTATCATGCCTCTTTGAATTACGATGTGGAGAGGTGTGTGATGGTCTTCTCCGTTTAGGAGGTGATGGAGAGCGTTTTGCCTGCCATCTTCGTGGAGCCATCTCCATCGAAGTGGCAAGAGACTCACTTATTTATCGTTCCTTTGGTGAGGGCTCTTGAATTCTCCTTTGGGAAGGAGATGTGTCATCAAGAAGTAAACTTTTGAGCCCTTTGTATGAATCCTCTTCTTCTTCTTGAATCGGAGAGAGGCCTTTTTTGGAAGTTTCGCAAGGAGGCTTCCTAGGTACTCTCTCTTCATGGTGGGGAGCATGGAGAGTCCCATGAGCACAAAGATACAGTTCCACTTCACTTTGGACGGATGTATTGCCCATGGCTTGTTGAAGCCTAAAAACAAGGTAGTTAACAAGCATAGGGACATCATTAGTAGCCTGCTCATTTTCAGCCATTCTAACAACTTTTAGGTGTAATTTGGCACTTCAAGCCCTAGTTGCTACTCCTATTTACCCCTTTAGAGAACCACTCAAGCTCTTGTACCTGTGGCTCGAATATCATTAATTGCAAGGAATAGAAGAGAGGGTCTTTCCGCACCAAAATAGTATCGGCTCCTTTCAAGGAATAGAAGAGAGGGTCTTTCCGCACCAAAATAGTATCGTCTCCTTTCAAGCTTCTAATAGCTCAGTAGTGGTTAAGTCGTAGGCAAGCCCCATAGGACTCCACTATTAAGACCATAGCTCTCAATGGTTATGCCCCTTTAGCTGCACGAAGGCAAGTGCACTGCAAGGCTGAAAAATCCCTATTCTACTTACTCAATTGCAATTAATAATACCAACTATTTATAGCTAGCTTGAGCACCTCCCTTCTTGAGTAAGAAAAAAGAAACCTTGTGACGTGATACCTCTATAACATTTAATGTCCTAGTAACTTGTGTGTAGCGGAAAAGAACATGAACATAGTGAGAATTTAATTAGAATAGATTCTAATGAGCATAGCAAGAGTGCTTTGATGGAAAGATCAACAAAAAGCATAAACCTAGTTAGATAGGCATGAACAACAGTTGAGGACCCGATTTACATGGAGCTGGTACCCCCTCCAAAAGTTTTTGTATTATAGGTTTCCCCCATCAAGGGAGACATTTTACGTATCAATTCTTTGTGTTCCTTCACTAAATATCTAGTGCAATGAAGATGGAAGCTTCAAGCACTAAGCAAAAACTTTAAAACACAGCATAAATTCCCTGACGATCTCAGACCCAAGACCTCACACACCTTCAAAGATGGTGAGAGCTAGCATGGTATGAGAGTAGATTGAGAGGAAGAAGGAGTAGTCTTATGAGAAAGAAGTATATCTCCTCACATAATCACTTATAATAGCTTAGCATAGCTTAGCAATTAGTATGTTAGAGGAGATGAGAATCCATCAAAGCTTGGCTCATGGTTGGATTTGCATCACAAAGCCAAGATTTGTTGGTGTAGGCCTCCCTTTTCACAAGCTTGGAGTAGATGATGAGATTTCTATTAAAGCTTGAGAAGTATCTCCCTTGGTCATGACCCCTCTTGCAATTTACTCATGCTGGCACCCTATTGGACCCTACCAAGCTTAGTCAATCATAATTGAGAAGCATAAGTGATAGCCGTGTGACATTGGTCCCCCTTTCCCCTTTTGTGTGAGCTTTAGGTAATTAAAGAATGCAATTAAACTCTCATTGGACCCCTTTTTCTTCTGCCAATAGGAAGCAGGCAAGACATTGGGCTATTGAATGCTCATTGGACCCCTTGGGAGATTGTCCAATAGTCTTCTAGAGAGATTAATTCTTATTACTTATTTTATTAAGTGTTTTAAAATGAAATAAACTAGATTTACTCTAGCCTAATTCTCATTGGTCCACTTCTATGGCCATCCAATAGGATTTGAATGCACCTTGTTGGCAATTGGGCTAGGGAACTGACATGTGTCCACTATGCCCTTTGTGTAAAGGGTCTTGCATGAGTGTGTGTGTGTGTGTGTTTATCTCTCATCCCCTACTTACAGCACTCAACCCCTCCTCTTTAGGAGTCTCTGAAGACTTTCTGCACACTACAAAGCATCCAATGTTCTTAAGAAATGACCATTGTACTTAACCTTTGAATTTTGGAACCTTAGCATTTTGGAAGTCTTAATGGGCTGAACCTTAGGTCTTTGAATCCCATTGCTTGCACATTGCTCTTCTAGAGATGGTCCCCCTTTGGATCCCTATTTTCCCTCCTTTGGATCCCTATTGTGACCAGTTTGCTAACCTTACCACCAATAATCCAGTTTTTTCTCCCCTGGTACTTTCCCATATGAAATGATCAGTTTAACATGAGAAAATCATTTAAGAGAATAAGATATTAGTTATTATGAAATTACCTCTCTCTTGAAATCATGGTCGTGGTAGCTGCCCATCAAAAATCTTTGACCCGTATCTACCGTATCTCCAAAGCACTCAATTATGGAAATCCTATTTAGTGAACCACGTCAGATTGAAGTGCTCTAGTTAATGATGCACACGGATTGACCATCAAGATTGCTTCAGGGAACGTTGTCAAGCTCAAGTATGCCTTACTCTGTCTGCACACATAATGGCCATCAAGTCCTTTATTTTAATTTTGGGTACCAGAACCAACTCAATAGACGTGAAGATACTTCATCACTTGTTCAAAGAAGTCAACTAGAAGCTTGCCATGTAAGCTTATTGATTGCATAACCAAAAACTCTTCCCATTTAGCATAAATCTAGAAAACAAAACCTTGTACCGTGCAACCTGCTATATGAAACTACTGCTATCATTTGAATTTGCAACTTGCACTTTAGTAGCCCTAAGGATCAAATGGAATAATAAGGAATTGCCCAAATAATAGAGCAACATAATATCCACATGAGCATACCTGTATCAATCAACATGAAGTATTCTTGGTGCAAATATGCTACCCTTGATTCAAATAGAATGCAATTACTATGCATACTTAACAATATCCATCCATACAGAAGCTGCTTTTATGAATATCCTTAGAATCTCTTGGATCAAACACCATTAAGATCACGTAGCATTGATGGCCTCCGAAATATACTAGAGCTTCACCCGAATCATAGTGCAACACCCACATCTCATAAACTTTTGGCAACTTAAGCTTGTTACGAAAAAGAATTAAAGCATTCTCCCTTTTATTGGTAGCCAGGACATCACTGAAATAAGCATCAGTAGGAAAAACATCCAAATCCAGCTACATTTGGTACATTGTCCAAGGAAATGAAAAACCCTATGCACTGTTTGCAGTATCAATGATGATTATCATCATCACCCCCTCTAGACTTCATAGCCATCACAAAAAACCTTGTGACCATCTGGACCCGTATCATCAGAGGAATTTTTACATGTTGGGGTTTCAACTTGACCATGAAAAATAGCTTCAACTTGTAAATCCTCATCCATAGCATCCTCCGCAAAATCACTCATGAAAGTCTCAACATTCACCGAAACTATAGGAGTTATCTCCTCATGCAGCCCATGTATGAGCATAGATGTAGAATCCTTGTCGATAACCTGTTCACAATCGACATGATCTAGGAAATCTTCATACTCATCCATGTCATCCTGTGCTTCCTCATCTGCATCCATGTTACTTATCAATCCATCATAGCACTGCAAAGGTTCATCTAGCACCCCCTCTGAAGAGGTACATGCATCAAAAAGCTCTTCTACATTGTCATGATCATCTCCTTCAGGTCTATCCAAGAAATCATCAATTATTGCATCTTCTTATGTGATAATAGCATCTGCAAACATATTGTTAGTAGCAATCATAAGATCATTGGCATTCTCAGAATCATCCTGTGCTAGGTACACAACCTTGGTCACTTCCTCAGCTACTATGTATATAATAGCTTTATTTATGCAATCATCTACAACAAACATGTTGTCCTGCTCGGCTATAGTCCAAATAGTTTGAGGAATATCCTATAGAGGGTCATCTGCTTAATGAAATCCTTTAGAATAATTCATGTCAAGGTCAGAAGCTCGTGAATCACATGCTATACAATCTATGTCTTCACGGGAACCATTATTGGAGGTAGCATTCATGCGAGCAATTACTAAAAAAAACATATAATTCTGTTTCAACATTAAATTCATCATTTACCTTTTCTATGTTGCTTAAAATTTGCTCTTCTGAAACTAAATCTGCTTCTCCCAATTATGCATTTTCCTCGGCTTTGCTTCTTGCAGAAATATGTTCCCAAGATTCATCATAGTTGAGGAACTGTAACTGATCCCCTTCACCTTTACTGAAGAGAACCTATCTTTGTTTAGTAATCTCTTTTATTTCCAGATCTAGAATCCTTGAGATTTCGCAAATAAATTCCTCTACAAAATAGTCCCACCGTGTGGGATATGCTTCAACTAGTTCTTGAACCTTGTTTTTAAAATCTGAGTTTACAACCTCCTCAAAAGCTGCAACCATCCAATTTTCTGGAACATTTTGGCTCTTCATCTTGGCTTCATGAATGCAATACAACCTTCTAAATCATATCCTTGAAAAACACGATACCGCTCCCATATAGCATCGAGTGCCATCTCTATTGCATCATTAATTTGTTTTATTATCTACATGCATGGATTTTTCTTCCTACAGTTCCTGAACTAATTTTATCATTTTTGGTAATTTTTTAACTACTAGTTTTTTATCAAATCCATTTAGATTGAAATCCTCAATAAACTGCTTCAATTGTTCTGGCATCTCCATCTTAACCTCCCACCCCAGCTCGTTTCACGTTGGGTTCACCAAATGTCGGGGGATATGTGTTCAAAATGTGAGCTGAGAAGGCCCTCTCGCTGTGAGAGGTGTGAGACAAAACAAGAAAATCATATGTATATGGCTTTGGAAACCATTCTACTCTTCAATTACTTAGTTCAAGCTTTGAGTACATTTTAATCGATAGCCAAGTCGGGTTGTTAGCAACATAATCACTTGAATCATCTGATAACTAGGAGTTTAATCTCTCGCTTTACGGGATTCACCAAGCCATTAATGACACTAGTGTTTAATAAGATGATACACTAATATTCGAACTGATGATGATGATGATTTTCCTCCATGTCGGTCTCCATGAAGGATGAATATTGACTGTCTCAATATTCATCCTTCAATTATTGTCAAATATTTAGTAGCTTCAAGCTCTGTGTGCTTTGCAGTACTGCTTTAATTAATGCTCACAAATTTTGACTTCTCCTCTAATCCACTTGCTCCGATTGCTTTCAGGCTCTATCTGCCCTTAGTGATTCTCTTTTTGAGCTCGGGAGAGTGAGCTTACTTGCTCCTTATGAGATGAAAGAATGTCGGAATCCTTTATCTTAACATTTTTGAGAGAGAGAGGGAGAGAGAGCGCCTTCTTAACTTTCTCAAGTCCCTTGCTTGGTCGTTAACCCTTGCTTGGCCATTACGCTTCTCCTTGATTATGTTGCAGTTCCTTTGCTGCTTCAAGGGAGCTTCAAGTCTTGAACTTGATCGAGAGAGATCAGATCGATGGCCTAAATTTTCCCTCCCTCTAGCTTTAACACTAGTCTTGTAATGAGCCACAAAACTGGGTGAAGCCACTAAAGTGGCACAGGGCAGGATTTTAGTAAACAAGCCATAACTTTTGTATACCACATGAAAATTTGGTGAAACTTCTTAAGCAAGGGTTGGATACACAACAAAAGCTTCCAAACTCAAAATCTACCTAAAAATGTCAAAAATATAAAAATTGTTTTTAAAAAATGAGCAAAATTTATGAAAAGCTGCATCGTACTACCTAGCTTTGATGAGTACTAGAAGTTGTCAGTCTTTATAAATAGGTCATAAAAGCTTCATGACTATACTACATACCTATAAAGGATTTTTCAAAGAAGTTTTGGGTGTGCTTTGAAAATATTTGATCCAATTTTGAGAGAAAATTAAAAAAACATCCGTCTTAACAAAGTAGTCCTTGAAGTTTACCATGAGAAGAGACCCTTAGCTATTTGTTTAGCTTTGTAGTATTTTTTATCAACTTATGATGAGTGTTGGGCGCCCTTCCCCCAAACCATATTTTATTTGGAATTTTTTTTGTAGTGTCTAAATAATTTTGTACAAAAGTCTCTCAAAGCCACAAAAGTGGCTATTTCTTTACAAGACTAGTGTTAAAGACTCTATCAAGATCAATAGACCCCGCTTCTCCCCTCCTCCCCTACTTCAATCTCTCTTCTTGTTTGCTTGTGCCTCCTCTCTAGAAGAGAGAGAGAGAGAGAGAGAGAGAGAGAGAGAGAGAGAGAGAGAGAGGGACGCGCCTTCCTCAAGCAAGCAAGAGAGCCCTTCCCCTTCTTTGTTCTCCCTTTGCCCTTTGTTTTGCTTCTAGTAACTCCCCCTCATGGATGCCACTATTTTTAGGCTATATGTTTAAAAGCTTCCCTTATTACATTGTCACGACAACGTGACAAGCCCCCTAGTGCCGTGGCCGAGTCAGACCAACACAAAATTTTCTCTAGCTTGGACAAAATGGGGTTGCACGAAGGTCTCCACGATTTCTACCTTCTTTCTCTTGCTCGTTTGAGCGCTCTGCAGCCCTTCAGGCGACCTCCTTTGTTCTCCTTTTCATATCCGCCCACTGCGTGCACATTTGTTTCCTCTTTTTCTTCCCTTCATCCCCCCGCCCCCCCAAGTTGGGTGGCCACCCCTCTTTAAGTCATGGGCGGACGACCTTTAGTTTAATGGCCCTTGGTGATCACATTAATTAAACCACCTCCTAATGGGCACCACATCAAGTATACACATCGGCCAAAGCAATGATTAGCGTGGCTTTTGATTTTTAGGAGCCTTACGCAGGCATTATCTTCGTGAATTTTGTTTTCCATTTCAATGTTGTGGATATTGCCACAACATTCAAGATGCTAGTATAAGTGATTTCATTTTTGAGAAAGACCCGGGACTTTGCATCTGCTTAATCCATAGGCGTCTTGGTCATTTCGTGCTATCATTGCATTCTAAGAGATTTCATTCCAAAAACGAAGCTCTTGAAAAACCTTATGTTCTTCCGTACAGCACCACATTCGGCATATGAATCACTCAAGGAATTTCCTTGGAAACCATTGAATTGCGTATCAATTAGCATGATAAGTTCAAATCAAATCATTGCCAAGCATAGTGATGACACAGATATTGATTAAGGTAGTGTCGAGTTCAAGACCTCTCGCATATATAATTATCAGTGCACCGCAAAACATAAGTTTCGAAACTTGGTCGAGGTCAAAATTTCCGTGATGGCACACCAACCGAGCCGACAAAAATTGGTATGGAACTGACCCCCAATTAAATTTAATCTAGAGATATCTTGGTAATCGTAACTCCATTCATTGATTTGAAAAGACCAACGCACTCCACATAGTGATAAATTTACACCCATGAGAGACCCACATGGAGTATCTCCTGATTGCTTAGGCTTATTAGCTTCTTGCGGGCATGGAGAGGTAGATTGTCTCTTATTCTTCTTGGAGCGTGTGGGAGCTCTACCTTGCCATTGGCTCTTAGCAAAAGTATTCTTAGAGTAGGGAACATTTCCTTTCCTCTCTTGGTCATCATCGTATCTTTGTGCGTGACTAATGTCTTCTTCCAAAGTTTTGGATGTTGGGTCTTGACATGAAGACGATAGTCTTTGTCAAGACCCCTATTAAAACCTCGTATCTTTTGGAATTCATCTAGACCTTCTAGTTTTAATATGATGTCTTGATACTTTGAAAGATACTATGTGAGAGAGAGGCTAGATATGCGGCATGCATCCCATGCTAACCAATTATTATCTTCTTCATTGGATTCCAAAAACTCTTTGGAGAAACAAGCTTGAAACACAGACCAAGACGAAGGACGAGCATCTATTGGAAATGTCATCCACCACTTATAGGCCTTGCCTTTAAGAGATAGACTTGTTTCCACAACCGTCTTTATATCCGAGGTGTGTCTCAATCTATGAATATCACTCCATTTGTGTAAGAATGTTTTGACTGCATCCTTGTTGCGATCACGCTCTTCCCCATGAAACTCAGGAATGGTGACACTCTTAAGTAATGCATTGCTACCTTCTCCATATTCTGCAACACTTCTCGTCCGTGAATTCATAAATTTCACAAGTAAATCTATAAGATTGGTAACATTTGCATTGAGTGTAGAGAGGTTGCTTTTAAGTACTCCTTGGTGATGTTCTAAAGTCTTGAAAGAAGCCATATCTATAATCCCATGATCTCCTAGATCATCATCATCATGCATATTAGCGTCAGCAGCACCCGTGGTGCCTGATTTTGATATAGTGCTCAAAATCAAGCGTATGTGTAGGTGGGATATCCTCACTGGCCATGATAAACACACACTAATACAAGGAGAGAAAAAAAACGACAACTTGTATCTTCAAAAATTGAAGTCTTTTTGTTTTGTATGCTCAACGATTTGTGTTGCATGCGAACCTTCCCTTGCTGAAATTTGAGTGCTTCACTTGTCGTTTGTTGTAAGAACACCTTTGATGATTCTTCATAAAAATCCGTCATTTTTGTGAAGGCTTTTGTTCACTTTGAAGCTACCTCCTTGGGGAAAAAAGAATTTTTGGAGAAAAACTTGCTTTTCTCCAAGAAGTGAAAAGGAAGGGTGAAGCTACTTCCTTGAAGTTTCAAGCTTTCCCTTTCCTTTTAGTTTTCCTTTCAACACAAGTAGGCTATCTTTCCTTGTTATACACAACAAGCGTCAATAGCTTGATGGTAAAGTGTTGGCCTCTTACCCTCATGGAGGGGGGTTCAACCCTCCTTCATGCAAGGGTTAAGCGGGCATTCCTACGTGCGCAGCCAATGAAAGCCTTCCGAGCCTCGATGCCGTCGAGTTGCCAGTCAAGTTTTCCTTGGTCGCTCGCCTTTGTGGGGGACTCTCGCTGTTTGTTCACACGCTGCCCATAGAAAAGCATGCCTGTCTCCTTTTGCTGCATAGTAGAGACGTCGTTGATTGCGGAACGTGGGGGAGAAGGAGAGCATCGCATACACATGCATGGCGCTTTTAGCCTTCTCCCAAAAATAGCTCGGATACCAGTGAAAGAGCGGCGGTAATGTGTGTACTAGTCTCCACCCAACCATGCTATCTTATAGCCTTCCCCTAGCGTACACACTGTCTAGCCATACCGTTGGCCTTGCCTATGGGACCCTTGTCCTTACAACCCATAAAAATTTTAGAAGTGTGCCTAAGTATGCGACCTCCACTAACCCAGGATCTATATCAACGGAACATCGTCGACTTGATTGTTCAAATTTTTTCATGACTCCACAACCTTGTGTAAAACAATTGTTGTTGATCCGGTTTACCCTAAAATGTCGACCATTACACCATGCTGCCATCTATGACTTAAACTACAGCCAAAAACGATAATGAGTGGCCAAAACATGCCATGGATCTTAGGTTAAAAGTATATATTGGGGGTGCATCCTCATCACGAGTACTCCTACTCCTCTTCAGTCACCTGTGCACCATGTTGTTCAGTGATTTTCAGGGAATTGTGTAGAACTAGTAAGCTCATGAATGTTGGTAGGTTCTAAAGATCCACCCGATAATGCAGTAGTGGTCGTCTTCCCCATCTCCAATCAAGTTGTGTCCTTTGTCTCTCTTTCTTTGCATACTAGTACTGTGAAGTACACTTTACATCATTGGGTTATGAAGCATGAAAAATAAATTGATCTTAACCTCTCATTACTTTGTCATGTTCTTTTCCACACCGAGATTGCATATCACAATCCTAGAAATGTGTTCATCATCAATGGTGCACCAAAACATATCTCGTACATGATTAACTCCAGAGAGCCACTCTCCAATGTACACAAGGGACTCTAAAACAAGCCAACCCCTCTCCCATGCTACCCTCTAGATGTCCCTTCTAATGCACATATCCCTTGAGTGTTTTCATGAATAGTTCTAAAAAGAACATCCACCTGTAATGCATTGTTCTTGCTATTTTTACCTCATCAACACGTTGTTAGTGTGCAAATAAGAAGGAAAATGAATGCCTTTATAGCCTTGCACAAGCCACACCATCGAAAGGAGGAATTATTGCACATCCGAAAACACCTTTGGTAAACACCTATAGAGATTTATGAAAAACCCTCCAATCATGGAACACACTTGAAAGTAGGAGAAACAAGGAACATCTTGATGAATATCGTCTCATGAACTATCCGTAGAGTGTCCATAAACAAAAAATAGACGAAGGATGACATAGTTATGGCCACTCAAAGTTTGGGGTGCACTCTTTCTTGGCTAAAAATGATCTCTTTGGAAATTGTGTAGGTGTTGCAGCTATTAAAAGGGGGGATTTCTTATCATTTATCCTCCAAATTTCTCTCTCTCTTCTTAGTCGACAAGGTTCTCTACTTAGGAATCTTTGAATTGGCTCTTTTAAGGAATGTTTTGAGCAAAAAATGAGCTGTTGATGACCCTTTGACCAAGGAATGGGATGGGATGGGCGCAAGTGTCAAGTGGACAAAAAATGAAGCTAGGTGCCTATGCAGCTGAGTGTGGACTAAAAAATGTGCCATCTCCTTCCCCATGAGCCCACAATCCCCCATAGCCAAGCCTTGAGAGAGCTCCTCTCACCTTTGATACACCTATAATGGGATCCCAAAGTTCCCTATGTACCCTCCCATTTCCCCTTTCATCTTCTCATGTGGGATAATCCCCATGCCACAAGGAAACTTTCTCATCAAGCCCAAGTAGTTTCCAGCGTCTTCCCGAAGCAGGAGGACCTCTCAAGAAACTTTCTACAAGTTTTTCTCTTCGTATTCACTTTTGTATATTCACACTCTTTCTCTTTCCCATACTTTTTTCTAGGACCTGGTGCAACATAGCCTTCTCTATCTCTTTTGCCTACGCACAACACATTTTCTTTTTTCTTTTCAGCTCGAAACAATACCCACATGACCACCAGAGGTTGAGGCCTGATTTTCCTACCTAGTGCCTTGATCTCCCCATATATCCAATTCATAATCATTAGCCCTATTAGGAATCTACTACGGGAATGAGAACATATCACCTCCCATCCTTGATGGCTTTGAACAATAAGTGCTGGTATGAAAAAGTTCACCACAATTATAAGAGGTAGGAATGAACCTCCTCTATGGCTCAAAACCATCTTGTCCACACAACCCACATTAGCATTAGGCTGAGATTCACATGCGTGGTCCATTCCTCTACCACATCCACGACCACAACCGCCTCCACCTCCAAGAACACTAAGTCATAGTTCCTACATCATGATCATCATGTCTTGCATGTTTTGCTGTAATCGTTCAGTATTAGTAACCCTTTGAGCGGATTGGGATCTAGCCTCTGCTTGATTTTCCTTCCTTTGGCCACCATTATTTTGCACATGGACCGGTTTCCCATACTCATTAAGTCTTTGATCCTTCCATTCTTTCTCTCTGGTGATAGCGAGTGCCTCCTCGAGGGTGGCGGGTCTTTTTAGCTTAACTATGAACTTCAAACTTTCTTGTAAGTTTCCACAAAATGGTCCTTCTTTAACATGGATGGAGGGATTTCATTTACCAAAGCTTGGGCCCATTTATCTCGTACACGGATGAACTGCATGACAAAATCATAAACACTTTGATTACTCTTTTGAGTGTGCCCCAGAATTTCATGCCAAACTTCATCAAGTATTTCAATGGATCTATATTGTGCTAGAAAAGTTTTCTTCACACGATTGTAGTCCAAAAATACCCCTGGAGTTTGTGCATGCACCAACTCTTCATGATTATGTAGCCAAACTTTTGCCTCATCTTGTAAACTGTATTGTAGTAGCCGCAACAATATAGCTTAGTCTAGTATATTTTGCAAAGGAATCAATTGAATTCCAATTTTTCAATACAAGTCTATGCATTCTCTTTAGGCAATCCATGAAACTGTGGGAACTCGTCTGCCATGTTAAGATGCGACAAAAACAATTACATGTGACGTCAAAAGCTCAAGGGATGTTGATGGATCACTTCAGTACCTAATCCACCTCACATTGGGTAACCCGCCCCCCCAATGCTTGGCTTCACAAACCTCATGACCATTCAAAGGATTCAATCCAATTATACAACCACCTCAAGTGTTGTCTATGATTTTCACATACATAGGCAGTTGTCCATAAGGACCCACATCCCTTTTACATACTCTACCTGCAGAATAGACATATTTCACAAGAATTGGAGCATGAGAGAAATTCCTCCTTAAGGTGCCCCCTTTGGGAGCACCAAAACAATGCTAGTGTGCAAATGAGAAGGAAAATTAATGCCTCTATAGCCTTGCACAAGCCACACCGTTGAATGGAGGAACTATTGCACGGCCGAAAACACCTTTGGTAAACACTTCTTGAGATTTATGAAAAATCCTCCAAGCATGGAACACACTCAAAATTAGGAGAAACAAGGGACATCTTGAAAAATCTCATCTTGTGGAGATGTCTATAGAGTATCCATGGACAAAAAATAGATGAAGGAAGAAAGAGTTATGGACGCTCGAAGTGGGGGGTGCAGCTCCCTAGAACTTGTGGAGGTGTTGCAGCTATTAAAAGGGGGGCTTTCTTATCTTTTATGCTCAATATTTTTCTCTATCTTCTTAGTCGACAAGGTTATCTCCTTTAGCATCTTTTAATTGGCCCCTTTTAGGCCTTTTTTGGGCAAAAAATGAGATGTCGATGACCCTTTGACCAAGGAATGGGGTGGGGGCAAGTGGCCACTGGACCAAAAATAATGGCAATCGCCTAAGCAACTGAGTGTGGAGTAAAAAATGCACAATCTCCTTCCCCATGAGCCCATGGGCCCCCATAGCCAAGACTTGAGAGAGTTCCTCTCACCTTTGATACACCTATAGTGGGCTCCCAGAGTTCCATATGTACCCTCCACTTTCCACTTTCTTCTTCTCATGTGGGATAATCCCCATTCCACATGGCAACTTCCTCCCAGGTCCCTCAAGCCCAACCAATATCCAACTTCTCCCCCAAGTAGGAGAACCTCTCGGACAACTTTCCCCTAGACATAACTTGCTGCTCCGGTCATCGAATGACGTATTGTAACCTCGACTATCTCCAAAAATATAAAAAATCAGTATTTCTAATCTTAGACTCTCAAGTTGGACTAGTTTCCCTCGTCGCATGCACCTGCAATCACCTTCTAAGTTGAGACCTCCCGCTTCAAATCCTCATAACTCATGATTTACAAGTTTGATTCACACACTATAAGGCACGAATGAATTATTAAAAACCATGTTTTGGAGTCTCGAACAACCCAAAACATCAGTATTGAAGCTTGGCAAAATCAAACCTTTGTTCATGAATTTTTACATTCCAAGACTTGTAGGGCTGTGTACATGTATATACATGAGTCTAGTGGGCAAGCTTGCTGGCATGACCTAGTGAATTTATGCTCATTAAAAAATGCATGAGAGCATGAATGATAAGGTGCACTTGAATGGTAACCATGCTAGTAGAAAAGTGTGTCTCCAACATGCAAATTATATCCACAACATTTGGTTTGGAAAATGGTATAGAAACTACATCTATCTCCTTTTGGAAGATCCACTGCACCAGTTTTCCAAATTTATAATTTTTTTGGTGGACACTCTCTACTGAGGATCTTCCCATCTTCTCTAGCACTCTACCATGCACCTACCAGTATACATATCACTGCTAAATATATGTTTCCTTCTCATCAAAGTATCGAGATCACCACTATAATCTATAAGAACTAAGAGCTTGAGCACACTAGGTCTCTCTTCTATTTTCACATTGTGACAATCCATACTGTCCTTGTAGATATGAGCACCCTGTTCATTTTCAAACTTGTAGTGTAGATGCAAAAGTTTCATATTTGCTGCTATTTTTTATGGTCTTGCTCCAGTTTTGATTTCCTTGTCAAAACTCACACTTTTGGATCGCTCATCCATATAGGTATAAGATCTTTGTGATAAAGTATCTAGAAGATTTTATCAAAAATTGGCTCTAGGGTTGGTAAAGTTCCTTGATTGGCAGTCCCTTCTATTGAAATATGACTTGACTAGTTTCTAACAACACGACTCCTGTCTTGACCTGTTACCTTTTTTGGTGCATCCGACCTTCTAATAAATAGAAAGTTAAACTACAAATTTGATTTCCATCACCTATACAAAAATCACTTGGTGGCTATAAGTTTACAGCGATTCTATTGGTCAAAATCTGTTGGAATCAAGATTTTTGTCGCACTTTTGACACAAAAAACTATTTTTCTCACAAAATATATAAATCAAATCCAAAGAGATTTTGCAAAGACACTATGCTTATAGGGACTAGTGATGGCTCTAGTATGAGTCTAGAATCACTCTTTCACAGGGGGTCATGGATTGCGATTCATGAGCCCTAGTGGCAGACTACACTAAAACTTGGCACACAAGTCCTTAGAGCTTCTTGATCCTAGCTATGTGGCTCAAATACCTTTAAATCACCCAAAGCTCAATTGGTAGACCTCTATTTCACGGTTTTTGGGGTTGAATGACTCTTGCCATTTCTTAACCCACTTTTTGAATTTTTTTGGTACCCTTGATTTGGAATCAATTGTTTGTATAAGTCTCTACTACAAGATTGTATAGTCTCTGTCCAAAAATTTACTATAGGGACATGGATTGTGATATATCCGTGTTTCATCAAATCTGAACCCCAAACTTGGCTTGGTGATTACCTACAACTAAGGAGTTTACCTCACCACTTTTTTTTGGATTTGAAAAACTTTTTCTTTATCAAGGGTGGAATTTTATGTATGTCTTGTTTTTTTTGACTTGCAGGTGGTCTTTAGGTGATTTGGTCAACTTTTTAATGTTTTTTTCTATGGTGCCCTTTACAAATTTACCCCAAATGGTGTCAGCTACTCATTGATAAAGTCTTAGATATAGATGATCAACGGGGGCATGGATCGTGATCCATGTTTGATCACATTTGAACATGAGATCTGGTTAGCTATATGACTGCACCCTATACATGTTAGAGTTTTAGTTATTTTTTAATTTGAATTCCGAAACATCAAAAAACCCCAAATCTTGGTCAATTTCCATGGTTTTTGTCTCCTAAAGTGTAAATGGAATTGAAATCAAAATTAAAGTTCTCTAAAGTAAAAGTTACGACTACGTCACTCACCAGCTAAGGATCACTACTCGAGCAATGGCGCCAATGTTAGCAGACGTTTGTAGTGTAGCTATCTATCACCAACATAATGTGAATACTTAGGGAAGCGACTCAAATGGGACACGAAGACTCTTTGAGGGTGTCAAACTCAAGAAGTGAACCAATGTAATGAAGCCATTTCTATCACTATAAAATGTATCACTCTCAAGTCTAGAAAATTGCCTATGTCCTATGTCACCACACTCAATTGTCATGCCATTTTGGCACTCAAACAAAGTCTAAATCCTAAGAAACTTTAGAAGGAGATCTAAGACACCCAAGGCATTATCCTACAGGGTTTGTTTGCAATATGATGAGGTATCAAAATCACAATCCATCATGATCAAGGTCATGAAAATTGCAACACAACATATCAGAAAGGTCGCCCTATGGTCTAGGAACACCCTCATATGGTCGAAATGTCAAAAAAACCATGAAAGCACTCAAAAAAGCTAATTTATCTTGCTAATGCATAGTCACAAACCACACTAGAATTGACAATGACTAAACTCAAATTATAGAGTAGTAGACAAGGAGCACAATGCAAGTTTTGATATCAAAATTTGATTAGCAGAGCCCGAGATAAATTCACTAAAGCATGAAGAGTAGCCGCTCTAAGTCATATGCTCCAAAACTCATAAAACATATTTGATAATAAAAATGTGTCTTCCCACTTACAAAAATTGAGCTTTATAGCTAGGTATTTCTTGGCCACTGACTGGCTTTACGAGGCCCAAACTCATATACATACTTAACAACTCAGATTTGGCATAAGATGGCTTAGAGATTTTCTATTTAGAATCACAGACTCTCAAACAATTACAAGGATTTTTGGATAAATAATAATGGGGCATCATAATTTTAGGGCTCATGAGAAAGGGGGTGACTAGGAGGGTGATGGTCTTGTCCATCTACCAACAATATATGTGTGGCACTCACATAATCTGAATACTCATGGAAGCGACTCGGATGGGTAGAGAGAGCTAGTGGGGAATGAGGTTAGGGAAGAGGAGGAAGAATCATCCATAAGAGAAAGAAATAGTTCCTCACTTACCATCACTCTTCTTGCCTAGCATATCATAATAGTGTAGTAATGAAGATGAGTAAGATGGCAAGATTAAGCATTCAAGCATGGCTCTTGGTTGGATTTGCATTCCATAGCCAAGAGTGTTGGTGTAGGCTCTCAACTTCTCAACAATATTGGAGAAGGAGATGGAGCTCTTGCACTTTGCACTTCCATACTGAGAGAGAGTGTGTGTGGGGGGGGGAGTATACCCCCCCCCTCTCTCTCTCTCTCTCTCTCTCTCTCTCTCTCTCTCTCTCTCTCTCTCTCTCTCGTATTATTTAATTCTATCATTTGGACATGTCCACTTTTTCCTCTTTGAGAGAAAGAACTTAATTATTTATTTTTATGCATCTAAATTCTCATTGGCCCCTTTAAAGCCTATCCAGTAGGATTCAAGCACATCATGAGGGCCACATGTGGAGGATTTTGATATGTGTCTTTTATGCTTCTCAATCATTTGGTTTGAATTGAGCAGTTCAAGCACCTAGTCATTCAAGCATGTAAAGCGTTTATGCCTCTTGAGAGTTTATGTTTGAACTGAACACTTCAAGAACCTAGTCATTTAAGCATAGAAGAACCTCAAGATTAGGCAAGGTTCCCATAAGAACTCTATGAACTTTAGGTAGCAATCATGACAAGCACCTCATGCTTGGGTGGGATTCCCACCTCAAGGTAAGCCCTAGCTTGCCTAAGGTCAAAGGACTTTTTAAAACTAACTTTTGGATGTCTTTAATGAAGCTAACCCTAAGGTCTTTCTGAAGGGGATCGGAGAGCACAAGAGACGGAGAGAGAGAGAGAGAAGGAGACACACTACACATAGATATGGGTGGGGAGCCTCAAAAGAGTGAGCAGCCCCCTATAGACTTATGCTATGTATAAGGTATACAAGTCAGTGGGCGCCCAAACTCTGGGCGGTCGGGCAAGGCACATGCGCCTATACCCCAACAACCTCCCACTTAAAGAAGAGTGTGCCTTTAAGCAAGGGAACCTAGTCTAAAGACTACAAAAGGCGAGAAAAAATATCTCTCAGTCGATGCCCACTAGCTGGATGTGATCGTGTGCATCCGGCTGTCCTGCTCCCGTGTAAGTCCATACACCACCAGACGTACCGCACACGTACTGCAAGTATGTACGCAATACCTGCATATCTCCCTCCTGCACTATGCCATCATCTGTCAACAAACGACTGACAACCCCAACTGCAAATGCTCCCACTGCAGCTGTGATATCGGATCTCAAGATCAACATCTCATACATGAGACCACGGAATGCCGATGCAATGCTAGCGGGCCCTGCTAGCTCTATGGAGCATGCATCACCATATATATACCTGGCAATATGCATATCTGACTAACAAGGCATGTCAGCCACATGCATCTCCTGAATTTCCACAAAAGACGCATCAACCTGTCGTGCAACCTTAGAGAAAACCAGCTGCTCTAGGTGTCTGCTGGAAGACATATCCTGCACAACTATATCCCCATGCTCACTGTCGAGCATAGAAAGGAATGATTGTAACATCTCAGCCTCCTCTGCAATAATCCACTGCAAACATGACCACTCAATCTGTTGTGACTCACTAGAGCTCTCATGCTCTAACTCCTTATGCATAGACTGTTGCACAACGTCCTTCTATCGTGACTCACCAGAGCAAGACCGCTCTACCTGTCTATCCTACATAGAAGTATCTCGCAAATTGACTCTCTGCTTTGCTCAGTCACCAGAAAAGCATGCATGTCTGACTCTGTCACCTCTCTGTGTGACTGCTCAAGTCGTGCCCCAAATGTGTGCACAACGAGCTCACTACTCTGCACTCCATGCAAAGCACCCTGCAACCCATGAGCAAAAGAGACTGTCCGGCTCTCTTGCTCTCTACATGGATATAACAAGATTGAGACTCGACCATCTCGCACCAGCTCTATGTGCAATGGGTACCATGTGCCAACTCTAGCACCTCTCGCAATCACTAGCGAACCAAATGCAACGCAAAAGATCGCTCAAGCAGCGATACCCGACATTCACTATCTCGTAGCTGTCTAACTGATATCAAATCCCGTCTCAGATTTGGCACATAACGCACATGACGCAGGGTAAATCTCATACCACTGGGCAAGGTGATCTTATACCTGTAAACCCATTTACAAGGTAGAGCCTTTTTGCCCCGTGGTAATTTAACTAGCTTCCATGTCTGGTTTTTATGCAGAGCTGTCATCTCTAACTGCATGGCCAATTGCCAATTCCCGGAGTCCTTCATTTGCACTGCTTCCTTGTAACATGAAGGCTCATTGCAATCAGTCAACATGACATAGTTCATAGATGGAACAAACCTATCAGGAGGTCGCGTGATACGTCCAGATCTACGCACAATAGGTGGCTCAAGCTCAGCCACAACCTGTGGTTCCACTCTATCCTGTCCTTGCTCCTCTTGAGCCCTGACATTTTGTCTTGCACGTGCAGGTCCATCTTCTTGGAAGACAACTCTTCTAATCTCCTCAACCCTCTCTGGTCTAGAATGATATTTGGATTCATTAAAGTGAACATCATTGCTGCGGACAACCTTTCTAGATTCGGGATCCCAAAGTCTGTACCCCATCTCATCAGAATTACCATAGCCTAGAAAGATGCACTTTCTACTCTTTGGCTCAAGTTTGTTCCTAAATTCCTTTGGGACGTGAGTATATGCCTCACAGCCAAAGACTCTGAGATGCTTGTATGAGGGCATTTTGCCTGACCATACCATCTCTGGCACTGAATCCTTCTGCAAAACCTTGCTAGGAGATCTATTTACAAGATGAACAGTTGTTGATACAGCTTCAGCCCAAAACCCATTTGGCAGCTGTGCATTAGACAACATACTTCTGACCTTCTCTTGTATGGTCCTATTCATCCTCTCAGCAACACCATTTTGAGGAGGATTGTAAGGAGCAGTAAGTTCACGTTTTATACCTTTTGACTCACAAAAGTCCTGAAAGGCCTTTGAAACATACTCTCCACCATTGTCGGTGCGTAAGCATTTAATCTTCTTGCCACTCTGATTCTCCACAAGTGTCACAAACATTTTGAAAACACTAAATGCTTCATCCTTGTGCTTGAGAAAGTAAACCCAGACTTTCCTCGAGTAATCATCTATAAATGTCATAAAGTAAGAAGCTTCCCCTAGAGATAGGTTAGGCATAGGTCCACACAAATCACCATGAACAAGTGCCAACTGTGTATCTCTTCTACTGCTTCTATGCTTATGTGGCTGCTGTGTTTGCTTACCATACAGACAATGTTCACAGAATTCAAAATCATTAAATGAAAAGCCAGGAAAATAACCAGAACGAGACAAGATTTCCATTCCCTTCTTGGACATATGTCCTAACCGGCTATGCCACAAAGAAACGTTCGGCTGCTCGGTTACATTGATTACATTTTTAGAGACATTTGATACATAGATCATGTAAAGTCCTCCAGACTTTACTCCATGTGCTACTGTCATAGAACCCTTGGATATCTTCCACATGTTCTGTCCAAAAGTGGTGACGTAGCTAGCATCATCAAGTAAACCTGTGCTGATCAAGATCTTTGTAATTGCGGGAACATGTCTCACATTCTTCAGCGTGAAAGAAGAGCCATTCTAAAACTTCAATTGAACATCTCCAACACCTAAGATCTCACATGTCTGCCCATTGCCTAGCCGAACATGATCTTTAGTGGTCACATAAGAGGTAAACCACTCCTTGTTTGGAGACACATGAAGTGATGCCCCTGAGTCTATAATCCAGTCACTCAGTGCATTTCCATCAGATGCTGTAAGAAGAGATGAGTCCATTATATTCTTCAAGAAGTAGATGTCTCCTGACACTAGACTGTCATCCTCTGCAACAATGTTTGTCACATTTATTTCTTGCATCTTCACTGAGGACTTGTTCTTCTCACCATGGTCTTCAGCTTTCTCTTTGCCTTTTTCTGCTTTCCATTCTCTGCAGTCTCTTTTTATGTGACCCTTCTTGCCACAATGGTAGCATTCTATGTCACTCTTGCCTTTAGCACTGCGGGACTTGCTACGAGACTGATTCCTCTTTCCACCTTTGTACTTTTCTTTGGTCCTTCCCCTGACAACTAAGGCTGTTCCTTTGCCTTTGTCCATTGTCTTTCTATTGGTTTCTTCAGTAAGCAGACTTCCTTCTACACCTGCTATGTTCAAACCATCTGGAGGTGCAGAATTACTCAAAGCTGTGCGAAAAGTGTCCCAAATTTCCGTCAATGTGATCAACAGGAACATAGCTCTAACAGGTTCATCAAACTTGACACCTTGAGCTGACAACTGACTATAGATTGTGTTGAATTCATTCAGATGATTGGACATAAGTGTCCCTTCTTTCATCTTCAAGTCAACAAGCTTCTTAAGCCAGTATACCTGTGAAGCTGCACTCTGCTTCTCATAAAGATCTCTCAGCTTTAACCATGCTTGAGAAGCCGACATCTCGTCTGCTACATTGAAGTAAACGCTTTCTGCCAAAGTCAGCATAATGGTAGAAAGTGCCAATTCATCCATTTCGCTCCATTCATCTTCGTCCATATCTTCTGGTTTTATCCCCTTGAGCTTTATAGGTTTTATCTGCTTCTTTTGTACCAACACGTGCCAAATCTGCTTCTTCCACAATGGGAAATTGGTTCCATCCAGCTTCTTGATATTGTAAAGAGCAGTGTCCTGTGATCCAGCCATAGCTACGCTTCGCAGTAGTTTACTTTCCTGGGAAAAATTCGGCAGAGTTTCCCCGGTAAACTGACCTCTGAACCAATATCAACCTATCAAATGAACCAAGAAAGCTTCAGATTTTGCAGAAATTTTGGCAGAGTCTCCTTTGTAAAATGGCTCTGGTGTACTAAAAACAGACCAAAAAACAACTCCAAAAACCACTGTCTCTCTAACACTGTAAGTTGTGGGTAAACCTGTCCTGCACCTGTACTGTCTCTGACTGTCCTGTCACTGTCCTGTAAGCATAGACTGCGACAATGCCTCGACGGCAGTAAAGCAAAGATGCAATCCCAACTGTCTAACTCATAGTCAATACATCCTAGCTGCCTATCTAAGGGTGCTCGAGGGATCGCTCCAAGACCTGTATCACCGAAAGGATCTCAACATTCGAGAATCCCCCAGCTCAATAAAACCTCACTCGACCCTCAACAAAGGCTGCAGTAAATCTGACAGTACATAGACTTCCCACAAAGTCATACATCCACAAATTTCCCACTGTATGTTGTAACCGCTGCGACGGTTGTTTGCTGCGTGACTCACAGCCAGCAAACCCTCAACAGACATACATCATCTCTGACAATACATCCCATGTGGAAGTACCTGCAATGTCAGGATGAAATCTGGAATATCAAGCAGCAAACACAAGCTACCTGATGAACTAGTGGATGTCGCCTACAGTCTGTGTGTAGATGCGCCCGTGTCGTATGTGACACACCTCCAAGAACTGTGAGCCGTCCTTCAATGTGTAGACAGCCACAAATCAACACTCTGGGAGTGTCGATATCCTCAGCACCTGCAGTCGTAGGCCGAAAAACCCAAAATTTGCAGAGTCGGATCTACACCCGTCGAGACCATGTAGTCGAAAATGGCTTTCGCAGACCTTTGTCGAAGCGGAACGGTGGCCGAGATGACCTCAGAATGAGATTCTGACAACACCGAGTCCTTCGGGTTATCCCACGAGATTTGGGGCCGTGTCTTCGCCTGTCGAATTTCACTCCAATCTGAGTTGGTGACTCTAGCCTCCTGCAGTGCTGCCCCGAGCCTCGATCTGAGCTCTTATACCAGTTGAAGGAGTATGAGCGGAAGTGCGACGCGAGAGAGAGTGCGAGAAGAAGAGCACGACGATATGGTGAACTCGCTCTACTGTAATGTGTAGAGCATAGTGAGTTCTTATTAGGTTTTAACAAAAGAATATGTGTACATACCTGGCGGCCCTCCCACTTACCTGGGCGACCACATTGGGCTTTATACCCCAACAGAGTCCCCTATTTTAGAGAGTGTCTCCCCTGATGCAAAGGACAATGATACTAATGCACCCATGCAAGACATGCATAGGTGCTACTACATGGTAAAATATGGTGGGGAGGTGGACTTTGGTACAGCACAAAGCAAGGCACTTTGACACCATCTTTATATTCTTATACATTCGGCGTATAAGAACTGTTTTGTAAAGTTTAGAGATCATCTACCAGATTATGCATGCTAGATTGAGGATGTGGTGCATGCTAGATTTCCAAATCCCCCCGATCAACATTTTTCACAACAGTGGTTGGAGGGCTACATAAAAACTGTTTTGAAAAACAAGTAATCCAGTGTACGGAGTGCAACGGCCAACCAAGTTAGAGATCTAGCCAAGAGCTATCACGATGGCAACATGGTAGATGTGGAGTGGGAGTGGGGGCAATGCAAGAAAAGAGCGATCAGGCTTCAATGGGCTCATCCTAGAGACAACAACGCGAAGCTCAGGCCAAACAAACTCCCACACACTATGGCTGAGGAGGCAAAGCGGCATGGAAGGACAAATATGTAAGATTGGTTAAATTACAACCTAGATTGTTGATTATAAAGACGATGATTTTTTATTTTTATTGCTAGCTTAGAAAAATATCACTCTTAGTCGACCAACCAGAGAGATAGTCAAGTTTCGAGAGCGAAATACAGAATTTGAAACTTAGTGATGGTTGTTCAAGAACAACCACATCTCTTATGAGCAATTCAATGCAGCAATTGGATCTTTACAAGTGGTATGTCTAAACAAATAATTTTGTTTCAATTGTTTTAAGCTGTTGATATTTGTTTAATTTGGTTTGGGTTTATGTAGAGTCAAGGTGATCAAACATACATGCCTGTGGATGACAATGAGGAGGAGGAGTATTAGATAGAAAAATATTTGTCCAAACTTTCATAAAGTCCCAATGTGGCACAATGTACATACAACTATTTTCATTTTATTTGTAACTTTTTGAAATAGTTGATCTTATGCACTTTAAATTATCAAGGTAAAGTAAATTCAAATTTTTTATATTTGTTTATACTCTTTCAAAAAACAATCGATGTTTCATATGTTTTATGCAGGTAAAAAATAAAGGTTCTCATTTGGGCAGCAACCCAATTTTGAGTGGCCCAAATCATTTTTAAATAGGCGTTTAACAGTAATATACGTGGTAATTAGCAGGAGCAAGTTGTTAAGTATGGAGCTTGATTTACCCCTTGTAATTTTCTATGTTAAAAACGCACATTCATAAGGCCCCCATTATGAGGAGAAGCCATCGTGCATGAAGAAAAATAACTCGCCGGAAAATAAAATCACTCACCGGAATTATTTTTGGCTCACATAAAGAGGATAAAGGGAGCCCACTTTCAAACCTTGTGGAACCATCAAGTTGCCCTTTGCAGCACGCCAAGACTGCTGAAAGAAAGTGAATTTGTAACCCAAGTCATCAAAGCAACCAACTGAAATCAAATTGCGCGTCAAAGCTGGGACATGATGCACATTATGGATCACAAAATGTATGCCATTTGCCATAACTATAGCAATGTCACCGACACCCACTATCTCACATGCATAGCTATCTCCAAGTGTGACAGATCCAATAGTCTCCTCATAGGTGGTACACCACTCTCTATGCATAGTAACATACAAAGAATCACCCCAATCAAGTATCCAGGTGTGTGATACCTCACCGCTGACAAGCAATTCATCTGGCAATGAACTCTGCAATAGTAGTGATTCATGTGCATCAAAGAACACATCATCAATCTCTGTCAACATCTTGATATCTTGCGCATCATAGTCATTTGAAACCACATTGATTTCTTCAATTTTCACATAGCTCTTTGATGTCTCCTCTTTACCATCATTATCTTTTTTGCATTTTCCCTTATCACGCTTCCAAGCTTGACAATTCTTTTTTATGAGACCATACTTCTCACAATAATGGCATTGCATATTTTTATAACGTCCACAAGACTTGACCTATCACAGGATGAGTCCGTCTTGCCATCTTTACTTGCATCATGTTGCTTAGCACGACCCCTTCTTTGCTTCCCATCTTTCTGCACATAATGAGCTTCGCCATTATGCATAGACTTTCATCGCATTTCCTCAGACAAAAGAGAACTAGTGACATCATTATACACTAGTGTACCATTAGGTGTAGAGTTACTTATCGCAGTGCAAAATACATCCCATGATGGAGGTAATAAGCAAAGAAAAAAGATAGCTTTCATCTCATCATCCATATTCATGCACTGCGCACGTATCTAAACAAACAAAGAGCCAAAATCATTGATATGGCTGGCAACACTAGCAGACTCTTGCATACAAAGGTTGAACAATTTCCGCATTAAGAAAACTTTATTGCTATCCGTATCCTTTTCATAGGTATTGCATAGATTTTTCCATACTGCATAAGCAAACTCACATTCCAACATAGAAAAGTAAACAAATTCGGCAAGATGCAATCGAATAGTAGACTTGCATAGTTCATCCAGCTCATCTCACTGAAACTGAGTCATGTCCATTTGCTCATTTCTTTCCTTGTACATGTTAGGCAACTTTTTCTTCTTTTGTACAAGAACATCTTGCATTTGGTTTTTCCAAAGAGCAAGGTTTGAGCCATCAAACTTTTATATGTCATAGACATCACGCTCTTTAAGTGACATCTTGGCAAACTATAAGCCCAATTTTTTTGGCAAACTTTGGCAGAGTCTCCTTTGTTTTTGGGACCAAATCTCAACCAAAATAGAGACCAAAAGTGCCAAGAAATGTAACCAAACACATAAAAGGGTATCTCTGACCAAATAGCAAGAACAACTGATTATGGTTGAACCCAGAAGCATGTATAATAGCTCTGATACAAATTGCTGGATTGACTGCAAGAGCGAGAAGAGAGAGTACGAGAGAGAAAAGAGTACACAGACATAGGTGAGGGTGAGCCTTAAAGACTGTAAGTGAGTTAGTGACGAGAGATAGTGACGATCGGTCAGACATAGTCCAGCAAAGCCAACATATATGCTTGGAGTCACATGCTTGATTTTCTCAATTGATGGTCTACCAGTGTGAACCTTGTGGTAAAAGGCCTTGTACGACCATCACCCTCGACTTTATGAGACATTATGAAAGTTGAGGGATCGACGATGTAGGTTAATCCATCGTTGATCGCATTCGATGGAGAAAAAAATATTGCGCTCCCTTCGTCATGGTTGCCCCTTGAGCCTACAACCTCCCCCTCCGCAGATGAGCCTCGTATCAATATGCCAGATAGCCTGTGTGCTTTCCCAATAGGCGATGTCGCGTGTATGAAAACCTTCCCCCTTTTGTGCGGTGATTAAACCGCTCATATCACATTCACGTCGCCAATCATTCACCCACCATTGATTCCTCCTCTCTACCCTCGTGTCACTTTCTTTTGAAAAAGTGCTGGAATATATTAAAAGAAAATGACAACTGAGTACAACCTTGCCTCATATGTAGGGAGAGAGGCATCCCAAAACTATAGAAAAGAATTACAACTAGAGACATGTCTCTATCATGATGAGTCTTTCTCTAAAATAGAACTTCACCATCAAATCTTTCCAGCATTGCCATGTATGGCTCCTTTGAATAGAGTATAGGGGCGAGTGATAAACATCCTCCATTTTAATTAGACATGAAAGAGATATTTTCTTGAGTTGATAGGCAAATGCCATAGCATCTCTTTCTTCTTCAATTGAAAGAGTGCTTCATTCCTTTGAGTCTAGTAGGCCCATAGGTAGGCTAATCTCCACATGTTCCATAAGGGAATATCCAATCTGATACAATCACCAATATAAGGAGCTCCTGGACAGGGAATTTCTGAGGATGTATTTATTTACAGCATTTGCTAAGCACTTGAATCTTTTTAGAATTAGCTAGATACTCCACAAAGTGATGATTCATGTCTTCTGGACCTCCACATCTGCTGCACTTGCCATCTCCCTTTTTGGCCTTTTAAGCTTTTTGAGATGTCTGCACTCCTTGGTGCAGAATAAGAAAAGCCAAAAAGCTATGTCCGACTAGGATTGCAGAGCCCCATAGGCATTTAAATCTGGTACATCCACTTTTTTGCTCCCCAATTGAGCTTCCACTTTTAATTGTTAAGCTTTTTCATGAGCTCCTCGTCAAAATCTGAGGTGTTCGAGAAGAGCTTGTAGGCCCTCCTTGCAATATCTACCAAAGAAGTGCTTTTGCAGTGAATGAGAGCAGCTTCAGCTTGAAGAGCTTGCAGGTCTTTTAACGACACAAAATTTTATTTAGATAGCCAGAAGATAATCCAGTTAGTGAATTGATCTGGAGTGAGACAGGTTTGATTAACTTGGAGATCTCCCCAAGTTCTAATTCCAGCTTTGAAGCACTTGTAAGCTTTTATAGATAGGGCTCTCCCAAATGAGTCCAGTCTCATAAAGTTGAAGTCCAAAATCTGATTTTGGGGAGGATACAAGGCTTCTTTGATTCTAAACCAGGCATTCCACATTTTGGCAGAGACAGTTGAACCAACAGGTTTAATTTTCCAAGTGGAGGTGATCAGATCCCAACACGTGAGGTTAGTCCATGACTTATAATCCTGCAAAAAGAAGTTAGGTATGTGCCTTTTGATGAGACATGACCAAAGATCTTCACTTTCTACTGCCCTTACTATCCATTTTCCAACCATCTTGTCTCCCATTTTTCTAGGTCCAGGATACCAGTTCCACCCCTTGATTTGTGCATACAACAAGTTTTCCAAGATACTTTGGAAATTTTCCCTGCATCAGTTGTACCTCCCTAGCCTCGTCTATAAAGGCCACGGGACAAAGTCGAGGGATCTACGGTGGAGATTTAATCCATCGTTGATTCCATCTTCATGGGGAAAAAATTTTAGGCTCCCTGTCGTTGCATTGCGACTCGAACCCCCAACCTCCTACACAGCACACCCACTCCCTATCCAACCCACCTATCGCGATTGGCCGGAATGATAGTGACGAAAAAAATATAAAAACATGCCCCCCCTCCTCCCTGCTGCGTTGATCAAACGGCCCAAAGCCCCCTCCCCGCCCCGACCCCGGCCGATAAAGCTCTCCACCGTAGATCCCTTGACGTCCATTTCGTAGTTTTTATAGATGAGGCTCCCCTTGTCACTTATTGACAAGCCTCAGGATTAAGTGGCACGGGCATGGGGAGGTGGGGTCTACGGCAGGAGGATTGTGGGTCATAGATATGGACGCGGATACCCTAGATTATTTTTTTGTAATCTAGGGTCCCCTAGATTACTTTTGTAATCCAAGGTACCCACGTTTCCAAGTAATCTAGGGTACCCCATCTTGCGGGCATGGAATTTGAACCCATGACCTCACCCATGGGAGGCACATGCCCTAACCACTTCGCCTTGCACGCATTTCTGAAGCATAGTGGCCCTAATTTACTTAAAACACTTGTGCAAGGCGACAACCCTCGAAAGTAATTTAAGGTACCCTAGATTACAAAAGTACCATACATTATACCCTGAATTACTTTCGACATCGTTGCCCAGATGTATGGCCCACAATCCCCCCACTCTAGATCCCATTCCCCCCATGCCCGTGCCACTTAGTCTTGAGGCCCCTGGCCTATGAAATATTATTTTAAATATTAAATAAAACAAAAAACAAGAAATGCCGAAAATAGTTTTGACGACGCAGTTGATGATGACGTGCGCTAACAGTGAAGGAGCTGAGAGCAGTCAACGTCGAGGGTAGCCGTATGGGTGGTAGCCACAAGCCAACAAATCACTCGCTGCAAGCAGATAGATGTGGCAAGAGCAGCGCGGGCAGGTGACGGCAACAACTGCACGTGTGACGAGCATCGAGCAGGCGTTAGGAAGCCACTGACCAGGCCGTTAATGAGTCTGTAAAACTCAGTAGGAGCATGATAGACTGTGCCCCGCCACAGGCTGAAAATTTGATGAGGTCCCGTGCGGGGCGGGCGGGCCAGGCCAGCCAATTGATTGACAGCAAGTCCTGAATAGAAGACGACAACGAAAAACTTGGAGAAATAGTAAGGCTATGGTCACACGAGGCTTAGTTTTAGTAGGCTGAGCCGACAACCACTGACGCGAAACAGCCTTTTGTAGGAGTCCACCGGCTTCGTAGGCTAACTATGCCTTTTTCAGCATAGTTGGAAAACTAAGCCTGTCTCTTGCCGGTCATCCCCTTGTTTTTCTCTCCTCGCTACGTCTCACCCTCTCTCTCACTACACGCATTTGCCCGTTGCTTTCTGACCTGCCGTGCCTGCCATCGTCAGGCCTGTCGAGGCTTGCAGATAACTAAGCCTCGCATGACCATGCCCTAAGACCCCTTGGGCCCTGCCTACCCATCATGAGCACAACACCATGGTGTGTAGGCATTGACCAGGAGCCTTGAGATCTAGTCTCTAGACCACTCCTCACCTCAGGATTATTTGACACCACTTGTGTCAGGTGGGATCAATAGTCGCTATTAATTGGGGGCAGCGGGATTGGTTTTGCACCGTCCGATGGCGAATTAATCCCGAAGTGATCATCATGTGATCACAATCGAAGTGAACCCCAAAGAAACTCAATGTGAACATCAAGTGATCGCCAAGTGATCCCCGTGTGATTCCCAGTTGAGATGTGATCACCCTGTGAACCTACCTATTCCAAAGTGATCATCGTGTAACCCCAACCATTCTAAAGTGCTCTCCAAGTGATCACCAGTGACCCCAACCATTCCAAAGTGATCTTCAAGTGAATACCTATGATCCGCACCCCGTCACTTTTGCCATATCATACTATGTTCTCACCCTCTTTTCAAGTGGTGCGCGATAGCTTCATGGGAGAGCCAACATCTCTAGTGTGGGAGGTGGTGGGTTCAAATTGTGGGGGCCGATCGATCGGAGTCTTTTTATTCTTTGGAATAAATAGACTGTCCACATCTTTCAGAGATCGTAGACCGCCGATCCCACCTGACAAGGTGGTGTCAAATAGTCCCGTGGCACTCCTCATGGCCCCATGGGATCAGACAAATGGGGTGGGGTCTTTTCATCTTACCCCGCCTAATATAAGTCTCCAGCAATGTTTACCAAAAAGGAGAGATTTGAAAATCTACTAGTTTTTGCAGGAATTTAGCTGGTTTTTATGGGTTTTTACATTAAATCCTCAAAATTTAACCAGTTTCCTTCAAGGCGGCGCTCAAAACTTTTTGTCCTTTAAAAATACACTAAAGGCCAATTTTCTGTGGACACTGGTCTCCAGCCTATGGTCTCTAGCCTAAGCACAATGGTACAGCCACCTTTGCGAGACTTGTAGTGCAAAAACTATAAGGTCTGCAGGCTAAAGATCAAGTGAGACATGCATGCAAGAATTCTTATCCCAAGATTAACTTCAATTTTTCTTTATTTTTGTTTAGAGAAGTGTCCTTCCATTAGTTAAGAACACTGCTCAACGGGCTACAAACTGCCCCTACTAGGCATGGCTACATCAAAATGTGGAGAGACTCTCCCAAAGATATGTATAACGATAAATCAATATATGGAAGGAGGAAACAACCACAATGGTGGGCGGTATTACCATCTAGGTGCCCAATGAACCATGGTGAAGAAGGGCCCCATCGCCAAAGCTACAAGAAGGCCTTGTAGCACTCTCGCATGCGATCGGAGCTATCGCATGTAGTCTCCATTGTGGGACAAGTCAATCCTTCAAGATGAGGAAGCATCGGGCACTCCAAATGAACCAAAGTGTCAGGATGCAGAGGAGCTTCCAACAGATCTCTCTATCTTTGCTCCACTCCTGAGATACAAGCTCTGTGGTGGGCTGGAGCAGCCCTCATCTACCACAAGTATTCTGCTGACTAAGCCCATCTCAAAGCAAAGTGCAGGGCCCATGATGGCGGCCCAAGTTGTAGCATCCCAAGTGTATTGTCCATCTATCAAAATTGTGTGCGTCACCCAATGAATCTAAATCCAAACCTATTATGCCATGTGGAAATCCCACAAATAATGGCGTTGTGTCTCAAGTGGATAGTCACATGCAGTACATCCCATAGAGTGACTATTATGTACCAAACAACTCCTAGCTATAGTAGTGTAATGGGAAACTAGCCACTCAAACATAGTGACTCTCATTGGCTATATGGTGTCTCATAGCACCCCCAAAAATTTCCCTTGAACTTGATCGCAAGACCCTCCTCCTGCCAATGATCCATTGCAACACGATAAGCCTCACTTTGACCACAAAAATTTCTTGATCAAACTCTCCAACTGGTTGATGCAAGAACTCGAGAAAATCCTACGAGACATGATACACAGCATAGTAGCCAAAAGCACATGGTTGGCCATTACAGCCTTGCCACTTAGAGAAATCCATGCCCAACTCCAACTCCACAATGGAGAAATTTCCTTCTGATCGATAGGAGAAAGGGAGCAATCTACTACTCTATTGATAGATCCAAACCAACTTGGTAAGTATCAAATTGGTGTCCCTAGGGGATCCACTTAAATCCCTCTCCAAGCGACCAATCGAGCGTGGGAGCACGACAGATCCAGAAAGCCATAATGTTCTACCAGTAATTCAATGCTCCCAATGCACAATAAAACACCTCAAGGGACTACTCATCCCTTGTCATACCTATGCATATTGGCCTCGGCAGATGCACTATGCAATCATGTGAATGTATCACTTGAGTTCAATAGGAGGGATGTTTCAATGGAGACATTTTGGGGAAAAAAAAAAGATAGATTAACAAAAGGGGGCTTATATTTCATATTGAGAAAAAAAAAACCTAAAATAAGGGGTCATTTTCTTCATTCAAACATGTGAAAACAAGGGGTTTTAAATCCCCCTTGAACGCATGTTATATAGAGAGGTTCTCAATAGTGCACCCCCTGAGAAATTGGCCTTCATACCTCCAAAAATACATGATTTATCATCAAACTCAACATCATATCTCCCCGAATAGGTAGTTGTACTCCATGTAAATCAATCTGCTATGAAATAAAAAATCTACTCATCACCTATTCATAAAAAGGGAGAAGAAAGGGGGCAAGATGGAATCCCTATTGCACTAATTGTGTGAGCATGAAACGTTTCCCTCTTCCCCCTGCTAGTAGCACCTGATTGTGCACACCCCTATAGAGAGCTAACACCCCTCTAATCCATGCATCTCAAAAGCCCATCCAATGCATAGTGCCCTGAATGAAGCCTCAATCAACTCTTTCATAAGTCTTCTCAAAGTCAAGAAGGAGCACCACAAGATCCTCTCCTTGGAGGTAGGTGAGAACAATCACCTCCTAAAAGAAAAAAATGTTGTCAAGGATGCTATGCTCCTTAAAACAACCTACCTATGTCTCATGTATGATGCTTTCAAGAAGCAATTTAATTATCAAACTCACAGTCTTCGCTATAATTTTGTAGTTTGATTTGAGAATGGCGATGGGCCACCATTGCCGAATCTTGTCGAAGAGCCCCCCTCCTTGGGGGTAGGATAAATCAAACCCTCACTCGTGTTATCTATCATCTCCCAAGTGTGAAGAATGTACTAGTATGTGCTATATAAGTATCGACCAAGAACATCACAACACTCCATTAAGAAGCTAGAAGTCAAACCATCCTTCCTTGGGTAGCTACCACGGGGGAGTTCCCTAAGACCCACTAGCTAGAGTGGGCTCTCAAGCCTCTAGTGCATCTCCTATGTGATTAAGCAAAGCATATGTACCCACTCTTGCTCTACATGCATCCCGATGCTTTGATTGTGGCTTATCTGAAGGAAACTCACGATAAAAGATAGTAGCAATTGCATGCATATCATCGGGCTCTATGTGAGCAACATAACATTGACGGGAGCAAAGCGAACCACGAACCCCGACAGCCTCTCAAACACCGGGGACCGAATGGTGTGCCTCGAGCCTGTCATGGTAAAGCAAACAGGGGGCACCACCTAGCTTCAACGGCTAGGACGCAAACAACACACCACCATAACAAAGTTTTCATCCAAGAGAGATGGATGCTTGGGAGTAATGATGAAAAGGAAAGGGAATGAGATCAAGTGAGAGAGAGAGAGAGAGAGTGAGGGAGGGGTATAGCGGCTTAGTACTTAGGCATCACAAAAGGATGGCGAATCCGCACACCCTTCACACATACACAAGCTCACTCCAAAACACAAGACTAGGTGGCGATTCCGCACACCTCACATGGGCAAAACATTGCAAGAAAACATACTCACAAAACCTCAAGCTTTATTTAGAGAATTAGGCGATGAAATGGGGAGCATAGGGTAGGGGAATGAGAAGGGAGAGAGTGGTAGAGCACATGGCGGATAGGTGGGAGTTGATGGCGAAGACTCGCACGAGGATTATGGCCATCATCCTTCATCTAGTTGCCCTTCATCTTCCATATCCAAGGGTGTAGAGGTCATGCTCAAGACAAGCATGGTGATTGCGGTGATGGTGATGGTGTGGGTGTGTGTGTGTGTGCACTAGGCACACACAGTGCATAGTGTGTTCTTTGGTGATGTTGTGTGTTTTTGTGTGATGGTGACCCCTCTTTATATAGGGGAGGAGGGGGGGGAGAAATTCTAGAATTTAGAAATGAAGAAATCATTATCTACATAGGCCATGTGACTGTGGGCCCCACTTGTCTAGCTGTGTGTATATGTGCCAGAACAGCACTCTCATGAGAGAGAGACTAAGAGAGAGAGATGGGTTGATGAAAAAAAGTGAGAGGTGACATGGAGAATAAAGTAATTACAAGAGGGGAGAGAGAGGAGTGTGTTCAGAGGTGAATCTGTGTGCAGATGTGTGTGAACACAAGAAAAATCAGGTAACAACCGGGTGGGGATGGGTCTGTGGGCACCTTTTTTAGTGAAACTGAGTGTGTGAGAGTGTGGGGGAGGTTATTTAGCTACAAGACAAGAGACATGGCTCCCTTTAGAGAGAGGGGGGGGTATTTGGGTCATGGGATATGATAGGAGAGAGAAAGGGGGGGTGGGGTATACTATTTTGGAAGATAGGGTAAGTTGCATGTGAGTTAGGGTGTATTATTGGTGAGGTAGAATGCATTATTGGTGAGAGGTGGGGTAGCTTGAGGGGAGAGAGAAAGGAGAAAGGACAAGGGGAAGAGAGAGGGGGTTGACCTTTTGAGTGGAGGAGAGGAAAAGGGACACACGGCGGGGCAACAGTGAAGAAAAAGGAGGCAAGGTGGGGATGGGCTGCCCCGCAGGCATGAGGTGGCCTATTTTACCTTTCTCATATATTTACATAATCATACTTTATTTTTTCTTACGTTTTTCACTGTCTTTTATCACTACCTCCGTAAGAGGGGGTTTTCATGGGGTGGGGACGAGACAAGAGGGGTATGGGAGCTTGGCTTGTGAAAAGACCCCATCATTAGCCCTCCCCTTTTGGCTAGAGGCATTCATGTCTCTAGCTCATCTGTTTGATCATTATCATCGGAGGTGGTGGCTGATGGTGTGTCCTCATCTGGAATGTCAATAGATGGAGCCTGGTCAAATCGAAGAAAATAAGGTTTAAGTCGCCAACTATTTACGCTGGTTTTATGAAGTTTTCCATCAGCCTCCATAAGCTGGTAGCTTCCATTGGCATACTTTTTCCTGACGATGAAAGGACCTTCCCATCGGAGTAGGAGTTTCTTATCCTTGCGCGTGTCGAAGCGATTGTCGTAGCGGAGCACCAACATTCCTTTCTTCAATTCTTTTTTCCGGAGATGCTCGTTAAAGCTAAGCCGTCTATGCTCTGCTTGTGCTGCATAATAATTTATTGCTTCTTCTCTGTCCAGCTGCAGTCTTTCCAAGTTGATGATGTGATCTCTCAAATGCATGTTGGGCTGTTGAAGCTGGCTTGCCATTACTCTGAGACTTTGTAGTTGCACTTCAATGGGCAAGATTGCTTCCTTACCAAATACTAGATGATACGGTGTGAATCCCAAGGATGTACGAAATGAAGTTCTGTAGGCCCATAAAGCTGGTAGTAGATACTTATCCCAGTCTCCAGGATGATTGTTTACCTGCTTGGTAATAATTTTAGAAACCATTCCATTTACCTTTTCAACTAGGCCATTACATTGAGGATAATATGGTGAAGAGTGCCTCCTCGTAATGCCCAGTTTCTGCATTAATTCTCCTACCAAGTCTGCTCTGAAACCTGGCCCTCTATCAGAGATGATCTCTAAAGGTGTGCCAAACCTACAGCATATGTGCTCGTAGATAAATTTAGCTAGCTCTACCGCTGTGATTCTAGTGGTGGCTGTAGCCTCTGCCCATCTAGTCATGTAGTCGACCCCCATGATAATGTAGAATTTTCCTGAGTTGGCCCTAGGTAATGGCCCAATGGCATCGATACCCCATTTTTCAAATGGGCCATATGAGAGAATAGGTGTCTGTGGTTCAGGCATAAGTGACCTAGTGCCGGCCTTTTGACACAACTTACATGTTTTGCACCAGTGGTGTACATCACAGTTGAGGCTAGGCCATATGAAGCTTGCCTACAAGATTTTCCTACTTGTTATGTCTAGGGCAAAGTGACCACCACAAACCCCGTCGTGACAGCTAGCAATTACTCCCGTGATTTCCTGAGAGAGAGAGGGACCTTCCTGAGTATTTGGTCCTTACCCTTACAGTACAAACCGTCATTGATGAGTCGATACCTTGTGGCCTTCCGCGTCAGCCATTGCTTCTGTCTCTTTGTTAAATCTGATGGGCATTCCCCTGTTTCCAAAAAATGCATGATGTCAGGCAAGGCATCACTTCCTTGAAATAGAGGGAGCTTTAGTTTTATTGCTCCAACCACCACTTCCTGTAGTCTTTCACTTGCTAGGGCATCTGCTTCTTGGTTTTGAGCCCTTGGGATATGGTGTATTTGAACTTCTTCAAACTTACCCAACAAGGTTTTTACACCACTTAAGTGAGTCCTTAAACTAGGATTCTTGCATGTCCATGCTCCATTTACTTGCCTTACCAGAAGTAGAGCATCCCCAAATACATTAAGGCGTTGTACACCTTGCGAGACGCACCATTGTAGACCCTTCGTTAGTGCTGCATACTCAGCTTCATTGTTAGAATGTGAATCTAACAATTGGCCCAACGAAAATACCTTTGTCCCTTTGTCATCAAAGACCATTATGCCTGCAGCTGCTTTGTCGGACGCTCGCTTGTAGGCTCCATCAAAGTAGAGAGAGTATGCTCCTTCTACCATCGGTGGTACTGGAGGTAATCGGACTTCTCCTTCCCTAGATTGCTTCTCCTTCCCTTCAAAGACTTGGTAAGTCATGAGTCCCCCCAAACTTGCCCTTGTCGTGCTTTCTACCTGTACCGTGTAGTCAAACTCTTGCAGACGAACTAGCCATTTAGTAATTCTAGCAGACACATCCATGTCTTGTACAACATAGGGAAATATTTCATCCGTGGTTAGAATCACAAATTGCTTAGGCAGCAAATATGACCTAAACTTTGTAGTTGCAAATCTAAGAGCTAGGACTAAGTGTTCCACATGGGTGAAACCTTTCTCTCATGCTGTCATCATTCGACTGGAGAAGTAGATTGGCCTCATGAAAGATGTCATCGTATCCTTTTGGAGTAGCACAGCCCCCAATGAGTCATCACCAACACTTGAGGTGACATAGAATTTTTCATCCCACTTAGGTGGTGAGATAGTTGGCAGAGTGGCTAAGACCTCCTTTACCTTGTTGTAGTGATGTTCGCTTTCCTCGTCCCAAGTGAAAGTTGATCTTTGAGTGAGTTGTTGCAGTGGTAGAACAAGTTGTGATAGTAGATGTATGAATCTACTTAAGTACCTCACCTTCTGTAGAAAAGAGACCAGTTGACGTGCGGTCGTTGGTGAAGGTAGGGCTATGAGTGCGGACACCTTACTTGGGTCGGCGTTGATACCTTTTGCTGAAATTTCATGGCCTAGTAGAATGACTTTACTCTCCCCAATGTGGCATTTATCCACATTTAATTGCCCACCTAGGCTCTGCAACCTGGCCAAACCTTCAGTTACCTTTTCTAAATGTGAAATACGGGAGCTATATATACAAAAATCATCAATGAACACTCTTATGGATGTTCCAAAGAACGGTTGAAAAACATATGTGACATATCTTTGGAATGTGGCAGGTGCATTTGTGAGACCAAATGGCAAAACCCTGTATGCAAAACAACCCCATGGCATGATAAAAGTGGTTTTTAGCTGATCTTCCAAGGCTATGCGTATTTGAAAGTATCCAGAATAACCATCACAGACAGTATAGCATTCAAAACTCGCTACTTCATTCAGAATTTCATCCAAGAAAGGGAGAGGAAAGCGGTCTCTCTTTGTAGCTGCATTTAGTGGTTTGTAGTCAACACAGACCCTCCACTTACCATTCTTTTTAGGCGTCACCACTACGGGTGACACCCATTCTGAGTTTTCTACAAGATAGATGAATCCCGCCTCCAGCAGTTTCCTTACCTCGGCCAAGAGTGCCTTTTCTTGTATGACCCCCAATCGTCGTAGCTTTTGCACAACTGGTTTTACCCCTTCCTTCAGCTTAATATGATGTTCCACCAATGTAATGCCTGTGATTCTTTCATAGTTGTCAATGAACAAGTTAGGAAATCCCATCAACATTTGCAAAAAACTATCTTTCTCCTCAAGTGTTAATTCCGTAGACAACATACCCTTCAACCTACTTCCTCCTAGGCCAGGTGATTTTCTCTCCTCTTCATTGGGTTTCCCTTTTGGTGATGGATCACTAGTTGTGCTTACCCTTTGTGGATCCTTCATAATGATACCCATCACATCAATGGAACTATCACTTTCGTCGGTGGATGTGGTCTCCTCCTCAGAACTGGAAGATTCGCTAGTGGTTTCATCTGCCGATGTTTCCAGATTCATTTGCTTCTGCTTGCCAATCCTCATGTCGTAGTAGATTGTCTCCCCTTACTTATCGGTCATGCGTAGAAGGCCAGTACCCCAGTCCTGTTTTGCCTTCATGGCCATCAACCATGGCCTTCCCAAAATTAGTGGATAGCCCTCCCCCTTAGTAGGCATTACAAAAACATCTACCTCTACCTCAGTGTTGAAAGCTTTGATTTTCACGGCACTTACCACACCCACACACTTTACTTTTGCGTTGTTTGCCATCTTTGCCTTGCATGGAGAAGGTCTGTCAACCTCGAGCCCTAATCGAAGCATCATAGCTTCGCTCATTACACAGATTTGTGCACCTCCATCAATGTAGGTGTTTCCAACCCTCTTTCCTTTTATGTTTACGTCGACAATTGGAAGGATGTCATCCATGTTGCATCCCGAAATTGCTCCAGCTACCTTTGTTTTGGAGCGTCTTGTACTTACCATTTTAGACCATTGTCGCCTTAATTTTGGTGCAAGATGTAGCAGCTGTGGCCATGTAATCTTTGGTCCTTGCTCTGCCACATCCAATGTTAGATCATAGGGCTTAGAACTTTCCCCTAGCTGGAACTCGGTGATGCCCAATTTCCGTCGTGGCCTGGATGGCGTCTTGCTAGTTTCTCCTCTCATGCTTCTCTCATCATCTGATAGTGTAGCCTTCTCCCTCCTAGCTCTTTTCACAGTCATGGCCTCAAGTGGTTCTAAAAAGGTTACCTTCTCCTTACCCTTGTCCCTCTCCTTTGCTCTGGGTGGATCCACTACTATGGCTTTTCCTTTCTCTTCTAGCCTTATGATGTTTACAGGGCGATCAGGTGGTGGGGCTGGTGGAAGAGATGGGATGGATGCTTGTAGTGGTGTCTGGGGTGGACGTAGAATTTGTGTTGGTGGGGGTGGTGCTCGGGGTGGGGGTGTTCTTTCTCTAGGGGGTGACAATTGGTTCCTCCTACCTCCTCTATTATAGTTTTGTCGTGGTTTGGGACAGTAGTACATACCGTGACCGTCTTCTCCGCAGTTGTAGCAATGATACTCCCTGTTTTGTCGTCGTGCTCTTCCAGGGTCTTGATCTCTTTCTTGACTCCTCCCTTGTTGTATTAAGTGGACGGACAAATTCTGCAGTTGGTCAGTAATATGGGCCAACATATCTTGTTGGTCATCTCTTACCCCAAGAGCCGGTGGTGGTGGTGGAATGGTGGTTGTTGTAGTTGCTGGTCGACGCGATGTTCCTGATTCTGTTGACTCGGTTTCTTTGGCTTTCATTTGCAGCTTCTTGTCCTTAAGGCAAGCAATCTCAACGGCTAACTCGTACGTAGCCGGGAATCTACCTTTCACCTTCTCCTTGAGAAGCGGCCATAAGCCATGCGTGAACCGATCTTTTTTTAGGAAATCGGGTGCAGCTTCCCCCCTTGCCAGTGACTCAACCCACCGTTCCCACAAATCCACAAATTTGGACTCATAGGTGGCATATTCTAAAAGACCCTCCTGCTTCAAGTCTCTCAACTTGTCCCACAACTTTTCTGAAGTGGTACCTCCCCCAAAGCGCCTCTTAAAAGCGGTTTTTAAGGGTTCCCAGTCATCCTTGGTTGCTTGTGGAAGTGCATTGTACCATGATCTAGCTTCTAGCTTCATGAGATGCTTAAAGATTCTAACCCGGGATTCATCCGTATCTTTGTTGCTCACTACACATGCTACTTCAAAGTCATCTAGGAAGTCTGTTACCAAATCCTCCCCCTTCTTTCCTTTAAATGTTGGAAATGCTACACTTTCCATGATTACTGAGAGAGAGCTAGAAAGACACACTGCTTAACTTGCAAAAGTTTTTTTCTTCCTTACAAGGAGGCGTGTATACCCTCTTATACTAGGACATAGATTAAAACTTCAAACGGTACATTGCCTTGTACCAAAGGTAAGACAAATGGTTGATCTGATGCCAGAACCTCCAAAAACCGCTCCCCACCCGGCATGGTGTCAATGACGTGCTGGTAGTGAGCCTTCAAATCCAGTATTACCTTGATTGAGCGTACACGTGTTGGTATGTGTGATCTGGCTTGAGGTAGGTTGTACTGATTCATGTGAAGCTTAGAGGTGCTTAGTCAGTGTCCAAGCTTGTGGGAGAGGGTGGTGTTCTTTCCTGAAACAAACTTAGTAGATCCCTAGTTTCTCTAGTGAGAGTGTGAGTCAATGCTTCCGTTATCTGTGCTGCAGCATCAGGTACGACTTGAAAACTAACTGCGATAATTACCTCGGTGACTTGAGTTACCCGATTCTCAAAGTAGAATAGTGTTGATTCTCTATTGTGTAGAGCTCCTTCCATTTTGTTGTTGTGGATTGGTTGTAGGTTGCGGACATGGTTTCGACCTTCTCCTTCTTCTTCTTGGCACTTGGCCTATGTATATCCACTTGGTTTGGCGTGTTGGTTGACTCTCCCACTGCAAATAGATTACCGTTACGCCTGGCACTCGAGCTTCGAGGAGATGCGGAGTTTGTCTAGTTGTGCTTGGAGCTCTTCTTCTTCTGTCATCCAATTAGCAAATCCTGCTAGCCATTCACCCATTCACAATAGTTTACGGGTTTCAGTCTTGTAAACTGAAGGTCTTGAGTTCGATCCTCCGTGGGGGCACCAAATGACGGGAGCAAAGCGAAACCTGAACCCCGACGGCCTCTAAAACACTGGGGACCGAATGGCGCGCCTCGAGCCTGTCATGGTAAAGCAAACAGGGGACACCACCTAGCTTCAGTGGCTAGGACGCAAACAACACACCACCATAACAAAGTTTTCATCCAAGAGAGATGGATGCTTGGGAGTAATGATGAAAAGGAAAGGGAATGAGATCAAGTGAGAGAGAGAGAGAGAGAGTGAGGGAGGGGGTATAGCGGCTTAGTACTTAGGCATCACAAAAGGATGGCTAATCCGCACACCCTTCACACATACACAAGCTCACTCCAAAACACAAGACTAGGTGGCAATTCCGCACACCTCACATGGGCAAAACATTGCAAGAAAACATACTCACAAAACCTCAAGCTTTATTTAGAGAATTAGGCGATGAAATGGGGAGCATAGGGTAGGGGAATGAGAAGGGAGAGAGTGGTAGAGCACATGGCGGATAGGTGGGAGTTGATGGCGAAGACTCGCACGAGGATTATGGCCATCATCCTTCATTTAGTTGCCCTTCATCTTCCATAGCCAAGGGTGTAGAGGTCATGCTCAAGACAAGCATGGTGATTGCGGTGATGGTGATGGTGATGGTGTGGGTGTGTGTGTGTGTGCACTAGGCACACACAGTTCATAGTGTGTTCTTTGGTGATGTTGTGTGTTTTTGTGTGATGGTGACCCCTCTTTATATAGGGGAGGAGGGGGGGGAGAAATTCTAGAATTTAGAAATGAAGAAATCATTATCTACATAGGCCATGTGACTGTGGGCCCCACTTGTCTAGCTGTGTGTATATGTGCCAGAACAGCACTCTCATGAGAGAGAGACTAAGAGAGAGAGATGGGTTGATGAAAAAAAGTGAGAGGTGACATGAAGAATAAAGTAATTACAAGAGGTGAGAGAGAGGAGTGTGTTTAGAGGTGAATCTGTGTGCAGATGTGTGTGAACACAAGAAAAATCAGGTAACCATCGGGTGGGGATGGGTCTGTGGGCACCTTTTTTAGTGAAACTGAGTGTGTGTGAGTGTGGGGGAGGTTATTTAGCTACAAGACAAGAGACATGGCGCCATTTAGAGAGAGGGGGGGGGTATTTGGGTCATGGGATATGATAGGAGAGAGAAAGGGGGGGTGGGGTATACTATTTTGGAAGATAGGGTAAGTTACATGTGAGTTAGGGTGCATTATTGGTGAGTTAGAATGCACTATTGGTGAGAGGTGGGGTAGCTTGAGGGGAGAGAGAAAGGAGAAAGGACAAGGGGAAGAGAGAGGGGGTTGACCTTTTGAGTGGAGGAGAGGAAAAGGGACACACGGCGGGGCAACAGTGAAGAAAAAGGAGGCAAGGTGGGGATGGGCTGCCCCGCAGGCATGAGGTGGCCTATTTTACCTTTCTCATATATTTACATAATCATACTTTATTTTTTCTTACTTTTTTCAATGTCTTTTATCACTCCCTCCTTAAGAGGGGGTTTTCATGGGGTGGGGACGAGAAAAGAGGGGTATGGGAGCTTGGCTTGTGAAAAGCCCCCATCAACATCTCCTAACTAGCAAACATTTGTATATGCATGACCAGGATCCACCATTTCAAAGAATTCACTAGTAGATTTGTCTCCCATTTGAGTCCATTGAGATGCATGATGATGGAAGGAAAACTTGTGGCATCATTCCTCAACCCTTGTTGAGCCTGCTACATCTACTCCTCCATCCAAGGGCTACTTGGGTGACACTACCCCATCCACTATTAGGAAGCAATGTTGCATCGATGCCGCTTCTCCTCTTCTTCGGCCACAACCATATGGGCTGCCAAATCCTGGAGGAAGAAAAGACTAAACTCCATAGTCCGAATTGCCACTCTAGCAGCAAGATCTCTAGGTGTGCCCATACTCGTTGTTTAAAGCACCACAATGTGCTATAACTTTATGAAAGAACATGGGTAGTCAAGTATACCAATATCCACCCAATCATCCTCTAGGCATAGCCCTTGGCTATAGAGAACCTTGGTTGCATGCTTGACACATGGTTGAGCCTTTCCCTAGGGATCGTACACACCTAGACATCCTATTAGACCTTGTCTTAGATATCTTGACATTACTCTCCCCTTGAAGAAGCCTTTTCATCCTCAAAAATAGAAGTAAAATATTTATTTGTATAAGAACACTATAGACTAGATATCCATCTCACTTGAGTATTATGAATAGGCCACAACAACTAAGAGGTAACTAGAGGGGTGACCCATTTTCAAACTTTCTGAAAGTTGTGGAACATGTAAGAATACCTTGTCTTGACTTCCCTTGAAAATGACTTGCTAATGTTCCTCTTTTGTATACATTGTATATTTGTGCAACTTTCATTACATCCTTATGATCTTTCTAAAGTCCTTGACTTGTTAAATTTTCTCAATATTCAACCCCATCGTACAGGTGATCTAGGTTGAAATTAATCGTACATAAGCATGAAGGGACTAAACCTAGTTGTAACATGATTTACACTATTATAAGCAAACTCCAAAATAGAGAGATGATCTTTCAAATCAGATTGCTTCTTGCTAGTGTACACTCTTATCATATCCTCTAGCAATGGATTAACATGTTCGGTCTTCCCATCCGTCAGCTGGGAAATAATCCATAGTATTGATATTACTCAAGTTGTGCTCCCAACTATTTAAATGTAGCCCTTCTGAAGTGACTGTTAAACTTGGGATCATAATCACTCAAAATATTGTTGTCCAATCCATATAATGTATACATTTTATCAACAAACAATGTGGCTAATTCTAGTGTTTTGTTGGTGGACTTAGTTAGGATCACCTTATAGAATTTAGTCAGCATATCTGTAATAACGCATACCAAGTCCTATCTTTGCACAGTTGTTAGTATACCCACAAAACTCTATAGATATACTACACTTGTTGTGATTAAAAAGCTTCATAAGCTGTCAAATACAATAATTTGCATGTTGTTATAGATATGTCTTTTCTAAAAGGGTGAAAGCATGAATGGGTGGTACACATTTAAGCATGGGAAGTTGTTTTCCAATAGCTCTCTTTTGAAAAGTGGGGATTGGTAATTTTTTTACAAATCTACTGATGTATAACATACGCTAGATATTTTCATTTTGATCAAACATATTTGGTCAAACACTTTCAAAAATATCTATGTTGCAGACACAACCTTTTTATCCACCCACTCATGCTTTCACCCAAAAACTAGGACCCATAACTCCTACTGTGCATCTTTAGAAAAAAATTATCCGAGAATTTATTTCCATGATTGAAGTAGTGGTGTGTGCTTGCCAATGTTCATGGCTTAGTTTATTTTCACTAATGATTTCCCACATTGAACCATAGCAATTCATGAGAGACTAAATAGAAGAATTACTAGGTATCCCTACTAAAACATTTGAACCATAATAGAATGTGAACGTAAACCACATCTAGGTACAAATAATGAACATTTTCATTGACATAACATAGCTTTGTTATCTGTTTAAAAGGTATGAAAAATTTTAGCCTAATGCAATTGAAAGAACAATCCATTAATGATTTTTATAGTACAAAACAAGTCATACTAGAGATCCAACACTTTCTTGCTACTGAAAATTGTACCCAACTTTACATGCTTACAATGGTCTAATAAACGGATTTGACTAGCACATAGGGACTCTATCCTGGCCCATTATTGAGAAAAAGGTGCAAGTGTCAGCTCTAAAGACTCATATTCTCCACATGTGGAATATGTCTAGCTAGTGAATATGTTGACATCCATCAAAGTAGGAGAATTATTTCAATGTGGAGGCAATTCAAAATAGTCATTGATTGGGAGTGAGAGGGACCCTCGTAAACCTTGCTCCACACTAGTTAAAACCAAACTCCCTCAGTTCCTAAACTATGTTTTACACCTTCTGACTGACAACATGTACCAAAGACAATCCCTACTATGTAGTTCTATGTCCGTCGTAAAAGAGATGACCACTAAAAGAGAAAATAATATCCCGAGCGGACCGGATCCTTGAGTCCATCACTGAGAAGCAAAGAGGGATGAGTAAATATTATTAGAGGAGATAGTTGATACACTAACCTCTAACCCTTTTCGTAACTGCTACCATATGTAGCTATGCATGACCATGCCAATTGTAGCAAAACAAGTTGTGAAACATTGTTGTACAGTCATAAAAACCCTTCGTTTGATCCCAAAAGTATATTTCTTAAAGCACTAGGTGGATGGGTACCATCATAGGTTACCTTGCTACCAATTGTAAGCAAATTGGTAAAGTAAACTTATCTACTACTCCTTGGCGGTTGAGAACTTCTGTTCTCAAAAGCACAACTGTGAAGAATCTCATAAGTGACCAAAAATACTTATTGATTTATTGGTGAGTCACGAGTTGGGTCATATCCCAAAAAAATGGTGCTCCTATCGACGTTTTATAGAGAATAAGCAGGAGATCGACCTCTCAAGGTGGAATCTTATTCACCACTAGACCCTCAAACAATCAAATATTTTCAAAACACAAAAGAAAGTGGTCATACTAGTTATTATTTGATTTTTGTTTTGTTTTGGATATGCCTTACATAATTTAAGAGATATGTCTAGCCAACATAACTCCATAATGAATGTGTGGGTGCAAGTCCATAGAGGTGTAATGAAAGCAAGAGATTGCCTGCCTTGAGAGTCTCTTAGAAGAGTCATGTTATCACATGAACTAGTTCATGCTATCACATGAACTAGCTGCTTGATAGCCATGCCATACTTGCCTGCTAACAGAAGAAAATCATCATTTGTAGTGCATGAACCTTGCACATAGAACCAATGATATATATAGTCTACATCGATGTAGCAATATGAAATGAGGATAAGAAAATTTACTAGCTTCAATCTCTACCTTGAAGTAATCCTATGACTAGTGCACGTTGTCAAGAAGTGCGCAGTGCGACTAGGAAAGCGTCGGGCCTCTGACTGTGAGGATTCGTTGCAAAATCAAGCAAGGCGTAGACGATTTGAAGCCAAAAACACACTAAAAAAGAACAAAACTCCATCCATGAAAGCTCAACTTTGAAAAAGAACCAATACTAACTCAAAAATCTTGTGTGTGTGAAGATTAGGTGTAACCTCGCTCCCGCTCCCAATTGCACAGATGCGGTGCTCATTCGACCTATTAAAAACCATAAATTTATGCTTCGATTCTTCATCGTGAACATTTCATGGAAGCTTAATTACTTCATTGGAGAAGCCCAAGTAGTTATTTGAGGAGGGGAAACCCTAATTGGAGGCCTCAAAGCCTCAACCATGTAGTGGAAGCAGCACGGGACTGCACTAGCACCCTGTAGAGGAATGGCTGTATCTCCATGCTCATGTACCCAAATGAGCTCATTCTTGGCTCTAAAAATTCCCACACAACTTGAGAAACAACGCCAGCATCATTGGTGTGGCATTTTGAGCTATTTTCAGCATTGTTAAGGCTATTTTTGGCCCAAAAATGTCACTTTTTGTCCGTAAAAAGCCCAAACGAGATGGGAAAAATCCCTAAAATTGTGGAAAAGTCCCATTGGGCTCAAATTTCATGTTGAACCTCATTTTCCCACTTGGTAATCACTTTGGATACATCTCTCACGCCAGCGCACGAAACCTGCTAATTTTGGCCGAGATTGCCCGCATTGAACTTTCTAGGCGGAATGAGCGTGCCACTTTGAAACACTTGACATTTTTACATTCCTAAAGAAACTTAGGCATATATTTATGTGTAAAAGCATTCCATGGTTCCACGTGTAGGGCCTCGCCTGCTCGGCAAGGTATGTACACGACTGCAACTGTGACATTCATTTTCGCATATATCACACTATGTACACTGTAGCATTTGGTCCCACACATCATAAACATTAAGAGTGAGGTAGATACTTTAATTTCACATTATGAACGTGCCATCGCACGACATCCACCCCCTCTAAACCAGCACATCCTCTGGCATGTGCCACAGATATCTTTTGCAGGTTCAGTCTTCATTTAAGTCAACATACATGTCGATTTCATCATCGCTTACAACAAAATCTAACGCATCATCCTCTTGTTCTTCATCCACATCCATACCATTTTCATTAGAGCCTTCATTCTGACCCTCCTCTGAATCAAAGGGATCTGTATCACCTCTTCTTTTGAATAACTTGATTCTTTTCCCTGCAATGGGAATCTTCATTTTTGTCCCATCTAATTCATGCAAGGTGTAAGTTGCATTCCCATGTACATGCTGAACCACATAAGGACCAAACCATCTCTTTGAAAGCTTTCTTATTGTTGAATGTTGGTTGTCAAGACTGTTGTCATACACCAACACCCAATCACCTTCTTCAATAGCTTTAGGTCTGAGCCTATGCCTCTTATCAAATATGTCCTTATTCTTTAACCTTGCATCTTTCAATCGTGCTACTGCAATCTCAATATCTTGGGGACTTCTTTCTAACTGTTGTATGCGCAAATCAAGAAGGCCTTCCCTACTCATTCCATCTTCCCAAAGTAATACATTCCATGTGGGAATTACATCCTCAACTGGAATTATAGGTTTCTGACCATACATCAACTCAAAAGGCATATAACCAGTAACCGAGCAATGAGTTGTACGATCAGCCCATAAAGCATAAGTCAATAACCTAGGCCACTCTCCCATTTTACCTTTGCAGGCATTAGCCAAAGATTTATTGATAGGAGGATGCCCACGCTCTGATTTTCCGTTTCCCTCAGGATTATATGCAGTAGTGAGACCAAGTTTAATGCCCAATCTAGAGAAAAACTCCCTTGCTTTGTCAGCATCCAACACAGCCATAACGGCTAATTACATCATCCAAGAGGAACTTACATATCCCTTCTGTGCTTTTTGTTCTTAGAGCACGACCTTCAACTTGGTTGGTTAAGTCTTCTCATGCAAGCACTATGTATCTCATTTTCCATAACCCCAATGACATTGTAACCAGATCTACTACCCACTTGTAATGCATGGCCAATGGGTAAGTAGGATGCAACCCATCACGATGACGTACATTTGAATACATTTGACAGGTTTCATAGGACTCCACAAAGTGAGATACATCTTTATACATACCTTTCCACCAATACCTCTCTTTCATTTTAGTAAAGGTGGCCCATACACCTCTATGTCTAGCATAAAGACTCTCATGAAACTTTTTCATAAGCTCATTTTGAGCGTCCTTATCATTCACGACTCTCATTGGCATTCCATTTTTTTTGTTTTGGACGCTTCCACAAGTACCCATCTTTCAAAACGTATCCATAGGCCTTTCTACGTATTCTTTTGAATTCTTGATCAGTCTACCCTTCTTGCCTTGTCAAAGTGCTCAAATAGTGTCCAATGAGCAACCAGTCACCTTGATACAGGTCCTCTATAAACGACTCAAGTGAATTTGACAGGCAAACATGATCACCCTTGGCATGAGAGATACTATAAAACTGTGTGCCTACATCATCGCCCTCGACAACCATGTCTTCTTCTTTTTTATACCTTGCTCTTGAAAGCATATCCGCAACTGGATTATCTTTCCTTGCAATATGATTAAATTCTGGATTCAAGGACTTTATGTAGGCAATCCATCTCAACAAAGAAATGTCGGGAGTTGAGTAACTTGTTATCATTCCAAGAAGGGGTAGACAATCAGTCTCCACTATTACATTTGCTCCTATCAAATACTCTTTGTCACATTTCAAAGCTGTGACTACTCCCCATAACACTTTTTTTACCTATGGATAGTTGCGTTGACGAGCACTTAGGACTTTTGCTCCAAACCTCACCACATATCGCTTGCCATCATTATCATCTTGCCCAATCGCCCATCCAATTCCTGTGGGGCTATTATCCACTGTCACAATTACATATCTTCCACATTCATAGTTTGCTTTCCTCAAAGTTGGAGACATAAGCAATAACTTCTTTAATTTCCTCATGGCATGTGTATGCATTTCTTCCCATTGAAACTTTTGGTTCTTTCTCAAAAGTTGATACAAAGGCTCTGCTACATGTGCATAATGCGGAATCCAGATAACATAAAACACGCATGCACCCAAGAACCTTCAAACCTCAGTGACATTTATACATTTCTCTTTCATTCTTTGGATTACATCAATCTTTGCAGGACAAGGCCTTCTACCATATGGCCCGCACATATGTCCCACAATAAGAACTTCATTCACACCAAACACTGACTTTTGGCCAGAGAAGGTAAGGTTCACCTCTTCCAACCTTGCCAAGATATTATCACAATCATTGATATGGGTTGCCACATAGTTTCAACACCCCCTCGAGTCTAGAGCCACATCTTTATCACTTACATCACATCCTTTGATTGGCACATCATCAAGGAAAGGCATTGTAGTTTGCGGTATGAAGTCACGTAGGACTTTTTTCATACCATTCATCATGTGTGCAACTAAATTCGTTGCCCCCTAAGGTAAGGTGCACATCCTTACTAAACCCAAGGGTGTCCTCATGGTAGTCAGGTACCTGCTTTCCATTGCTAGTTGGAAGTAATCATACCCTGAGTACAAATCTCCCATAGAATATATTTCCCTTCGTGCAAATGCCTCTGCAAACTCATAGACAACTGGCCCTATACCCACATTTCTGATTGTCACCTTACTTACAGGTTGTATATCCTGAATAAAGCGTAAAGAACCATTTTTCTTCGGAACAGTGAACCACCTGTTTGAATATGGAGCACAAGAAGGCTCCAAGATACCCATCTTGATCTTTTCATTAAGCAACTCAATGAGTTTTGGCAAATGAGCCTTTGGAATAGGAATAGGTCTCAAGTTCCAAGGTACATGAGGGATAGTGAAGATCACCATAGGAGCAAAAATGGATGGATCAACACACCCTATCTCATAAGGCTCAAATGCAAAAGCTTTTCCGTGTTTGGCAAGCATGTCTTCAAAGCATATCTTTTCAAATTTTGTCAAACTGTCCTCGCAACCAACCTTCAACTCTTTCAAAGAATCCTTTGTGAACTTGTGTCCAATCTTGCTTGGGTCACGAAGGCTAGGTTGCAAAGCAGCTTGTTCCATCTTATTTGTGCAATCTTTTGGTAGAGGTAATGCCACTGGTTTCACTTTCTTTGCCACGGACTTATACTTAGTCTCCACTCATACATCAACACCTTGAGCATTTTTGAAGTCTTCAATGACCTTGTACATTTCTATTGAGCATACTTTCACAACCTCACTTCCCATATGAAAATTGCAATCCATTAAAGACTCCAAATCTTGCATAGTATCCACAAAAGAACACTCATCAAACACACCTTCAATGCATTCATTATCTTCTAGCAAACCATTCATCTTCAAACCTCTTTGTACACTATTTACATGTTTTCCTTCACCCCGCTTTAAGTCCTCACACTCTATAAAAGCAATAGATCCATAGTCTGATACTCCTACAAAACCTGTAGAAAATGTTTCCTTTGCATATGCATCATGCGAGAACCTTTCTCTTCTTGTACCACTGCAATCCCGCTCTACAATGGTACATGGCCAAAACCCCTCAAATCCCTGTAGTCCTTGAACTCTTTGTTTGTCTTTGGCAAGGGTTGCTCTATAAGACTTTAACGGTTCCTTTCATGTTCTACGCAAATAGTAAGGAAATGTATTGCACGCTTTCCATCCCTGCTCCTTATTCTTGCATAAGCTAACCCATCATCCATCACCTTGGTTTCCATGCGAGTAGCAATGATGTATGGCTGCCCAAGGATAAGAGGATATGTAGACATCTCCTGTACAAAGAAATTTTGGTCATCTTTCACATCCCCAATAGTCACCTTTACATTTGGACAAGCTCCGTACACCTCCCCTAATGAGTTGTTTGCTGCACAAATCATCCATCCATGATTTATATCAATTGGCCATTTACCTTTTTGATAAAGACTCTTTGACATAAGGTTAATTTCCGACCCATGATCTATCAACGCAATGTATGGCTCTTCTAAGTCTCCCACTTTTACTAGCGTCTCAGTAGTTGCTCTTGCCCAGTGACTATTCAAGTAGTAGCTCTTGTGAGTGGTCTCCACTTCATCTTCATCATCCAAGAAGCAAAAGTGTTTTACCTCCCCTAGACTTGTAGCATCCAACAATAGTTTCATCACCTTGTTTGCCATAGACCTGTACACCTTGTGCATTTAAAGTCTCTTCTTCTGTCACTTCCTCATTATGATATCAATTATTTCTTCGTGGAATTCCCGCTTTGCTATACCAAGGACCTCACCCAAGGTAAATTCCACCTTACTGTTTAGAATCCTCTCTTCCAAAACCTTTTTGAGATCCGTTGCAGCCTCTATATCGGATTGGAGTTTGTAGGCCGGACCCTTTGCTTTTGATTTTGTTGCATCCTTCTTCTTGTCTTTAGAGGCCTCTTGCATAGGCACCTCGGGGACAGGCAACTGTTGCGAGGAAGGTGATCTAGGAGGCACTGTGTCATTTCTACCTCCACTCCTCGTTGCCCGCTTTGAAGGCCCTTCATCCCCATTCTCGCGCCTACGTTTCTCTTCAACAATGGCCTCATTTGCTTGACATTTGGCAATGTATGCATGCACTGACAAAGAGTCCACAGGGTCATTCCAACCTGTTTCAAGCCGAATGCAATCTCCAACTTCATGTAAAACCTCTGTAGTCATTTTACCCTTCATAGCAGACTCTATAGCGCATGGCCATAGCTCTCCAATACCATTAGATTACTCTTCTCCAACCTTGACTGATCCTTTTTTGCTAATACGATCCACCTTCAACCCATAGGCGGCTGCCTCAACCATTGAGATGGAATGGCTAGTAGCCATGTCCTCAACTAGTTTCTTCATCCCGCCTTTGCCAAAGTTTGTTCCCAAGAGATTACCTGTTTCACTTAAGTGAATTTTTCCATCTTTAAAGAAAACGAGCTCCTTTGTCAAAGCATCTTTAAAACTTACACAATCCTCCTTCCATGGTCAGTACTATCACACCATATGCATCTATTGACAAAGCCTTCTCTGGTTTGCGGTCATTGCCCTGTAGATTGACCTGATGGTTGCCCCTTTTCTTCTAGCCTTGTAAGCTTTAACTTGAGCTCTTGCATTCCTTTGACAATATCATCTAGGATGGATTTGTCACTCTTTGGAACCACAATCACAGGCTTTATAGCACTCTCGGGAACACTTGGGGATTGAGTAGGGTTGACTATCATCTTGTCTCTTCGTCTGTTGTTGCTTAGCTAGTAGTGAAATGGCGTCTTCGACCTCATTCCAATCAGTCTTCAAACCCTTTTCCACATCCTTATCCTCAATTAGTAACTCTAACTTCTCTTGAATCTCTTTACGTGCGGCTTGCAAAAAGAGCTCTGTCTTCTCCAAGTTTAGAGTAGCCTTTTCAGTTCTTGAAAGTTGTTCATAACGGCATTCGAATTCTCTTAGCAGTTCGGTAGGCGAGAGCCCCTCTTTTGGCCGAACTACCCACTCTAAGAAAGTCCTCTTTGTTACCCTTTTGAATTCCTCCATGAAATACTCTTCCTTCAAGGCTAATTTGAATGCTTCCCAAGTTGCCCCATGCTCATTTCTAATTCCCCTTACATGCTCTCTGATCTCGGGAACCACAGCAAGTTCAAAACTTTGCACCATCTTTGCTTCGGGCACTCGATGAAGCTCCATCTCCTTTACATATCCACAAAGATACTTTGTTACATCTTCACCTTTAAATTGGTCCAATTTCTTCACCACAGATTGAAGCAATTTCGTTGAGGAAAGCTCCCTCCTTTCTGCAGCTTGCTACTACTGCATAAACACTGCAAAAGCTTGAAACATTTGCATTGTGACTGGATCAAACCGAACCCCTTGTTGCTCTTGTTGCTCCATAGCTTTAAATCTTTCTTTTGAGACCTTCAATGAAGATTTTGAACCCTCACCCTAGCCTACTTCGCGTTGGGTTCACCAAAAACGTGTTAAGAAGTGCACAGTGCGACTAGGAAAGCATCGGGCCTCTGACTGTGAGGATTCGTTGCAAAATCAAGCAAGGTGTAGACAATTTGAAGCCAAAAACACACTAAAAAGAACAAAACTCCAGACATGAAAGTTACACTTTGAAAAAGAACCAATACTAACTCAAAACTCTTCTGTGTGTGAAGATTAGGTGTAGCCTCGCTCCCAATTGCACAGATGCAGTGCTCATTCGACCTGTTAAAAACCCTAAATTTACGCTTCGATTCTTCGTCGTGCCATTTCATGGAAGCTTCAGTACTTCATTGGAGAATCCCAAGTAGTTATTTGAGGAGGGGAAACCCTAATTGGAGGCCTCAGAGCCTCAACCATGTAGTGGAAGCAGCACGGGACTGCACTAGCTAGCACCTTGTAGAGGAATGGTTGTATCTCCTTGCTCATGTACCCAAATGAGCTCATTCTTGGCTCTACAAATTCTCACACAACTTGAGAAACAACTCCAGCATCGTTGATGTGGCATTTTGAGCTATTTTGAGCATTTTTAAGGCTATTTTTGACCCTGTTGTTCAAAAATAGAGTCACAAAAGACGGTTCAAGTCATTTTAAATGCAGAAATAACCAAAGCATGTCATCAACAAGAGAAGGTACAAACATCCCAAGTAATTACATCTTGACGTTTATCAGCATAAGACAAGGGAAAATCAAAAGTCCAAGGAGGTTTAACCTCTTCCTCTGAAGAACAAAAGTCCAGCAAGGAGGTCACAAATGCAGTTAAACAATCAAAGCAGACAGTAGTGGCTTCAACACCCCAGGGAAACCAAGACCAACAACCTTGCCAAGAGTATAAAAAAGGTCTTTCAGCCAAAATACCCAACTCAGAGTAAACAAAGACACAAGCAGCAAATCAAAACCTATGTTGCGGCCAATGACATCAATGTCAAAGATCCAGTTTGGGTAAATGATCCTAGTCCAAACAATTCAGGTAAACAGATGGGATGGATTGCCTCCCAGTAAAACTTAGAAGTGCAAGGCTACTACAGAGGTCAAGAAAATGTTTGGTTACCTAAACCAAAGATATCAGGCTATAAAGTAGCAAATGGCTTCAAACCAAAACAACAAACAGGAAAATCAAGATCAATTTCAACTCAAAAGAGGAGATCAAACAACAGGGCTAGAAACAGGTTCAAAAACGCTTCTCAATCTAGAAGGCCTACATATCTTCAAGGGAATTTACCAACCGTGAGTCCCAAAAAGTGCAAGGAACAGATACAGTTGAATTCGAAAGCACATACAAAAATATTTGTGCCATCAAATATACTTCAAGAGCAGGGATATCACAAAGGACAAAAACAAATCTAGCTACCCAAGGCACCAAGACCAGATTTTACACAACTTGAATATACTTACAGCTACAAACACCGACAAATCAAGGACACAGGTCCAAAACGTCAATATGTCGTCTGTAAAAATAAGCCAACAACAAATAGCAGATACGTATGGGTGCCAAAGCAAACAAACGAGCAAGAGAAGATTAAAGTCATCTCCAACTTCCAACAAAATGAAACTAGCCAATCTTCTCAGACAATGGACCAAAAGTTACAACAAGAAATTTTGACAACCAAGGTCACCCAGGTATGGCAGAAAAAACCTACTTTGCTAATATGGTCATTTAATAACCCTCTTTTTGAGGATCTGAGCTCTAAATGTCTAGATATATACTTTGTTGAGAGCTCAAGACTACTGTAGTCAAGTCAAGTCAAGAGTCGGGCAACTGAGCCGATAAATGAGCAGAGCATTAGACCTAAACTTCAAGTCCTAATATTTTTCTGTGGTCTATGAGTCTAGCTAATTAGGTTACAGCTCAAGCTGGAAGAGTGGAGCTTAATAATATCAAGTCGCTCATTGTGAATAGGTGAGCATAGTCAATGTATTATTTTAATCATGGTGGAAAGGCGAAGTGTTCAAAACAAAACACACACGCACTTGCGCACATTAGGAGAGTGGAAACCATTGCATCAAGCGCCCTTCTCAAGAGTAGTGGAAGCTAGTAAAGTGAATTTAATTTACTTTTTTAGTTGCATTCACTCTGAGGAGCACACATCAATACACTTCTCTCGCACAACATAATCTTACCCATGCATAAATTTGTGCAAGCATATCGAATGTCCCATAATTGAACATTTGCATTACGCACTCTTTATTGTTCCACCCATGCACACACCTTGCAGGTACATGCAGCAGCAAAGCAACTCCAGACTCAAGGCAAAACATCGACTCTTTTCAAGGGACATAAGGCTTAAACAATTCACTTTCACCTTATTTATCTAAGCCCACTCAATTCAGTCCCTAAACACCCATCATTGTATATTCCCATAATAAGATCACATACCCTTGGGCACTTTTTCCCATGAGGTTTTTCCCCATTGGTCATCCAGGGTTTCCAGACCCTAAATCACTATACATAGCCTTTTATTTTTCTTTATTCCCATAATAAATAAAGTCAATTGCTTTTACTTGAACCCAAATGCCTAACCTCATATTCAACAACACGTCAACCCAACAGCTTACAGCTCTTCAGCACAACATTAACCACCAATTTCAAATCTCTCCAGTGCAAGCCAACCCGGCAGCGCACAAGGACGTGCACTGAAATCGGATGGGGCAAATGTTTGGCGGCTAAGTCAACAATGGCCAAACGAGCCAGTCAAAGATGCTATTTACTATTTTTAGTAAATTCTAACGAGGCCAGATGATGCGGACGCTAAGTAAAGATGAAGATGAAGCAAATACAAGCAACAGATACAAAGAAGAGTTGGAATTGATGACTATCTATGGAGTTACGGTCACAATTGATGGTCCCTTAAGTTTTAGGATTTTTCGTCAAATGACCGCAAATGCGGGTTGTAATTATGTTTTGGGCTCGTCAAGATTTCCAAGTTGTAAACATTGAGCTATATTTAGATCCTAGGCAGTGCAGATAGCAGATTAAGTGAGTTTGGCCATTTGGGTGCCCGGCCACTTCTAAAAAGCCTAGAGAGTATATAACTCAAAAAACACAATGTGAAAGGGGATTCTTACTCACTTGAGATAAGATTTGTGAAGAAGGAGATGGCTATGAAGTTCTTGAGCTTTCTACGCGCGTGCATGGAAGATTCGGCCTCATGCCAATAGCTAAACTCTAACCTCTTCTCTCTCATTTGCTCATGGTGTAATCAATGCTTGATTAATCAAAGATTAGTGGCTGATTTGTTGATTAATCTCTCTCTTTTTTCATATTTCCCTCTTGTTTAAGCATGCTACTAAGTGTGTGTAGGCTTGTGTAGAGTGTTGGTGCCCGGTGTGGTCATTCTATGCTCATTGTGTGCTTGATTAGAGTGGGATTAGTGATTGATTAGAGAGTAGTGTGTGATTAAGCTTGTGTGTGAGAGATTAGGCCGAATGGTAGAGTAAGTAGTGTGCTCACTCCTCGTAGCAACATCTTAACCGCTCCGTAGTTTTCTTTGTGTGTAGGTTTCACCTTCTAATCCTCCATTTGGCACGCACAAGCCACTTGTGTGTTTCCATGCCCTAGCCGGATCCTACTCCTCGGATTGACATTATGTTGATGTCCTCCCTATGCTAGGATGACGTTCCAACACTCTTTACAAAAAATGTCAAAGCTCATAAAGAAGGATTCTACTAAGCAACACATATAATGATTATAACAACCAAAAATATAATGTCTAGACACAAAGTGCACCAACAACTCTTATCATGAAACTAGTCACCTTAATCTCAAGTACAAAAAAATAGCTGGTCCCATTTTTTAAACACTATCAAGTATCAACTACATTGTAGTATGTACAATACTTAAATTAACATTTGATATTCACGAACCTAAAGAACATTGTGGAGTATCCTATGGCACCAAGACCATAACTTGTTATCTATGGCACCTATAGTGTCATTTAGTTTCAAATAATATATGTTTGTGCCAGAGAATCTATATTAACATGCCACATTTTCATCAATACATGCTTTAAAATGTCAACAAAGCTTCTCGATATGGTCTCTCAAAACTTCAATACATGCTTTAAAACTTGTAGAGGTAGTGTCACAAAATAGGAGGTGTTTAAAAACACCATTGATATGACTAATAAGCGTCTTATGAATTGATTACACCAGATCTGTATGGGTTGTGCACAAAGATTTCCAATAGCTCATTTTATGAAAGTTATAGTCTTTATTTCATGTACAACAAAGTACTAAGTGCAAGAAGTATAGCATCTGCAAGATAGAAGGTGTTCAGCAAACACCATTTTGGTAGCACTATCAGTTGTCAACATCGTTTTGGTAGTTTTTATCGCCTCAAATAAGACAATTATTAAGAATAAAATGATGGGAGCATCAAACAATTATATTATCGATGCTACTTTAAGTGAAAGATTTTTTTTCACATTATCATTCCAAAACTTAATGATTTTTTGAAGCTATTTCTGGAACAAACTTCTTTTGTTTGAAAGAAGTTTGTAGCTTATCAAATCATTGTTCCACTTTGAATGAGATACTTGATGTAATATGAGAAGAAAATCTTCTAATTTATGACATTATAATAGCAATTTTTTTCCAAAACACGCTTGAGAATGACATCAGAAAATCAATAGCAGAAGACTTAGTCCACCCAAGCTCACTATTATAGTTAGCATTGGTATGTCAGCAGATGAAAGGTCCAAATCACCATGCACCCCAGTTCTTAGAGCTTGCGCTACTAAAATGTTTTAAATGGATTCTTCTTCTGACCTTGTAGATGTTTTGTAACTTGCATCACCTTCTACTCCCATAGCATGACTCTTCAAATTCTTCTCCAAATAGCTACAATGGTTGAACTTTAGGAACTTGTAGATTTTTCTCAACTCCTTTGAGAACTCTTTGATTGCTAAGGAGATTGATGGATATTTTTATGGAGCAGACCCAGACAAGAAAAACCAAGCAAAGACTAATACTCAAACCCCCAACCCAAGCCCACCAACAAGAAACTATGGCTGGAGATGTGCTACTGAAACTTGTTGCCAAGGAATGTGCAATGCAATCTTAGTGTCAGATCATATCAACAAATATCCACAAAGACGATCACTTCACCATTCAACGAGAGAGAGAGAGAGAGAGAGAAATTTAACATCATTGTTATTTCAAAAGAGAGAGAAAAAAACAAGACGAACACGAGATATTATGAAGTTAATATGAAATTTTAAGTATTGAAATATTTTTTTACAACAAGAAAAACAAAACTTATTTTTTGTCTTCAAGAATATTTTGCCAAGATAGCTTTATAGGCTTCCATGATCAAACAATGGCGACTCGAGGCTTACATCCTATAGGGCAGGGTGACAATTTTGGCTTACACCCTATAGGGCAGTGCGGTCTAGTTCTTTCTTCTTTCTCTCTCTCTCTCTCTCTCTCTCTCTCTCTCTCTCTCTCTCTCTCTCTCTCTCTCTCTCTCTCTCTTAACCATGGCCTATCACAAGACCTCTCTCTACATCTCCCTTTCTCTCAAGTTTTGAGCTCCATAGTCAATCTCTCTCTTGATCCTTGTTTGGTTTCCAAAAATACAAGAAAAATCTCTCTCCCCTCCTCAAAAGCAACCATCGAGCCTAGGTCTCTCTCTCTCTCGCTTACTCACCTACGGCCTCTTATGATGTCATTATGCAAAGAGGATGGTTCTCTCTCTCCTCCTTATCCCCCGGGCTATGGGATGCACCCCTTGTGGGATTCATGAGGCCAAAGGCATAAAAAATATGAACATCTCTCTCTCTCTCTCTTTGTGGCTCAGGCTCGATAGGCAGCACCCTCTCTCTCTTCCTTGCTCTCGGTAGCCCACATAGACATATATATCTCTCTCTCTTCAGTTCTCTGCAAAGTCTATCTCCCACTTTCTTCACCCACTCTTGGAAGCCTTGTCATCTCACCTAAAGACTCTCCATGGCTCTTCTCTCCTCGCGGATCCCTTGGCCTGCTCAATATCTCCTGCATAAGCGTTGCCCTTTCAAAACTGTCACCCTCCTCTTGCTCTTGATGGCAAATTCTCCCCATTTTCGAAGCAAACTTCTTTCCTTCTTCGGGCACTACATGTTGACCATCCTTTTGCAGCGTCAACATTTCCTGCCCCCTAGTCAATCACTAGTAGTCTTTCTATATTTTTTTCCTACAAAACAATCCTCATGGCCAATCAAGTGAGAGTATTGTCGATGTAGCATATAAAATAGCAAATACTAGCAAACATTTGAAGTGAAAAATGTACATGTAGCAGCGCTCTTCAGGGCTAAAAAAAAACTCCAACAATGGCGACCTATGGGGAAAACTAGCCTGTTAGTGTGAGCCCAAAATTGGTGGCTGGACCGGTGCTTTATCCATTGGGCTTATCTTCTTTCTTCCATTTAAATTTTACCCTTTTTCTATTACCTTCTCTCTTTCCTTTATCTTTCCATAAACCCCTTCGATTGAAAACAAGCTCACTCTTTGGCTCATTTGGTACCCAATGTGGAGTAGGTAAACTGGTAACTCCAAAAGAAGGTGACTCATTAGCTTTCAAAGGTGTTGGGGTGAGGGATGGTGGAATAGGAACCATAGGAGCACATGCCATAGAGTTGAAATAAGCCTCTCTTTGATATCTATCAGTTTCAAAGGTTACCCTCCATTGGATTGCTATGGAGGTAGTTGTAAAGGACTCCCCCATGACCCTACCGAGGTTGAAGGAGATTTTTCTTTCTCTTTCACTCACCCCCTGCTCAAACTGGCTTGAAGAGTAAACCTCCCCATGCTCATGAAAAACTACAGAGTTTCACTCTCCCTCTCTTCAGTTACCCACACCAAGAGAATCTCCTCTCATCCCCTGATTCCTTAGCACTACACCCTCGCCTTGTCAGCATTGTCTTCCATCATCCTCTCCACATGGAAGCAAAACACAGCCTCTCTCTCCCTCTCTCTTCCCAGCTAGAGAAGGTAGTGGTCCCCTAATCAACACACCCCATCCTCTTTGGTGACTCTCCAACCCGCCTTCAATGGACCCCCTCTCACCAGCATGGATGTTCCAAAAAAATTAAAATTAAAAATTAACACCATAAAAAAACATGTGGGTTCACACCCCTGCATAGCTTGCTAACGACGACTCTCTCATCCTCAATCCCTCAGCCATCTAAGTCATTGACCTACTTTAGGGAAAACTCTCATGATCCCACTTCTCTTCAGACTCCCATTCACACTAAACATATGGATCTTGGCTCGTCTCGCAGCACTTTCACTTGGGATAGCAACCAAAGATCATGCCTTCTGCGGCTATCCACCCGGGGCAGTCACTTATCAAAAGACCCCTATGTCACGTGCGTTCAAGAGGTAATTAATAATACCCCAATATACATACTATACTTACACTATGAGCCTATTTAAAAACCCCCACCCCCCTCTGTATGTATATATTTTTATACATTTTGTTCTTTTAATAATCCTCTCCGGTTAACTCATGTGATATCATACACATTCTAAAAAGCGACCGCCCCAGGGATATCCAACATGCCCTAACATCGTGATCCTCTTCCTCGTTAAAGGTTGGTGGATGTTTCTATCAAAGTGCACAGTGTTTCATGGTAATTCATTATTTGAATATCTAACATAGCAATCATACCACCAATTTATAACCTTTTAATGAATCTCTAGACGTGGCATAAATGCAAACCAAAGCATGTGCTATATAGTGCATACGAAAATGATGCTAGAAGTGAGGTGCCGCCATTAGTGGGAAAACAAGCAAAACATAATCCTCTCTAAAGAAGCTCCAAACACTACACAACAATCAATCTTGAATTTGATGCTTCATTTTGCCTCATGATTTTGAATAGCATCAAGTCCATTGCCAGCTTGGTCTCTAGCTATTGGTCCTCAGCTTTCCCCTTTGTTTATCTGTAAAAAAACTCCTACTAGCCGATCAAGTGCAAGTATTGCTAACAAATAGTAGATAAAATAAATCTTGACAAGTGCAATTCTCATGTAGTCATGCTATTGTTCAGTCCAAAGAAAACTCTAACAGTGGCATCATGCATGGAAAATTGGCCTACTACTATGAACCCAGAATTTCCAGTTAGACCGGTGCCTTATCATTGGGATTATCTTTCACCTTTCATTTTAGTTTTACCCTTTTTCTAATACTTTGTCTCTTTTTTTAATCTTGCCGTAACTCCCTTGCATGAGAAACAATGCCTCTCTCAGCTACATGTGGCACCCAATGTGGTATAGAGAAAGTGTTATGTTTAAAAGAATGGGACTCGTTAGTATGAAAACCTCCAAAAGGACTTACTGATGTTGGGGTAAGGAATGGTGGAATAGGAACCATAGCAGCACATGTCGTAGAATTCAAGCATGCCTCTCCTTGGTAGCACTCAGCTTCCACGGTTACCCTCCATTGGACTGCTAGGGTGGTAGCTTCAAAGGCCTCTCCCATATCCTTAGCTCGTGCATACGCATTCTCAAGTGTCTTTGGATCGGACAACCTCACATGGAGTTGGATATGGCTCAACATACCCTTAAGAAAACATTCCAATAAAACCCTTTCATCAAAACAATAGGGCTCACAATGCTTCCTCTTGAAAGCTTGAAAATGATTAACATACTCAGCAATTGAGTCACTCCCCCCTTGGAGGAAGTCTAGCAGGTTTCCGAAGGCTAAATTAGAGGGTAAAAAAGGGGAAATTTTGGCAACAAAAACTCTACCCATTCCATCCCAAGTTTGCATCAAATATGGAGAATGTCGTAGCATACTAGGATACCATTGCCTAGATACCCTAGTCAAAAAGGCAGGAAAGAACCGCATGAGGTCTTCTAGCTTGTCATAACCCTCAAATCAACAAGCTTGCACAAATTGTAATAAATGGAAATCGGTTGCATCACCCTCTACTCCATCATAGGGTGTGATCTTGACAATCCATTGATCAATAGGTCTCTCCCTAGCTAGGAGAACAATAGGAGGGTGAAGCTGCTCTTTCTTAAGAACATTTTCAATGGTAGACATATCATCATCAGAAACATCAAGAGAACTAGAGCTAGAAGCATCAAGAACATCCTTATTAAGAACATCATCTTCAAAATCAGGAACATCAACCAATGACATAACTATAGGCACAAACGCACCCTTTCTAAAGGTTGCATCTCATCATCAATATGGTCAAACGACGTGGTAAACCCCACTCCCGACTGCACCTCCTAAACAAGGGTGGGAAGGTGGGAAAGAACGAGAGGTATGTCAACATTCTCCTCCTCAAAAAGACATTCATCAAAAGTGGCATCATCAACTAATTTGGCTAAAAGGCCATCCCAAACACTCTCGTCAAGAGTCGCACTCTCGCTATACACTTTGCTTGAAGCAATATCCTCAAGGAAAATACCCTCATCTTCATCCACTTCATTGCTCAAATGGGCTAGAAATTCATCACAAATTCTATAAAATTGTTATGGAATTGGCCTATTTAATTTGAGATTAGCGGAAATTAATGAGAGTACTTTTGAGAAATGACTTTGTGAGCATAGCGGGTGAACATAATTGAAGATAGCAACATAATCATAGAAATTAGCTAACTTGGCATAAAAAATACTTTTGCAAGAGAGAGAATTTAGAGAACATGACAATAGTTGAGGACCAGATTTATGTGGAGCCAGTCCCCCCTCCAATAGGCATTTGTATTATGATTTCTCCCATTAAGAGAGACTTGTTACAATACAATTTTTGTGTTACTTGTGACCTAGGTGATGCAATGAACATGGAAATCTTCATGCAACACAAACATAACATAAAATTGAAGAAAGATTTAACTATCCCAAGCCTCAGTCCCAAGACCTCAAACACCTTCGAAGGTGGAGAGAGCTAGCAGGGAATGAGGGTCGGGAAGAGGAAGAAGAAACATTTCGTAGGAGAAAGAATTAGTTCCTCACTTATCATAACTCTTATCATAACTCTTGTTGCTAGCATACATAATAGCATAGTAATGAAGAAGAAGGAGATGGCAAGCTTAAGCATTGAAGCATGACTCTTGGTTGGATTTGCACTCCATATCCAAGAGTGTTGGTGTAGGCTCTCAACACGTACTTGCTTGGAGAAGGAGAGGGAGCTCTTGCACTTTGCATAGAATACAATGAGAGTGTTTGTGAGTGTGTGTGGGTGAGTATACCCCCTAAGAAACCCCCTAGATTGCTTGGGTCAGCCCCCCCTTGTAGCTCATGCTTGAAGCTCATTGGACCCCTCCAGGCCTAGCCAATCACAAGCAGGAGGCATTACAAGCAGCAAGGGTAGCCTTGAGACAAGTGTCCCCCTTTCCCCTTTGAGAGAGAGGGCTAGATAAATGGTAAACCTCCTAAATTATTATTGGACCCCTTGGGTGGCCAACCAATAGGCTTTAGGCACACCATGAGGGCAACATGAGGAGGAGCTTGACAAGTGTCCCTTTTGCTTTCTTTGTACCATGCATGCCTTGTGTGAGTGTGTGGGTGTTCTCTCTCATCCCCCCTCATGTAGGGCTCGCCCCCTCCTTGTAGGGATTGAATCTTTGACTTTTTGACACCTCAAGCCCCGCATGCATAGGCCCAAGTCCCACCACAAGCTTGTCTCATAATCACTTTAAGCTTGGGTTGGGTTCTCACCTCAAGTGCAACCCTAGCATCTCAAGCATGTCAAGCACCTCAAGCATCTTAATAATTAGGCATCTCAAGCACCTCAGTCATCAAGCACCTCAAGCACCTTACTCATCAAGCATGACAAGCAGGACAAGCACCTCCAGCTGGGTCGGGTTCCCACGCCTCAAGCTTAGTCCTAGCTTACCTAAGGTCAAAGGCCTTTTACACACATTATTGGAGGTCTTCAATGAAGCTAGCCCTAAGATATTATGCTCCATTTGTTAGCCTTGCTCTTTGATAGAACATCTCTCATTTGGGCCCATTTACCATTGCCCCCGTGTTGAGATAGATATATAAGCATATGTCTATATCTTAACACTTGTTCCCGTTTATTCTCCCACATTAAGTGATCAATTTATTATGAGAAAATCATTTGGGTTGGTTAGATATTAGATATTAGATTTTATGACATTACCTCTCTCTTGAAATCATAGTCGTCCTCGACTATCAAGTAGAAGAGATACAGCCTTAGTCATTAGTCAATTTTACTCAGCGGGTAGAGGATCCCTTTTACCCTATGACATATTTCCAAGATGGATGACTAATCCATTTGGTTCTTGGGAGACATAGTTGCCGCAACCATGTCTGATCTTTAGTCCATTTCATTCTCCCAAAGTAGAGTGAAAAATTCTACTTGGTGTTTGAGAGACGTCGTCATCACAAACATGTTTCTAAGCATGCATACTAGTTAAATCTGTGCACAATTAAAAAAAGGACTACTCTTATAAGACAAAAACATGATTCATTTAAAAGAAATTTGTACATTTGCTTACTCTAATGTACCATTGTAAGCATTGACAAGGTTCATACTATCCTTAAGCTGTATTCCTTGCAGCCATCTAGCATCTTGAAAAGGATAATTTTTGAACTTAATAAGATACCGTCGGATAATCTTACCATGTCGTAGTACCTTGTCTTCATGCCGAAGGACAGCTTCGGGTTGTAGCACCTCTTATTGGTCTTCAACTTCGGGAGGGTCTTGAATAATTGGTTCAGCTGGTGGCTCTCCTTTGTAGGGCTTAAGTAGGCTTACATGAAAGGAATTGTGTATGATCCAATGGTTGGGAAACTTGAGTTGATAAGCCTTCTCATTGATGGGCTTCAATATTTGGAAAGGACCATAGTATCTTTTTGCTATTAGCATAATACTTTTGATGGCCAGTAGGATTTTTGCCCGTTGTTTGCCTTAATCAAGCCTTAGGAAACTTGAGTAAGACCCAATCATTTTCTTTGAACATTAAGGCTCTTCTGTGCTTATCGGCAGCAGCTTTTTGCCTTTGTTGAGAGATAGATATAGCCTCCTTAATCTTTTGAAAATATTCTTGTAGGTCACGCCTATACTCATCGGCGGTGAAGATCTTCCCATGTACTTTGAGTAGCAACGGACTTTTAGGTCTTCCCTCAATGATCTCAAAAGGTGCTTTTCCCGTAGAAGTATGTACAGTATTATTGTAGGCATACTCTGCAAGAGGTAAGTACTTTTCCCATTGTGAGCGTTGATCTACTTCGGTAACATAAGTCTTGAGTAGATCGAGTATCGTAAGATTGGCTATCTCACTTTGGCCATCCGTTTGTGGGTGATAGGCCGAAGAGAAATTCAATCTTGTTCCTAGATTTTCAAAGAGACCTTTCCAAAAATTACTGGTCATTCTAGGATCTCTATTTGACATGATGGATGTGGGTAATCCATGGTGCTTGAAAATCTGAGATATGAAGAGAGTTGCCATTTGATGTGCCTTAATAGTCTTTTTGACAGGAATAAAATGTGCTTGCTTGCTAAACCTGTCAACTATTGTCCATATTCTTGTATTCCCATGGATAGACTTGGGTAATCCAAAGATGAAATCCATGGATATACTCACCCATGGTAAATTTGGGATAGGCGATGGCTGGAGTAATCCAAGTTGCTTCCCTCTATCATACTTGGTCTTTTGGCATACTACACATTTTGAAACAGACTCTTGTATGTCCACTTTCATGGTAGGCTAATAGAAGTGTGTCTCTACTCCTCGGATAGTAGGTTGAACACCTCTATGCCCCGCATATGGAGGAGCATGGGATTCATACACAACTTTCTCACTAAGGGAATGGGTAACACATAGCCTATTGCCGTGGAGAAGATAACCATCCTGCAAGGTGAATGGTTCCTCTTTCTTCCCCAAAGCAAGGGCTGACATTATGTCTCTAAAGTCAGGGTCAGTAGAATACTCATCTATCATAGAGGATAGATCATTGTGAGTAGCTATAGACACCGCATTAACTTTGGGTCGTTGTGAAAGTGCATTGGCCACTTCATTGTGCTTACCAGCTATGTGAGCAATATGGAAATTAAATTGCGAAAGAAAATTTGCCCACCTCATTTGTTTGTCGGAAAGCTTGGTTTGCGTCATGAAATACTTGAGATCCAAAAAATCATCCAGCCTTTTTTGACTTATATACTTTGTCCTCTTGGTAGAATCAAAGGTCCTCTCTATTTGTTGCTTCATATTAAATGTTTTTGAATCTCCCCTTTGGTGGATTTCATATGGTACCCACTTATTTACCTCATCGGGAAATTTTCTCTATGCGTCCTAACGTCCATTTAGCAATCTCAATGATTATGCACTCTTCTCATTATGATATCTATGATAGTAGACAAATAGATTGAATCATCATCCATGAACGTCAGATATGACCAATGGAATAGAAAACAAAACCTAACAAGCAGTAGGTGAGGGGGGAGACGGTTTGGGAGTTAAAAAATCATTCATAATGGCTTTACAGTCTCCATAGACTCACCATATCCCTGTTCTATACACTTCTCACCACATCTTTTGAGGTTCTTCCTTTGTCTATTTGAGTTAGACGGATGTTAGATCTTTTGAAAACCAAATTTCTAGAACCTTTGAGAAGCCTAAATTGCTCAAGGAGTTGGATTTGATATGCCTTGGTCTTGAAAGTGAGGATTGCACGGTTGGTGGGATGTTCGTGTGTAAGAGAGGTGATTGTGGTTGGGTTTCATTGCACCATGTGGACTGTTGTTTTGATGTGGGAAAAGGACTCATGGAACTTAAGGTCCCCCTCTAGTCTCTTGAAAGCCCACCAATGTGAACAGTGAGGGAAATATCCTCTTGGCATTGTCATTCACGTAGCGTGGACACTAATTTCTCTAATCTTACCAAAGACTGTATCTTGCACTTGGGTTTGGACCTGGTTTGTGAGGGAGATATCTACTTCCACCTTTGTTTTATTTAGCTTGAGGTCCCCTTTCCCTTTCCTGTCACTTGGAAGACCACCAATGCAACATTGAGTGCGATATCATCTTGGAATTGTCGTTCACATAGTGTGGATAGTAGACAATCTTCAACCTTACAAAAAATGTTGTCCTACACTTGGGTTTTGACCTCATTTGTGAAGGTGATCTCTACTTCCACATCTTTGTTATGAGCTTGATTTCCATATGTTCCATCTATTCTTTTTTGCGGTTCTCCACTGCGGGAGTCAAGCCTTGATGGAGACGAGTCTATGCTTTAGCTCCTCATTATCCTTGTGTAGCTTCTTGAATTAATTTTGAAGGTGTATTATTATGTTTGTCTTTGGGGGTGTTACCATGACCCAAAAGAATGTAGACTTTGCTTGAGATGAGGCTTGCGTGGCCATGATAGGTACATGATTCCTATGGAGAGACTCGAAGACACTACTAGACAGTCACGGGAAGCTCGATTAAGTCTGAACTTGGTGCTCAAGATGAGTCTAAGAGTTCATGGCATCTTGCGTAGAGTCAATTTTGGGCTAGTCAGACAAAGCCGGGGTTGTGGGTAGCTCAGACAAATTCAAAATTGTGGGAGTGACTAGATGTGTGGGCGAGTTGTTGTTGGTTGGGAGGGAAAGGCTAACGCTCTCCCACAAGGTAGACCCTTATCCAGTGGACGGCTAAGGATGATGCAAGAAAGAGAAGTCTAGGGATGCAATGTTGTAGAAAGAGAGGAGAGAGAGAGAGAGAGAATCAACGGGCGATAGCGCAGTTAGTAAGGTGGAGTGTTGTCAAAACCCAGGTTGTGGGTTCACTCCCTTGCTACATCCAGAGGGATATGATATCAATAAGGTGGATCTCTCCAAAGAGAGAGAGAGAGAGAGAGAGAGAGAGAGAGAGAGAGAGAGAGGAGGAGAGGGGGAGAAGAGAGGATAAAGAAGAGAGATGGTGACATGTGACATGTGATTTTGTAAATTAATGTACAAACTTTCCAAAGAGAGAGAGAGAGAGAGGTAGTTAGAATATTATTATCCATCTATCTACCTCTCTTTTTACACTAATCTCTACCTAATCTACACACATAGATAGAGAGGCTGTAGAGAGAGGAGGTGGATAGAGAGGGCATAGAGAGAGAGTCACTTATAATACTATTATCCATCTATCTACCTCTCTTTCTAAACTAGTCTCCATGTAATGTACACACCTAGACAGAGAGGATGTAGAGAGAGTAGGTATATAGAGAGGGCATATAGAGAGGAAGATAGAGAGGTAGATAGAGAGGGTGTATCTGCATATAAGTCCTCTATCTACACTCTTTCTATTTCTACTCTCTACGTCTCCTCCCTCTCTACCTAATCTCTACACCCTCTCTATCTACTCTATCCACACCTCTCTCTACAACCTAATCTCTTCCTAGGTCCTAACAGTATCTCTCTACTCTCTACCTAATCTCTATCTCTACCCTCTAAACATAGGGAGAGGTAAATTTATACACTATCTATACTCCCTCTATCTATCTCTACACTCTATGTATCCTCCCTCTCTCTATCTAAACCCTATCTACATCCTAACCTCTCTCTACTCTTCATCTACACCGTAACCTATATTCACATCTCTCTCTAGCCAATCTCTATCTCTACTCCCTTTATCTATATCCTAATTTTCTCTCTCTCTCTCTCTCTCTCTCTCTCTCTCTCTCTCTCTCTCTCTCTCTCTCTCTCTCTCTCTCTCTCTCTCTCTCTCTCTCTCTCTCTCTCTCTCTCTCTCTATCTCTATACACCTAATCTGTCTATTTTTACTCTATGTATCTTCCCTCTCAATCTACTCTATCCACACCTCTCTCTAAACCCTTATGTCTTCCTAGATCCTAGCCTCATCTATGTACACTCTACTTAATCTCTATTTAAACTCTCTCTATTCCAATCTTTCTCTCTCTCTTCACCTAATCTCTCTATTTTTACTCTCTATGCATCTTCCCCTTGATCTAGTCTATCCACACCTCTCTCTAAACTCTTATGTCTTCCTAGATCCTAGCCTCATCTATGTACACTCTACTTAATCTCTATCTAAATTCTCTCTATTTCTACTCTCTATGTATCCTCCCTCTCTACCTAATCTATCAAAACTCTATACCCTTTCTATGTACTCTATCCACACCTCTCTCTACACCCTAATATCGTCCTAAATCCTAATCTTATCTATACAATCTCTATATCTACCCTCTAACATAGAGATCACAATAAAGGTAAATCTCTACACTCTCTCTAGTCCCTCTATCTATCTCTACACTCTATGTATCCTCCCCCTCTACACACTCTATCTACATCCTAACCTCTCTTCACCCTCCCTCTGCATCCTAACCTCTATCCACCTCTCTCTCTCTCTATCTCTCTAACTCTCTCTTGGTCTCTCTAGCTTAGTGTTTCTCTGTGCAGCAGCACCTTCCTCTCCAGCCCTTGGGGAGGCGTTAAGCCAATGCCTTGCCCCTTAACCAACACACCTTACTACATTTATACCTTGTTTCGACGATGATGCAGGTTCACTAGTGCATCCCCCTCCACCACTGTCTCCTTCTTGCCCAACGTCGGTGTTCTCATCACCGATTTTTTCAAGTAGCCGCTTTTTTGGAATAGCACATCTGCGTGCTGCTCCACATTTAGCGACGCCGCCATTTTACTTGCTCATGAAGCAGCTTCTACCATTGATTCCCTGCCTGATTTAAAGAATTCCGTAGCAGACACCTTGCAACAGGGGAAGGAAAAATATGACTCCATAGAGCAATTTCAGGATTGAAAGTCATTGTGACGGTGTCCCGTAGCTTTGCACAGAGCTTCGTCAATTTGAAAAGCCGCAAGAACGGTGTCCCACAGGTTTACATACAGTCAATCTTCAAGGGTTTTTTATAGTCAAGATCTACTCAAGCCATGTCTTCTTTCAACACCCAGACTCCCATCACGCACAAGAGTTTTCTTGTTGTGGTAACTGCATGCAGAAAGGATCCTGTGGCTCGCCAGGACGCGAGGATCATGGCCATAGAGGCTCACATCCAAGCACTTGTCTTGGAGAATGCTACACTTAAAGAACGTTTGGGTAAGCTCAAGGATGCAGCAAAAGAGAATGAAACTCTACTCACAAAAAAACACAAAGTTGAAGCGTTTCTCAATGAGACTGTCAAGGCGGCTCAGCAAGAAGGCAATGCAGCAGCGCATAAGAAGATCAACAATGAAATCCAAGCAGCCTTACAAGAATGCCGCCTACAAGAATACCTTGCCTTCAAGATTAGAATTGGAGGACTCTCCTCACCATGGTGCACAAAGGAGGACACCCTTGAAGAAGCCATCACCAAGCTCAATGACACTCTTCAATCAATCAACGTCAAGCTTGACGCTGTCTCTTGGATCGACGACACGCATAGTCGTGTACCACATAGCCAATGCATCCTCACTTTCAAAAATAAGGGAGAACGGACAAGGCTACTGTGCCAATCCTACAACCTCAAGGGAACAAAGCTTTGGATTGCCGAGGAATTGACTACAAACCAACTCAAGCATAAAGCAAGTGAGCTCAAGAAGATGCATGAAGCTTGTAACAAGGTAAATGGGCAGTCTACCATGGTGTTAAAGCCATCACTCAGGAGTTTTGAACTCCCAAGCTAGCTCCCCTTCCACTTGACACCACTTAGGTTTTCATTTTGATCTTGTTCCTACTCTTTTTCCTTCCTCTTTAATGGACCCTCAGTCCCTAACTGATATGTATCTCAGGCGCCCACCCCACAAGAATGGATTTAATGTTTTGTTTTGGTCCCAGAGGTCATATCTGACCTCCGTGGACAATAATTAAATCTATCTATCTCTTGGAAAATCTTTATTTTTATGTTACAGTAGTTTACTGTCTAAAGTCATACTGACAATTTTTTATGATCCAGACCACTCTATCTTGAAATGCCTTACCTATTAAAGAAGGATCATCTTCCATCATTCCATCTCTAATGATGGTAGACATGGGAACTGTATGATTGACACTCTGGCTCCGGTCAAATGTACATTGATTTCTCACATTCCATACAAACCATAAGAACCATACTATGAAAGACTATAATCAAAACTCAAGTGCATGATCTTTTGGGATTTTAAGTTAAAAAAGGTGATCTTATACCTAGATATGGAGATTCCCAAAGAATCATATCACATCCATTTTTCCTACTTTCACCATGTTAGCAGCGACTAAGACAGGCTACCTCGAATATGCATCAAGCGGAAGATATGCTATGGTTGTGCATAATATTTCCAACTCACTTTGTATAAGCCTTGGGATCATTGGGAGTTCCAAAGTCGTATATGCTAGATAGAGGGCTCAAGCTTAAACCCATAGTATCAGGGATTATGGTGAAAGCCTTTAAAAGGAAGCCTTTATGCAAGGAGGCTTCATTCTTGAGTATCCACTCTTGAGGATCCACTTTTGAGAGTTCTCTCTCTCTTGAGTGTTTACTCTATGGCCTAGCTTTGAGCTTAATGCCCATGCTTAAGAGGCTAGTGCTAATCCATTGTAATTAGAGTAAGCTATTCTTAATTAATCTAGTCCCTATTTTTCTCATTAGTCTACTTCTTCTCTACATTTCATTATGTCATGAAGTAGTATGACACTCTCATTATTCTAGCTTTGAGAGAGGTATGTACTTCTTGCTATTAACCACTCTTATCCTTCTATGAGCATTCGATTTGTAATATTTAGCATCACTAATTAGTATTGATTAAGTGGTGTCTTAATCTTGTAATTAGTGTGTGTACCCTATTGTTTGCTTGTGTGTGGATAGGTTTTATGAAACTCTAGCACCATTCACCTCGTGTGTGTAGCTATTGATGAAGTGTCGTGATTGGCATGTGGTGATTGGAGAGGCCATCACCAATGTAATTAGTGCATGTTTATCATTAGTGTGCTTGGGGTTTCTAGTCTATGGTAAGTCAGACTTTGGTGGACTTGATGTGTGTAAGAGTGGATTGATTAGTGATTAGAGTATGTTTAGAGTTAGTATTGCCATGGCTAATCTCTACTTGCATTGGAGAGGTGTTCTCTTGAATCCTCTATTTCTATACATCCAATGATCGTGCTTCCATACACTAGCCGGGTTACGGATCCATGGATTTGATAATTTTGTGTGGGTTGCGCTTAGGTCATTGATACAACGCCTCCCAACATTTGGCACCGTTGTAGCGGTGCCAAATGTGGGACCTGTGTCTAACCTCACTCCTATCTTATTGCAGATTTAGCGAGAACCATGATTAAATTGTCAATCCACGAGACAAAGATGACTTGACTAGTGAATAGAGGCTATAAGAGGTTGTAAATCTCTCGAAAAACAACAAAAAACTCGCATATAGCTCAAGCTACACTCAAGTGACTAAAATCACCAAAAGCCAATCGCTCATTGGTAAACAAATGACATCCGTTACAGCATCAAATGACATCCAAATGTAATGAAACTTCTAGGACAAGTTTATAAGACCTAAGAATACATTATTATGGTCTCAAATCCCACTTTAGGTCAAGTGAAAAAATTGCGATTATTAACAGCTGTGGATTTTTGACTTACTGGTTTTCGACCCTGAATGCATCTAAATGCTTAAAATTGATGCCCCAATACCCCACCTATACTTAGTTTTTGATTTTGAAGTGTAAATTTCTACTTATGATGAAATTTAGGCCACAGATTGGTGATGCCAAAAGCTACAAAATACTGTGAAATGCTTACATCAGTGCGTACAGCTCTTACCTGCAAATGCAACGCAATAGATGCGACTGCAATGTGACAGCCCGGGAGGGAGTAGGAAGGGCAAAAAGGAGAAAAGTGAGTGTCGTTAGTTCATGCTGTGTATGCCATTATCCAAAACTTGAAAATAACTTATAAAATTTGGCTTTTATACCTTCGCCAACGTTTTTGGTGGTCAAAACTAATAATCTGGGAGCTTTAAGTAAAGATGGATAAAATAGGTTGATACAATCTAGAAGCTTGTAGCCCCGTCTTGTCAATTAAAAAGTTTATCCATAAAACAGAAGTTACAATATTCTCGATTTATTAAAATACTAAGTGTTTTTACAATGAGAGCTCCAAAAAATGGTATTCGAGTTAGCTTGTTGCTAACTCGGGGGGGACTTGAAGTTACTTCATATGCCCTAACCTGCGGTTTTGGTACCCATATCTGTCTGTTACCTCCATAGTACTCTTGTTCCTTTAAGCTCCATTGTGATGCTATCCATCCCATGTGTTTGTCTTTCTGTGTTTATTTCATGTCTTTAATCCAAACTATATCATTGATTCTGACTATATTGCTCGGACCAAACACTTGCTTGACTTTCCTTTGATTTTTTGAGTACTTTGACTAAAATATTTTTGCTTTTTTTGGTATCTTGTTAGAGGTTTTAGTTGGGGCAGCAATTGACTTGAAGATTTGAAATCCTGATTTGCTGGAAGAGGCATATGATTTCACACCTTCTTTGCCAGTCGATGGAGGTTCCACTTTAGCTTTACCTTAATCTGCAAGATTTATCTTTGATTCTTGTGACTTCTGCAACTCTGAATCTAGCATTAACGGTACCTGTAAATGTTGTTGGCTACCTCTTGGAGAAGAGAGTATTAGCATTGTATCTTCTTTGTAGGCCTTGTGGTGATGTAACCATTGATTTAGAAGGATGACATCGGCACGAATTTCCTTTGAAGGATTCACCTCAAACTTTACTTACTCTTCATGTTTTCATATGCTAAGGGTAGCAACCATTTTTTTGACATGTAGCCTTACCCATGATTTCCCTATTATCTAGCTTTCTCTGAGTAATCTTGAGAATGCTATGAATGTTGTCTGAAATCATATTGCACTTTGGTTCTTTATCTAGTAGAGCATTTCATCTAACACTTGCTCCTTTTGTACTATTGAGGACTATATCTATTCTCATTGATAGTTCTATTGAAGATTTCTATCCGCCATGGTATCATCTTGATCTAATTGTGTCTCTATGAATGGTGACTTGAGACTCTGTCTTCCAATTTGACTTGCATCATCTGATTCGACTGGCAATGTCAGAATCTTTGGAATTCCTATTTCTTTCGTGGTGTTTGCAATTTTGATCTTCTTAACTTCTGGCTCTGCTAGCATTCTCTGCTCAATAGCTTCCGTGGTTGTTCTTTGCTCTATTTGATTTGTACTTGCTATTGTGCCTGATTTGCTTTAAGCTCTTCTGAAGTGTTGATTGATGGAGAGGAATCATCTTCAATAAGATCTGCTTTGATATAAGTCTCTATTTTAACTGTGCTTGAGGATTTTAAGCTCTTCTGAAGTTTTGATTCATGGAGATCAAACATCTTCAATAAGATCTGTTTTGATATAAGTATCCATTTTAATTGTTATTGAGGACTTTGTGCTGTCATCTGCGGGTGACCAATCTTGGTCTTCATTCTTTGGTGCCTTTGAAGAATTCATCTTCATTGAACTCTGTATCTCTAGGACCTTTTGGGCCATTGGCATTCCCATTATGATATCGTTCGGCATATCTTTTGTTGTGATCACATGGAATTGAGCTATGATGTTCTGTGAACTTACTTCAATGGTGACGGAGATGACTACCCAACATTTTTCTCGTTTGTTTCCTAGTATGCTCACAAATTTAGGATCACCTTCTAGCTGTGGTTGGCCACATCTTTTCCAAGTGCAAAAGGACATGAGGTTCTTGTCTAGTTGAAAATCTAGCTTTACTTCACTTAACAGCTTTTCTTCGTGTTCACCAACAATGTTGTTAAGTATGGAGCCTCATTTACCCTTTGTAATTTTCTATGGTAAAAGCGCACATTTGTAAGGCCCCCATTATGAGGAGAAGCCATCGTGCGTGAAGGAAAATCACTCACCGGAAACCAAAATTTTCACGGACAAGAATCAGGGGCAACTTTAAAGGCCTCGGGGGCGGAGGCCCCCGAGACTTTTTTTTCACCTAAATATTCTTTTTTCGCCAGAATATTATGGCCGGACGGCGGCCGAAAAGTGGTCGGAAAACAACCGGTCGGTTGGCCAGTGGCCGGTGGTCGGAAGTCAATGGCCGGTGGTCGAATTCAAAAGCGGACTTGTCTTCTCAAGGGCGGCCACACATGGGCGGATTGGAGGGTCTGATTTGGACTTATTCGCAAAAGGGCGGCTACACATGGCTGTCTCTCATAAGAGAGGGCAGCCCTTTTGGCCTATAAAAGGATGCCATTTCTACACACATTTCATAGTGTGAAGTTGATGCAACAAGGTGAGTGTGAGGTGGTGAGAGTGAAGTAAGGCGGGAGCTCCATTAAGGGTATAATCCCTTTGTAAACTACTTCTTGTTTTGAAGTACTAAAGCCATTGAGTGGCTGATTTCCCGTGGACGTAGCCCACATTGGGTGAGCCACGTATATCCTGTGAACTCTCTCTCTCTCTCTCTACTCTATAATCTCGTGTATATAAATCTGTCTCTCTCCATTAAGTAATCTACTAAATTATCTATTTAGCTACGTCTTATTTCCTAACAATTGGTATCAGAGCAAGGTTTGCTCGTAGCTAAATTATCCCAAGGAAAGGATTCCTTTAATTGAGTGGGAGTTATGGCGGAGGAAGGGAAGCTCAAGATTGAGAAGTTCAACGGAAAAAACTACCAACATTGGAAGATGCAGATTGAAGACTATCTCTACCAGAAGGACCTCTATTTGCCACTAGGCGGTCTTGCGAAGAAGCCTGCAACAATGGCAGATAAGGCATGGATTGTCCTTGATCGAAAGGCACTAGGAACAATCCGGTTAAGCTTGGCGTCAACGGTGGCCTTCAATGTTTCGAAGATGAAGACCACGGAGGACTTGATGAAGTCACTTGACGACTTCTACGAGAAACCATCGGCATCCAATAAGGTATTTCTTATGAAGCGCTTGTTCAATCTAAAGATGGCAGAGAATGGTTCAGTTGCAGAACACCTAAATGACTTTAACACAAACATAAGTCAACTTCGATCAGTGAAAATTAATTTCGATGACGAAATGCGAGCTCTCCTTATACTATCATCTCTACCGGATAGTTGGGACAGCCTTGTGATGGCTGTAAGTAATTCTATCTCTGGCACAAATACTCTTAAGTTTGATGATGTTGTGGGTGTTCTCCTAAGAGAGGAAATGCGAAGGAGAAGCATGGGAGAATCATCAAGTGTTGCACTATCAGTGGAAACAAGAGGAAGGCTTAAGGAGAGGTTCAAAAACCAAAAGGGTCGTGATCGCTCAAGGCGGAGCAAGTCACGCACAAAGTCAGTTCTTGAATGTTGGAACTGCGGCAAGAAGGGCCACGTCAAGAAGGATTGATGGTCCAAGAAGAAGAAGGAGACAGAGTCTCAAGACAACAAGCCAACATCGGAGGCCAATGTGGCAGGTAAAGTAGAGCAAGATGCTCTAATTCTCTCATTAGACAATGTGTCTAATTCCTGGATAGTAGATTCCAGGGCTTCATTCCATGCGACACCACACAAGCAACATTTCCAAGACTACACCAAAGGTAATTTTGGGTATGTATACTTGGGAGATGATGAAGCTTGTGAGATTGTCGGCAAAGGTATAGTTTCTGTCAAAACTGCTAATGAAAATGAATGGAAGCTTAAAGATGTTAGTCATGTTCCTTCTCTTCGCAAAAATTTGATCTCTACAGGACAATTGGACGATGAAGGTCACAACATTGCATTCGGAAACAAACGGTGGAAGATCTCAAAGGGATCTTTGGTGGTTGCCAAGGGTGAAAAAGTCGGTACACTTTACTTGTGTATTGTTAGCACGCAACCTTCAGCTTGTGCAGCAACTACAGAAGTTGACAGTGCGGTGTGGCACTACCGACTTGGGCATATGAGTGCCAAAGGAATGCAAATCCTTCAAACAAAGAAGCTTCTAACAGGTTTGAAAGAAGTGGACTTAGAGTTCTGTGAAGATTGTGTTTATGGTAAACAAAAGAGGGTAAAATTTCAAAAATCAGGAAATGAAAGAAAAAATAAAAAACTTGAGTTGGTTCATTCTGATGTTTGGGGTCCTGCAAGTACACCATCACTTGGTGGCTCATTGTACTATGTAACATTCATAGACGATGCGACTAGAAAAACATGGGTTTATGTCATGAAGAATAAATCCGATGTATTTTTCATATTTCAAAGGTGGAAAGCCTTTGTGGAGAATGAAACAGGTACCAAGGTTAAATGCCTCAGATCCGACAATGGAGGCGAATATTGCAGCCAAGCTTTTGAAAGCTTTTGTGCTAGCAATGGCATTCGGAGGCAAAGGACAACCCCAAGGACACCTCAACAAAATGGGATTTCGGAAAGGATGAACAGGACAATCATGGAACGAGCACGAAGCATGCGGCTACATGCAGGCCTACCGCTTGAGCTTTGGGCGGAAGCTGTAAGTACGTCTGTGTACTTAATCAATCAGTCACCCTCAACGGCATTGGATGGGGGAGTTCCAGAAGAGGCATGGTAAGGTAAACCGGTGAATTATGCATTTTTCAAAGTGTTTGGGTGTGAGGCTTTCATGCACATAGATAGAAGCCTAAGATCAAAGCTAGATGCAAAGGCCAAAAAGTGTTTCTTCATTGGCTATGGAGAAGGAGACTTTGGGTATCACCTATGGAATCCTGAAGATGGTAAAATCCTAAGGAGTAGGGAGGTAATTTTTAACGAACAAAATATGTACAAAGATTACTTGGAAAGAAAACAAACAAAAGAAACAGGTGATGAGTACATGGAGCTTGAGGACGGTGAAGACTCAAGGACTGCAAACGGTGACAATGTGCAACAACGTCAACCAAATGAGGAGCCTCAACCTATTCCCCGAAGATCTACAAGAGCAAGTAGACCTCCAGAAAGGTTTGTTCCTTCCTTCAACCATCTCTTGATCTCAGATTCTGGAGAGCCGGAATCATATGAAGAAGCTATGCAACATGAATCCAAAGAAGAATGGACGAAGAGCATGCAAGTGGAGATGGACTCACTACATTGCAACCAAACATGGGAGTTGGTTGAGTTGCCTAAAGGTAAGCGGGCACTTCAAAACAAATGGGTGTACAAGCTAAAGGAAGAAGAAGGTGGGAAGAAAAGGTACAAGTCTAGGCTTGTCGTAAAAGGTTTTTCTCAAAAGAAAGGTATTGACTTCAATGAAATATTTTCTCCTGTTGTAAAAATGAACTCAATTAGGCTTGTCTTAAGCCTTGTGGCTGCTCATGATCTAAATCTCGAGCAAATGGATGTAAATACAGCCTTCCCTCACGGTGACTTAGAGGAGGAAATCTACATGCTTCAACCAAAGGGGTATGAAGTAAAAGGTAAGCAGAAAATGGTTTGCAGATTAAAGAAGAGCTTGTATGGTTTAAAGCAAGCATCAAGACAATGGTACTTGAAGTTTGATCGATGGATGTTGGATCATGGATTCACAAGATGCAACTCGGATCACTGCGTCTACACGGAGAATTTGGGAGATGGGAAATTCATCATCCTAATGTTGTATGTTGATGACATATTGATTGCAAGTGCTAACATGCAGGACATCAAAGACCTAAAAGATGAGCTGTCCAAATCTTTTTCAATGAAAGATTTAGGTGTTGTAAAGAGGATACTTGGTATGAAAATATCAAGGGACAGGACGAAGAAGACAATAAAGCTATCTCAAGAAGATTACATCAAGAAGGTACTAGAAAGGTTTGCAATGCAAAATGAAAAACCAGTTTCTACACCTTTGGCTAGTCATTTTAAACTAACGAAGGATATGTGTCCAAAGACACAAGAGGAGATAGCCTATATGTCTAGAGTTCCATATGCTGCAGCGGTAGGTTCTCTAATGTATGCTATGGTCTGGACAAGACCAGACATTGCACATGCAGTGGGAGTTGTGAGTAGGTTCATGGACAACCCAGGTAAAGAGCATTGGCAAGCTGTGAAGTGGATACTTACGTTTCTAAAAAGGACAACAACAAATGCTTTGTATTTTGGAGGAACTGATATTTTTCTAGAAGGGTATGCTGATGCAGATATGGCAGGTGACAAAGATACTCGAAGGAGCACTACTGACTATGTGTTCACGGTTGGAGGCACAGCAATAAGTTGGGCTTCAAAGCTGCAGAAAGTGGTTTCACTTTCTACCACGGAAGCAGAGTATGTAGCAATGACGTAGGCAAGCAAAGAAATTCTGTGGCTTCACAGATTCTTAGAAGAGCTTGGATTCAAACAAGACAATTGTGTCGTGTACAGTGATAGCCAAAGCGCTATCCATCTTGCGAAGAACTCAGCCTTTCATTCAAGGACAAAGCACATTGAGGTGAGATATCACTTCATACGCACTCTTTTGGAAGAGGGACAACTAAATCTAGGAAAGGTGCATACAAGTGAAAATCCTACAGATATGTTTACAAAGGTGGTCAACAAGGAGAAGTTGAGCGTTTGCTCATCTTCAATCGGCATTCAAGGATAAGAAGCCAGAATGGAAAGCAGTCACAGGTTTGGTTTGGAGATCAGTCTCCAAGTGGGAGATTGTTAAGTATGAAGACTGATTTACCCTTTGTAATTTTCTGTGGTAAAAGCGCACATTTGTAAGGCCCCCATTATGAGGAGAATCCATCGTGCGTGAAGGAAAATCACTCACCAGAAACCAAAATTTTCATGGACAAGAATCAGGGGCAACTTTAAAGGCCTCGGGGACGGAGGCCCCCGAGACTTTTTTTTCACCTAAATATTCTTTTTTCGCCAGAATATTATGGCCGGACGGCGGCCAAAAAGTGGTCGGAAAACAACCGGTCGGTTGACCAGTGGCCGGTGGTCGGAAGTCAATGGCCGGTGGCCTGTGGCCGAATTCAAAAGCGGACTTGTCTTCTCAAGGGCGGCCACACATGAGCGGATTGGAGGGTCCGATTTGGAATTATTCGCACAAGGGCGGCTACACATGGCTGTCTCTCATAAGAGAGGGCAGCCCTTTTGGCCTATAAAAGGAGGCCATTTCTACACACATTTCATAGTGTGAAGTTGATGCAACAAGGTGAGTGTGAGGTGGTGAGAGTGAAGTAAGGCGGGAGCTCCATTAAGGGTATAATCCCTTTGTAAACTACTTCTTGTTTTGAAGTACTAAAGCCATTGAGTGGTTGCTTTCCCGTGGACGTAGCCCACATTGGGTGAACCACGTATATCGTGTGTACTCTCTCTCTCTCTCTCTACTCTATAATCTCGTGTATATAAATCTGTCTCTCTCCATTAAGTAATCTACTCAATTATCTATTTAGCTGCGTCTTATTTCCTAACAAATGTTGCACTTGATCATCTGAGGAGTGGTTGTGTCCTTTGGTTGAGCTTTATCTGCATTTTTATTGCTTTGACCACCTGCTTCAATTGATGTTGACTCGAACGGCTCTAATATTGCACCTTTTTCCAATTGTTGAGTATTGTCCACATGCATCTAAGTAACCTTTGATCTTAAAAGATCCATTGTACTATCTGAAAGAATTTGTCTCTTTCGAGGAGATTTTGGAGGTGACCTTTGTGTAGCTTTTTGAAGTTTAACTTTTATTGATTTTGACTTTTATGTCACCTGTTTCGCTTGCTTTGAGGCTTTGCATCATCTTCAGATAGTCTTTGACTTCAGTCGGCGGATCATCCATAGGGGTTTGTACAAGGTCATGGTCTTGTTGATATTTTCTACCATGTGCATCTTGATATGAATATGTGAGCTTGATCACATGTAATTGTTTAAACACTATTGGATTTGTGGGCTTTTGACTTTGACTTGTGGAGATCAGCTGAAACTTTTGTCCTTGATGATATTCATAGAAGCATTCATCTGAAGATCTTGACGGAATTTGGGTCAATTGGAAACTTCCAACAACCTTATGATCTTTCAATGGTTCTGCTTTGAAGAGGTATGTTGGCTAGAAGCTCTAGGGCTTCTACCTCGTGTAGCATTTCCTGGTACATAAGCTGAGCTTAATGGATTTGCAGCTCCCCCCTTCCTAGGGTGATCACTATAGCCTGCTTCATTGTAAGAGTTCAAAATTGTTTGGCTCTGATTTAGGCTCAACTTTTGGGACTGTGAAGGTATACTCAGGGCAGCACTGTTGATGTTTGGCATCTGTGAACTTTTTGCATAGTTTCCTATATATCTCCGTGAAGGGGTGGTGGTAATGCATGTGCTAGTCTCCACCGAACCGTGCTATCTTATAGCCTCCCTCAAGTGTACACATTGTCCAGCCGTGTCAAGGGCCTTGCCCAAAGGCCCCATGTCCTTACATTACCCCCCCCTTGGAGAATCCTTTTTGTCCTTGAAATGAATGTAGAAAACTGTTTCTTAAGTGTGGAGACATTCTCCCATGTAGAACCTTCTTCAGCTCTATCTAGCCATTTTACCAACACATGTCATCTGACATGATGTCTAGTGCGAAGCTCATGAGAATCCAGAATCTTTTCGGGCTCATGAGGGATGCTTGGCGGTTTCATAAGTCAACTAACACACCTGTGTCAATGACATTATCATTCTGTCCTAACTATTTTTGTAAATGGCTAGCATGAAAAACGGGATGAACTCGTGAGTGCTTTGGAAGAGCTAACTTATAGGCCACTTTACCTATATGTTTGAGAATAGTAAATGGTCCACAATAGCATGGTGAAAGTTTAGCAATTTTTTTCGTCTTCAGACTTTATGAATGCTTTAGAACTTTGAAGAAAACGTTGTCTCCTTCTTCGAAACTAGCAAGATGAAGATGTTCATCTACGTACTTCTTATATCGATCTTGAGCTTGCTTAACATTCTGTCGAGCAACTCGAAGCATGTCAAAATGGTCTTGGAGAAAATCCTTTGCTTGTTGTATCTTCTCCTTAGCCAACCCCATCGTAACAGGTGATTTAATTTGAAATCCATACAAAAGCATAAATGGACTAAACCCTGTAGTCACATGCCTTGAACTATTATAAGCAAATTCCAATATAGGTAAGTAGTATTCCCAATAGGTTTGCTTCTTGCTAACATATGCTTGTAGCATATCCTCTAGCACTTGATTAACTCTTTTGGTTTGACCATCCGTTTCTGGATGATTAGACGTACTTAAATTAAGTTCAGTTTCCAAATTTTGGAACACATCTCTCCAGAAGTGATTATCAAACTTTCGATCTCTGTCACTAATGATACTAGCTGGAAGACTATGGAGTTTATGTATATTCTCTACAAATAGCCGTGCTAATTCCGGTGTCTTAACCATAGTCTTAGTGGGAATGAATCGACCCATCTCTGTGAGATGGTCTACAATTACCCAAATGGCATCATGGCCACGATTTGTAGTAGGTAGTCCTACCACAAAATCCATAGAGATACTCTGCCACTTACCTTGTGGAATCTCTAAAGGATGTAAAAGGCCACCTACCTTGAGGCACTCTGCCTTATTAGCTTGGCACAGTTGGCAATTTAGTACGTACTCTTGAACATCATGATGTAAGACCAACCAATAAAATTGTCGTCGAACTAAGGCATAGGTCTTACAAATACCTAAATGACAAGCACTTGGACTATCGTGACACTCAAATAAGATTTGGTGCCTAGTGTCTCAGTCCTTTGGCACACATACTCTACCCTTGTAGAGTAAGTATCCATCATCAATGGAAAAATTCTTCCATCGCTTAGGCTCTTCCTGAGCAGGGGTGGAGCTCTGTGTGTTGGAGATTTTATCTGCACGTGCAGAGACATGTTGATCTGGTTGTTTAGAGACATGTGAGTGTGAGGGATCCCTTTTTAAAACTGCACTCCACACTTTAGCATATGATTGATCTTGTGCACACTTACCACATAATGACTCCAAAAATCCACTCTTTAGTTCCATGAAAGCAAGTGAATTAAATTGAGGCATCCAACTTAGTGCTTCTGCTACTACATTATATCGCCCCTTGCGATATCATAGCTTACGATCATAATCTTGAAGGATTTTTTCCCATGTAGTTTTATGGCCCTTCAAGTCTTTTTGATTACTAAACCATTTGATACTCTCATGGTCAAAGACTACTTCAAACTCGGCACCATATAAATAGTATCACCACTTTCGTAAAGCGTGAATTATGGCATAGAGCTCTCTCTCATAGACATAATAATTATGTTGAGCCTTATCTAACTTTTTACTTTCAAAGGCTATAGGTCTTTCCTTTGGGAGAAGTACCGCACCAATTGCTTTATCACTAGCATTAGTCTCTACCGCAAACGACTTAAGTGGGCCAATGATTGCTAGGATGGGAGCAGTGGCTGTAGCTACCTTGAGCTGTCCAAAATTGTGGTTTTGGGCTTCTTCCCTAGAAAAGGTCTTGCCGTTTTCTTTAAGTTGATCCGTCATAGGAACAAAAATTTTGGCATAGGAACAACAATTTTGGCATAGTCACGAATATAGTGTCGATAAAGTCCACCCATGCCTAAAAATATTTGAAGCTCCTCAACCGTGTTGGGATGTGGCCATCCAAGAATGGCAGTGACCATGTCAGTGTCCATCTTGATGCCAGAATAAGAGATCACATGACCGAGGTAATGTGTCTCTGGTTTAAAGAAATTGCACTTACTTTTCTTAGCATACAGCACGTGAGCTTGTAGCTCTTCAAACGCTGATCATAAGTGTTCTATGTGTTCATCTTCAGTATTACTGTAAAGGAGAATGTCATCAAGGAAAACCACAACAAATTTTCCAAGATAGGGACATAAGACACTATCCATGAGTGTCATAAATATAGTTGTATCAATGGTTAGACCAAAAGGCATAACCAAAAATTCAAAATGCCCGAACCATGTTCTAAAGGTAGTTCTGGAGATATCTTGCAAAAGGATACGCACTTGGTGGTATCCTAAATGAAGACCTATCTTTGTATAGTATCTTGCCCCATGGAGTTAATCAAACAACTCATCTACTCTTGGAAGAGGATACTTGTTCTTGATGGTTATGGTGTTTAATCTGCGATAATCTACGCACATGCACATAGTACCATCTTTCTTTTTTACCAGTAGAAGTGGTGATGCCCAAGGAAAAATGCTAGGTCTAATGAAACCATGGGCGAGGTAGACAACCAAATAACTCTCAACCTCCTTGGCTTCTTTAGCACTCATACGATAACGTGGTTTACTCAGCGGCTTGGTGCCTGGCAAGACATCTATGCCATGTTGCACATCATGTGTAGGGGGTAAACCTGGTGGTAAATCAACTTGAGAACACATCAGTATACTCCGTGAGTAAATGAGTCAGCTTTTGCCGTGCAAAGGGAGAAAGTAAACTAGAGTTATACTGGGGTGGAGAATCTTGTAATTCTTGGAATGTTTGTTTTACAACAATTGCATGTTGCTCTATACAATTAAAATTGAGAGCACTTTGCTCGATAGATTTGTTAACAATTTGTTTATCATTAGAATTCATTGCACTTTGCATTCCATTACTAAAATTCTCCGCACTTTGCTCTTGAGAATTCACTAGAGTTGGAGACAAGTAGTAACACAAAAAGACTTCATCTATTAAAATTTGCTTTCTGTAAAATAGAAATCTCGGCTATACATATAAGAGGTGCAGATGGTATATTTTTCTCATTAAGAAAAAGCACATGTTTACCATTGTCCGTAAAGGATAAGGAGTTGTGTTCATAACTAGTGTGCAATGTGTTGTATAAAACATGTAGCCATTCTCGTCCTAAAACTACATCAGCACGGTCCATGTTCAGAACTAGGAAGTCAAGGGTCATTATATGATCTTGAACAATAAGCTCAATCCCTTGAACTACCATGTCCCATACTGCTTTATTATTCCCAGACATCTACTTCACCACATACTTGTGAGAGCAGGGAGTCTGTGTAAGCTTCAATTTCTTGACTAGCTTATAGTTCATGAAGTTACGAGTTGCACCATCATCCACTAAAACACAAACACCTTGTCCGTTAATAGTGCCATGCATGTGAATCAAATCATGGGGGCCAAAGGTTGGCTGCCACATTGAAGCAGGCACACAATCACTTGTGCTTTTCTTCCATATGAAGAACCTGTATAGCACAATATTTAGGACATGAATCTAATGTGAGGCGCTGCACCGTGTGCATGGCCTTTTCTTTGCCTTGCAAAAGAGGACAATCTTTTGTTGTTATGTAGGTCCGAAAGACATTTAAAACACAAATTTTGTTTCTTCGCACACTCAAAATCAGCAGTGATGAGAGACCCACATGGAGTATCTTGTGATTGCTTAGGCTTCTTATCCTCTTGCGGGCATGGAGAAGTAGATTGTCTCTTATTCCTCTGGGAACGTGTGGGAGATCTACCTCGCCATTGGGTCTTAGCCACATTATTCTTAGCAAAATTATTCTTAGAGTAGGGAACATTCCCTTTCCTCTCTTGGTCATCATCATATCTTTGGGCATGACTGATGGCTTCTTCCAAAGTTTTTGGATGTTGGGTCTTGACATGAAGAGGATAGTCTTTGTCAAGACCCCTATTGAAACCCTATATCTTTTGGAATTCATCTAGACCTTCTATTTTTAATATGATTTCCTGATACTTTGAAAGGTATTGTGTGAGAGAGAGGCCAGACATGTAGCATGCAACCCATGCTAAACAATTCTTATCTTCTTCATTGGACTCCAAAAACTCTTTCGAGAAAGAAGCTTGAAAAGTAGCCCAAGACGGAGGATGGGTATCTATTAAAAATGTTATCCACCACTTATAGGCCTTTCCTTTAAGAGAGAAACTTGTTTTTACAACCATCTTTATATCTAGGGTGTGTCTCCATCTATGAATGTCACTCCATTTGTGTAAGAACGTATTGACTGCATCCTTGTTGCAATCACGCTCTTCCCCGTGAAACTCAGAAATGGTGACATTCTTAAGTAATTCACTGCTACCTTTGACATCTTCGGAAGCACTTGTCTCTTGGACTCCTTGACTCGTGCAAGCTTGGTTCCCTTGAACCGTGCCACTTGTGGCTCCTTGAGCCGTCTGTGAATTCATAAATTTCACAAGTAGCTCCATAAGATTGGTAACATTTGTATTGAGTGTAGAGAGGTTGCATTCAAGTATGCTTTGGTGATCTTCCAAAGTCTTGGAAGCAGCCATATCTACAAGTCCATGATCTCCTAGATCATTGTCATCATGCATATTAGCGTCAACCGCACCCGTGGTGCCCTAATTTTGGTCTATGTGCTCAAAATCAAACGTGTGTGTAGGTGGGATATCCTCACTGGCCATGGTAAACACACGCTAATATAAAGAGAGAGAAAAATTGTCAACTTGTACCTTGTGAAATTGAAGTCTTTATGTTTTGTATGCTCCACAATTTGCATTGCATGCGAACCTCGCCTTGCGAGAATTGTAGTGCTTCACGTGTCGTTCGTCGTAAAAACACCTTTGTTGATTCTTCACAAAAACCCATCGTTTTTGTGAAGGCTTTTGTTCACTTTGAAGCTACCTCCTTGAGGAAAAAACAATTTTTGGAGGAAAACTTGCCTTCCTCCAAGAAGTGAAAAGGAAGAGTGAAACTACTTCCTTGAAGTTTAAAGCTTTTCCTTTCCTTCTAGCTTTCCTTTCAACACAAGTATGCTATCTTTCCTTGTTATACACAACAAGGGTCAGTAGTTTGATGGTAAAGTGCTTGCCTCTTACACTCATGGGGTGGGTTCAACCTTCCTTTGTGCAAGGGTGAAGCGGGCCTTCCTACGCACGCAGCCAACGATGCCAACGAAAGCCTTCGGAGCCTTGGTGCCATAGAGTTGCCAGTCGCGTTTGCCTTGGTCGCCCACCTTAGTCATGCACTGTGCAGGAGCCGGCATTAGCTCTCGCTGTTTGTCTATGCACGTTGCTTCTCTCCCACGTTTCACAGATAACGGTGTCTCCGTTGTGCAGCAAAAGAAGGGTCAAGGGGCCATGCCCATGCCACAGTTTTTTGCTTGCATGTTGACATCAACCTCTTTTTCAATTAAGCTAGCATGCAAGCACGGTCTTGTCCTCCTCCTTCCAATCGTGAGAGAGAGAAAAAACTCCATAGCCTTGCATAGGCTAGGGACCTAGAGAATGGAAGAGATAATACACAAGCCACGCTCTCCTTACCGCTCTGATACCAGTGAAAGGCCAAAGGGTAGACTCGCATATGGTTCTCCTCCCAACCTCCCTACTTATATCCCTTGGCCCTTGCAAGTAGGTCCCCTTAACTCATGCCAGGCCCTCGGATGCTAGTCGTACTGATCCATTCAATCCCCCGCCCTTGTCCTGTTGTCTGGTCCTACCATTGGTCTCACATTATGGTGGGGTTGGCTAAGAAGAAGATACAACAAGGGAAGGATTTTCTCCAAGACCATTTTGACATGCTTCGAGTTACTCGATAGAAAATTAAGCAAGCTCAAGATCGATATAAGAAGTACATAGATGAACGTCATCTTCTTGCTACTTTTGAAAAATAAGACAAGGTTTTCCTACAAAAATAGCTCAAATACTAGTGAAAGGGGGGTGGTAATGCGTGTAACAGTCTCCACCCAGCCATGATATCTTATAGCCTCCCCCTAGTGTACACATTGTCTGATCGTGCCGGTTGCCTTGCCCATAGGACCCATGTCCTTACACTCCTTGAACCATGACAAATTATTCCCCAAGTCAAGTTGTAGACCGGGGCGGTCACTTATCAAAATCTTCCTATATCACATGCGTTCAAGAGGCTATTAATAATACCTCAATATACATACTATATATACACTATGTGCCTATTTAAAAACACCCCACCCACCTCTAATGTATACATACAAGTATACATTAGATACATTTTGATCTTTTAATAATCCTCTCCGATTAACTCACGTGATAGCATACACATTCTAAAAAGTGACCGCCCCGGGGTTGTAGATAGCATTATCGTTGCCCTGATATTTCCTATCCCATGGCTCTCCTATGATATGAGATTCTGTGGTTTCAGGACCCAAGGAATCATAGATTCTAGACTCGCATCTATATTTATGACTGTTTTAAATCAAAGTATATGCTTGTTTGGTACAACATCGAAGCTTGATTTTTGATAGAGGAGAGTTTGGCTCTGAACAAATATCTGGGTTCACTTGGGCAATATCCTTCAGCTCTAGAGAGGATGGGCTATAATAGATTCTTTCCTCTGAAATGAACCATCCTTTCTGATCTATCATTGGATGCACTTCTACGAGCTAGTATATGGGCCGTTCAAACACTGGTTGATCCTTTTTGTATAGTTGCCCTTTTTGGTCTACATAGTGTGCATATGAATTATGTGTACCATATAATGCTAACATCATTATGTTTGATGTGTCCCTTAGACTCGTGAATGATTGCACACTTGTGGTAGTGGATGAAAAATCATTTTCAAACCTAACTGTCTTTTCAACAGTCGGTGATAACTGGACACCTTGACCAAATTCATGCTAGAATTTGTTGTTCGAAGAATCAATTCTAATCTTTTCAGTTGCCTGTGCATCTTTATGCTGATTTTGAACTTGTAGTGCTTTTACTGGTGCTTCTAATGGTAATACAGAATTATCCGATTGCATTTAAAGTAACGAGCTAAATGCACTTACATCCAAAGTGCATGAGAGTGGAAGTTAGCTCTTTCGATGCTACTGCAAAGCCAGAGACTACGGTTAGCGTAGAGACTCCTGCTAGTGCCACTCTCGCACTCGATCAGTCTCAGCTCCCCCCTGTGTTATATCTTTTTCTAGAAATTGTAGTCTTCAACATACAGGCTCCACAACTGGGACAAGGGAGATGGAAAAACGTGAAACGTGTAGGTGTGTCACACTCTACCTTTAAAGAGCCAATATATGCGGCGATAATCTTCAAAGTTCACTTGCATGGACCCGCAGTGGATAGTAGGGCAAAGATGGAGCCACAGCTTTGGACATCACTCATCGTAACATCATTTATCGAGTTGCCATGGTCCGCCATATAGAGCACCCAATGCTCATTTCACGTTTTTGGAATGTTGGCCATGTAGAGTAGTGGATAATAAACGCTCTTCTTCAGACCCTAAAGTATCTAAATGCACACGAATATCTCCATAATGACCTTCACTCCCACAACATGTTGCGCTCATTTCACGTTTTTGGAATGTTGGCCATGTAGAGTAGTGGATAATAAACGCTCTTCTTCAAACCCTAAAGTATCTAAATGCACACGAATATCTCCATAATGACCTTCACTCCCACAATATGTTGCTTCACTTTGGACAGAAGGGGGTCTATGCAAGCATTGTGGATTGGGGGTCATGTACAAAGACCCGCATAATGGCATGCTTTCCTCCTCTCCGCAACTTGCAAATAGAAACTAGAAAGAAGAGAAAATGGGATTTTTCATGGGCTACCCCAGAATGCATATCTACTAATCCCCCTCCCTAGAATAAATCCATGGATATTTACTCCATGTGCCATAATTGTAAAAGGATCTTGAAGTGCATGGAAGTGCCACAAGAGCAAAACATAAGGGGTTTTTAAGGCAATGTACTTACACACCTTGAGAGTGACAAGGGAAACAATCCCTTAGCTTGACCTAATGCTTTTGATCTTTCCCTGTGTTTAAAGGGTGCCCATAGAGTGGGCTATGACATTGCAATGATTTCTGGTCTATGACCAAGTGATGATTGAAGGGATGAATTGTTTATGGTCCTCTTTAGTTGCACTTCTAAATTATATAATTGATCAAATTATCTTCTGTCTTTCTAATGACATGGTGATAAATATTATATCTCTTTATTGCTGCAAGATTACGATATCCTATCTATTTTCTTGAAGATTTGAAAGTGATACCATGTTAACTTTACAAAAATCCTTTCTCATGATAACATGTTCGCTTGATTGACAGATATGGAAGAAGAACTTGACCACGCCTAAGCACATGCCATCGACAAAGAGGAGAGAGAGCGTAATGGTGAAGAGAAATATCTCAAAGCTATTGCACGGATCGAAGAGGATGAGTCTGGGTTGCAAGGCAAACCTCTCAGCCTTAAGGAGTGCAGGAAACTATGTCCAAGACACTTTGTGCGTCAACATTTAATTTGAATCAGCGGCAATGCCAAGGAATTGACGCCTACAAAGCTATCCGATTTGTAGGACAAAGGACTCAAATGAGTGTTTCTACAACGATTCATACGTTGAGAGAGAGTTATGCCAAACAACAATCAAATGGAACTCTACATTATACAGCACTGTTATGTTCACGACATCCTTGGGAGATACGTGGATTGGTCAAACCACCCCAAGAACTCTAGCGTTGCTCATGGTCGGATTGCAGAGAAAGTGGCTGTAAGTCATGCCAATAATCCAATGCCTCCACGTAAATGTTTTTCTCTTTCTCAATATATCTTTTGTCTATGTCGTTTCTCAATTCCATATAATGTATAACAATTTATCTCTTTCTCTTCAGACCCCAACTTATATATAAAGCGCCAAGGTAGTAGTTTTGTGATTCTTGTGCTTTATGTGGATGATGCCACCCTTGTTTCCAATGATTTGGGATCTCTTCAGCAAGTGAAAAAGTTGTTTAGTATTTGATATGGTGGATCGTGGAGATCTCAAATCGTGTCTTGGCACTTAGATTCAAAGGAACCTTTTGCTCCTTTGAGAGTCAAAGTTTATTGTAGGTACTATTCAAAAATTTGATTTGGAATTTTCATATTCAGTTAACACACCTTGTCTTGCAAGCTCTACAAGGCTCACTTCTGAAAGTGGCATCATCTTGTCACAAGTTAGCCTTATGCTAACTTGATCGGATGTCTTCAGTTTGTTGGCATGAACACTCACCCAAATATTTTGTTTTTTTCTCATTATTGTGGACAACATCTTGCACATCCTTCTCTTAAGCATTGCTCTATGCATGTATTGAAATACTTGCAAGGCACTAAAAATTTTGATTTGGTCTATCCATGACAATTGACATCGGTCTCTATGAAATCTTTGTCTCATTTGAATTACATAGATGTAGATTGGGTGAGCTCACATTTATCTATGCAATTTACTAGTGGCAACTGCTTCTTCATTGTTGTCTTGTTTCTTGGACCAACAAGAAACAAGATTGTATTGCAGTTTCTACGACCGAGTCTGAATATAATCCCACATCACTTGCAGCTCATGAGCTGATTTGGCTTTGAGAAATGCTGGTTGATATTGGTCATTCTTCTCTTTCTAGCACACCCTTGCGATGTGATATCAAAAACGTGCTATTTGTGAGATCCCCAGCCCGTTGGCACCGAAATCGGGATGGGATCCTTGACAGATCTCTAGGCCTAATAACAATCACAGTCTCTTAACAAGAAAAATCCAAGAAATAGACCTTTACCATTGACAATGGCTTGGGTCTATAGCCCTAGAAGAAGACCTAGTCCTGTCTCTCATAGAAAACGGAAAAACATATTAAAAGTCAAAACTATTTTAGCCCTACAACTTCCACAAATTGGGCTAAGGTACCCTCAACCAACGCTTTCCGCCCCCTAACAGATGTGAGGGCACAGCCGTTGGTGAACTTCTCTTCCAATTGGAGAAGTTTACAAAATACTTTTAGTATGTGGCAGGTCCACCGGACCATGATTAACAAACTTAGTCTGACCACCCTGCACTCACACATGATTCTTTTGTTTTCTAATTATTATTATATTGTTTTAACATTTAAAATAATGGTTTCTTTTAACTTTCTGTCACAGTAATTCCTTCAATCAAGTATTAAAGACAACATTGAAAAGCATTCTTTTACCAAACAAACATATTTAAAGTTAAGACATGGTACTGTCAATCAAAACATTGTCCATAATAACCATGACCAATACTCTTCTTGTCTCAAGACCACATAAGGGTGAAAAAATGGAACCCATTCCTTATTCACAATCCAGGGTGGATAAACCCCCACCCAAGGTTCGGGGTGCCCATACACCAAACTAGTTGCCCATACAACACGACGGCTCCCCTAGGATAAAAAATGATATCCTAACTTATGTAGAAACATCAAGATATGACACAAAGTAGAAACTCATCATTCATGGGGGTAACCGACTTATCCGTGGCTGGAAATCCATCATTATTCATCAAAATATACCAAGGAGTTGGAGGTGTCTTGAATTACAAACAATGCATGTTTGTTTCTTGGAAGTTACCTTCCATTTTTGGCCAATTATTCCTCTTTCAATTCTTATTCACTCCTTACGTATGCAATGTTAACTTATAAACAAACTTAAACTATTTAAAGACTTAATTGAATAATGAAAAACCCACCTGGCACTGATCGCCAATCTGCTGTTGTGTCGGTGCCTGAAGACTCTCCTCCATAGGCCTACTACTAGGCCCAGCCTCATCGCAACACTCTAGTTCTTTTTGGAGCTTTTTTCTCATCATCAGATGTAGGATTGGCTCAGGTCCTTTTAGGTGCCATACCTTCCTATCCTTGTAGAAATGGGCGTCTAATCATTAGGCAAGATTTTCAAAATCTAGACTTAACCTTTGTATTCAACTTTAACCCAATCTAGGTTAAATTTGTAGTCTTAATTGGTAAATTCTTGACCTAGTAGTTTCTTATTTGTGTATATAGGTAAGATAACTTTTTCTACAGCTTCCCAAAGGGTTTTTAAGCTCTCCTAATTTCTTATAATTTTCTATATCTTTTTCCTAATTTCCTAATCAAATTTTAAGCTTGTAATCTGGTTATTTTGAGTTTAATAATTATTTTAATTTTTTTCTCTTAAATATTTCATTTCCTTAACTTTATATCATTGGCTTACACTTATTATAATTTTCCTAGAAACTTTTGACTGCAAAGTCTATTTATTTTACTTAATCTTTTGCTAAAAATAAGACTTTTGATTAATTATAGTTTTTTAAATTAACTAATTAACTATGATATAATTATCACAAGTAGATAATGATATTTGTGACCATTGGTAATTACATTTTAATTTTCTAACTTATTTATCTAGTTTCCATCTTTAATGTAAGCTAAAATTAGTATAATTTGACTTAGATAAATATCTATACTAATTTTTTAGCCTTAAGATCATTTTCATGGCTTCTTTATCATGTAATCTAGCTTTGATAAATATCATGTAATCATCTAACATGATTTACTAATTCTCCCCTTTAATTTTCAACTAGAATTAGTATAATTTGACTTAGATAGATATTTATACTGATTTTGCTAACCTTAAGATGATTATCACGACTTCTTTATCATGCAATATAACTCTCATAAATAGCATGTAGTCATCTAACATGATTTACTAATTTTCCCCTTTAAGTCAACAAGAATTAGTATAATTGGACTTAGATAAATATTTATACTAATTTTCTAACCTTGAGATAATTATCATGGCTTCTTTATCGTGTAATATAGCTGTAAGAAACAGCATGTACTCATCTAACATGATTTACTAATTTCCCCCTTTTAATTTTCAGCTAAAATTGAAATAATTTGACTTGGATAAATATGTATACTAACTTTCTAACCTTAAGATGATTATCACCACTTCTTTAGCATGTAATATAACTCTGATAATTAGCATGTAATCATCTAACACTTTTTAAACCTTAAGATAATTAATATGGCTTGTTTATCAATAGAATAACTTTAGTAATTAGCATCTAATTATCTTGAATAATCTACTAATTTCTCCCTTTATTTTTTGCTTAAAAATAGATAAATGTAGCCTAATTAATTAGTTAAACTAATTTTCTGTGCATAGCCTAATTATCTTGATTTCCTAACAAGGTTTCCTAGCTCTAATAATTACTGTATAATTATCTTAGTAGTTTAGCTAATTTCTCTTTTCAACTTATGCTCAAAAACACATAATTTTAGCCTTATTAATTAGATAAACTAATTTCTTGTGCATGGCGTAGTTATCTGGAGTGCCTAATAGTGATTTCTACCAGTGATATTTACTACATAATTATCTAAGTGATTTAGCTAATTTCCCCCCTCAATTTATGCTTAAAACAAACAATTTTAGCCTAGTTAATTAGATAAACTAGTTTTTTGTGCCTAATTATCGCAGGTCCCTAATAGTGATTTCTATCTTTGATAATTACTATATAGTTATCTAAGTGATTTAGCTAATTTCTTCCTTTAATTTATGCTTAAAAATAGATAATTTTAGCCTATTTAATTAGATAAACTAATTTTCTATGCATTGCCTAATTATCATGGCTTCCTAACAATGATTTTTAGCTTTGATAACTACTGTATAATTATCTAAAATAATTAGCTAATTTCGCCTTTAATTTATGCTAAAAAACAGACAATTAGATACATGCCTAGTTCCCCTTTATTTTAGGATTAAAAACAATTAATTTTGCCTAATTAATTAGGTGATTACTCAAAAAATTAAGACCTAATTTTTATGGCTTCTACACAGTATAACCAAGCTCTCAAAATTATACTTTAACTATTTAGGCTTAAAAACGATTTTTCTTCATAAATCAACCTAAAAATTATCGTTTTCAGCTTAACATACAATAATTAATTATTTAGATTACTGATCAAGCTTAAGAAATTAGTGATCAACAGTCTAATGATAATTCAGAGAGTAGTTAATAATAGGGAATGCTTAGTCTCCTTAATTAATAGTTTAATTAGAAAAATTAGTCAAAACTTAAGCTATTTTCTTAATTAACTAAAATCAAACTAACTACCTCGATTAATTACATAGAGTTTTTGCTCTCTAAGTAGTTTCTGTGAGGCATTCTCTTATTCGCAAGAGAATTTTTCCACGACTCGGAGACTGTATTTTTTTGTGAAGAGCCCCCGTGGGGCCTCTTTATAGCTTTTTAGGACTCATGGCTGATTTTGGCAGTTCCTTGCACTTAAGGGCATCCCCGCTCCCCCCCCCCCCCCTCCCTCCCTCCCCGAGATTTAGTGGTCGACAGTCTTTTGGTAATGTTTCAAGTCATAGACCTGAAATTCTGCAACTTCACATAAACAACTAAACAATGATTCTTTTGGAGTGAGCTATGTTTTGAGATCCACCTCGGATTCTACTTACCCTACTCGTAGGTTCTTTTGCAATTGGGTTGTGGAAAGTGTCCACAAACACTTGTTTTGTTGTTTTTTATGGTTTCTTGAGCATTGATCTTAAGACCTGTCTTGTCCATCAATCATTCTCAAAATCCTAACCTGATCCTACAATCCTACAACGACTTAGCAAGTGCAATCTTCTTCCAAGCTAATCCTACAAGGTACTTAGTACAATCTACTTCCAAGCTACCTCTATACAACAAAAGATGACACTCTTAAGCTATGTGGTTTTAAAGATAAAGTTTTAGTTTAGATGATCCTAGAGGTAGTTAATAGACAACTACACAAGACTCTTTTTTTTTTCCTAGTTTAAGTCTATTCGTCCTTGGCAGCGGCGCCAAATGTGGATGGGTTTACTAACCTCACTCTTATCATCTTATTACATACATAGCGAGAACCACAAACATAATTGTCAATCCATGGGATGAAGCTGACTTGACTAGTGCATAGAGGTTACAAGAGGGTGTCAATCTCTTGGAAAACAACAGACAACTCGCATCTAACACATGCTACACTCAGATGACCTAAGTCATCAAAAGGTAGTCATAAAAAACATGACGTGTTATAGCATAAAATGTAATCTGAATGTTGTGAAACTTCTAGGACAAGTATATAAGACCTAAGAACACATGTTTATAGTCTGAAACCTTACTTTTGATGAAGTGCACAAAATGCAATTATTAACAACAGTGAGATTTTGACCTAATCGTTTTTGACCTCGAATGCATCTAAATGCTTAGCAGTGATGCCCTAATACCCACCTATGCTTACTTTGTGATTTCCTAGCTTAAATTCCTACTTATGATGAGATTAGGCCACGTGTTGATGATGCCAAAAACTAGGATTTACCATGATATGTTTACGTCAATGTGCAGAGCTCTTACATGCGGTTGCAACACAACAAACGACACTGCAATGTGACAACCGAAAAGGGAGTAGGAAGCATGATAAGGAGAGAAGTGAGTGTCGTTAGCTCACACTATGTATTTCTTATACAAAACTTAAAATTAACTTTACAAAATTGGCTTTTATACCTTAGCCAAGGTTCTTTGGTCAAAAACTAATCATCTGTGAACTCTAATTAAGGATAAATTGATACAATATGAAAGCTTATAACTTTGACTGATCGATTACAATATCCACTTAGAAAATATGAGTTACAATATTCCCAATTTATCAAAATAATAAGTTTTTTTACAATAAAAGCTCCCAAAAAATGTTGCACGAGTTAGCGTGGTGCTAACAATAAGTTCTTTGTTTGCATTTGTTGAAAGTTGAAACTGGCAAAGAGACATTGCTATAGCGGTGTTTTGCGCCGGCTTTCTTCTGTCAGTGTCGATTCGACACAGATCACAATAGAGAATATACTATCAAGCATCATAACAATATTAAACCAAAAACAAGCTACATTCTATGTTTGGTTACGCCAGACATGTACGTGATGGTTAACTTTTTATTATTAATTCGCGTGCTACAAGAAATATGACATATCAATCGAAGTGGCTCCATAACTATCTTCCACTACTAATTCAACGTGATGTTTATCTTGCTCATGATACAACCTGTCAAATAAAGGGTATTGGAGATTTATATCTTGCTATCTTATCTTTTTCCACTTGAGTTTTATGAGGGGTGCTACATGTTCCAGATCTTCAATGTAATCTTCTTTCAGTTGCTAGAGTTGTTGATCTTGGTCTCTTTGTTGGATTTAATCATACGGATAGCCGTTTTTTGTATATCCGAAATTTCCATAGTGAGCTACCTCACCCTACCCAAATCACGTAAACATTGTGGCTATCCTTACCATTTCATTGTACATAGGCGTGTGTGAGTTAGGGGGCTTTCTCCATATCTCCTTAAAAATCCTCACTTAGCTAGTCACTGGGCTAGTTGAGCCAAATAATAAGTAAAAATAAAAGCCAAAGTATGTTATGGCTCTTTTGTGTATAAGTATTTCATTGTATATAGGGCCTAAATATAGAAATTTTTATTATAATTATTTTGGTGTTTATTTAAATATTTCTTCTTAAGTGTGTATTATTTACCTAAGTATGGTATGTATTTCTACGCACCATTACCATGATCTTTCTTACCTATGTATTCTTTAAAAAAATCATTTCATACAAACTTCTCTTATTTTTCGTGTGAATCCACTCCAAGGAAAAAGCTCAAAAAAATACCTTTTACCACCAGTCATTGCCTTTCACAAAATTCTTATTTCCTATAGGTATTTTTTCTTACCTATTGTAAATAAATATACATCAATAAAAAACAAATGAGGACCTTCCTTATTTGACTCTCTATATTTTTATATATTTATTTTTTTATTGATGTATAATCTGCACTAATGTTGCCTAAATAAAAAAATCTGTACTTCGTAGTTTTTTAAAAATAGTGAATCTACAGTTTGTTGATGTGCTACTTGAATCAGTGAATTTGCACTCGTGCTACCTAAATTGACAGATCTTCATGTATAATTGGTGTTGCCTAAATCGGTGAATCTAAACCAAGATGAGTATTTATACATTGCCTAAATCAGCAAATATGTGTGCACATGACCAATGGACTGGACAAGGCATAATAAAAACGAAGCATTCATTACCTATTTGGTACCAAATTGGAATAGAGTGAAATGATGAAGTATGTAGCAATTGTTGATGATCATCGTCCCAAATCACTTGTTACAAAATTACGTTGATATAGCATCAAAATATATGACAAATCTCTATAAATCATTAGACTATAAACACATAAAACTCATCATGAAAATTATTTGGTTAGTTTTGTTTAGCTATATTGTGCTAAACTTTGACCAAACATAATAAATGCAATGATCTTAACCATTTCTCTTGATGTAATTAAAACCTAAAAGATTTATAATAATGACTAGTCATTTAAACTGAAAGAAGCAAGAAATCTCCATGATGCATTCATGACATTCAAGAACATCAATCTATGAATGACTTAGTGCAGAAGTCATGTAAGGTAGCTTATCATCAGATAAAAGTCACAAAAGTGGTTACAAAAACAAGTTTATAGTAGGAGGGTTTGTAGAATGAGATAACATTCTCTACTTGTCCTAATTAAAAGTATGAACAAGATTTTATTATAATCCCAACAAAGTTACCAAGATTCAAGGTTTTACCTTTTCAACTGATTGCTAATATTGGAGTAGATTCTAGAGTTTAAACGATAACATTTTTCTATTAATTCTTGCGAACTGCCATTGTTACATAATGTGTTTGAAAACACTCTTTAAAAAAAATATAGAGAAAGAGAGTAGTAGGATGAAGAATTTACACATTATCATAAATAAACAAAACTTCAAAAAAGATGGCTTGAGTCTATAGCAATGAAGACCAGAATAAGTGATATATAATTACTTTCATAAAAAATAATTTCAATGCCAATTACAATTGAAATACAATGGTTTAAGAACTCTGTTTGTCAATAAAATGGGGATGTAGACCATGATTGCTGGGTGAAGATAGGAAAAAGTTGAACGGGCATCCTAAACTTCCAAGAGGGGCCAACCACTGGGTATTTTTTGACGAGGGAAGAAGAATGAGATGAGAGAGAGAGAGAGAGGGAGAGAGAGGGAGAGAGAGAGAGAGAGAGAGAGAGAGAGAGAGATGACTTCAGATCTGCAAACCCTGAAGTGTGTGTAGAGCACACACCAAGTACACATATATAGTGGGAACTCCTAGCTATATATAGCATAGGGGTGGGTATATATAGCTCCAACATCCCCACTCAAATAGGAGTCCCTAACTGTGGATGAAAAAACCCTTGGGGATACAAGGGAAAAATCCACAGCACCATATACATACACTGTTAGATTGGCAATTATCAAATTTTAAAAACATTCTTTTTCCAAGAGCTACATCACTCCATAATATACAATGTGCGCTTTCAAGCGTCTTTGGAAGTTTAGTAACCCTATAATTGAATTGATGCAAATTCTTCAATATCTTTGAATAGCTTCAATATCTTTGAGAAGCTGCAAATGACATCAACTCTAGAAACATATCAAAACATGAAGGTTAAAAGAATGATCACGTCATCACATTATCCTTAGAGACGGTTCACGATGCCGCTGATCCAGAGACGACACATAAACAAACATTATGTCGATGCCATCACATGTGCACAAAGCTAGTACATAGGTTCTATGAAACACTAGTGGTGCATAGTCATAGCTACCAAATTTTCAACGATGAGAATGATAAGAGCCATAGCACCAATGATGATGAGGGTGCAATAATATGATAACTACCATATTACCAATGACTATGAGGTTCCAATAAGACGATAACACCCATAACACCAATGATGGCAAGGGTGCATGCAATAAGATGATAACAACCATAACATCGATGACCAAGGTGCAATAAGAGGATAACACCCATAGCACCAATGTTGAAGAGGGTGCATGCAATAAGATGATAACAGCCATAGTACCAATGGCAACGAGGGTGTAATAAGACGATAACATCCATAGCACCAATGATGACTAGGGTGCATGCAATAAGATGATATGAACCATAACACCAATGACGATGAGGGTGCAATAAGACGATAACAACCATAGCACTAATGACGATGAGGGTAAAATAAGATGAGAACATGATTACTAACTTATGGACGAATCATGTAATTAATGATGGACATCAAATGACGTTTTCATGACAAGAATGACAAGTAACATAACTTGTTGAGATTTTATCATATATGCTAGAGTATAGGCAAACTTGAGCCTCGTTGAAGGAAATAGAGTCAAAATGAGCAATCCAAATAACAAGATATTAAATCATGTGTGGTGATTACCATGCATTAAACAATCCACTACAAATACCATGTGCTAAACCCAAGCCCCCTGGTCATGGCATGACCATTCCTTTTACATAAAATGCACCTAAGAATTCAGTTTGAGTCATAACCCTTATGACCACTATCTAAAAGCGTCACCATCTGGTGCCATTAGCCACAAACAAGTGAACGCTACTTATAACATAGAAACACACTTTATTTATAGCCCATCATCAAACATTATAAGAATTAAACTAGCATTATAAAAGATAAAAAACAAAAGCAAAAATTGCTCATCTTTGTGAACGTGTGACTAATTGTTGGGGGCGATCGTAGCCGTCATGAGGGGCCTTGCATCTAGAGTCGAGACTGAACCATGTTGCAAAAGCAGTTTGAATGACATCATCTGAGAGGAAAGATATAACTAGAGAGGTATGGGGCCTTCAAGATTACTGTGATGTAGTTGATTATCACCACTACAAGAGGTTGTGTGCTCTTGTGACGCTATTAGCGACGGAAATACATTGGGTTTTTATAACCCCCGGCGTCGCTAAAACCGTCGCTACGAGCGTCGCTACGAGAGCGTCGCTATAGGCGTCGCTATATGCGTCTCTATCAGCGTCGCTATATAGCGACGCATATAGCGACGCCTATAGCGACGGTCTCACAGAAGACTATAGCGACGCTCATAGCGACGCTACAGAGCCATAAATAGCGACGCTTATAGCGACGCCCGAGAGAATATTTTTTTGGTGGCAGGGCATTGAATGCCCTGCCACCCATCAACCATATTGTACTTGATTCACTTTTTAAAAAAAAGTGCAAAGGTAAATAAGAGACCCAAAATAGTCACCCACAAGACGCATTGTTTGCAAAATTGACAATTGTACACATCATAAGCAAAATGAATTGATTGGCAAATGTAATAATGACAATTGTACAACATCATAGGCATAAAGAATTTATTGGCAAAAGGAACTGCGGTGACAAATGTAATAATATACATGGTTCAAAAAGACGTATAAAATCCGTCTCATGATACATAAGCTATGAGAAACCCTAAACTAATGCTATCTAGCTACGGCTAAACTGACGTCGTCTAGTCAGACGTCTCATCGCGTCCAAGCGGCGTATCTGTCGGATTCTGCAAAAAAAGACAATAAGACAGTTTTCAGTAAATATAAACATATAACGACATTTATAAAACAATACAAAAAATAAAAAAGAGTAAACCCTAATACTAACCATGCCGCCGCGAGAACTGAGAATGTCCATCAGGGCGTTTAAGCCCTTCCTGCCTGCGTACTCGCGCTCGTACGGTGTGGGATCACGTCCTGTCATCGACCACTATCAAAACATACAAAGATTTCATTATGTTAGAACTAAAAAACTCATAAACCCTAAACTATCGAACATGCATAAAGAGCAATGTGAAAAGACTTACAAAATCGGCCTCAAATGATGCCCATCCACCGCTCCCCAAGTGGTGCGAGCTCCCTGCCTCTACTCGCGCTCTGGCTGCATCCTTTTGTTGCTTCCACTTGTCGGGATTCTCGCGCGCTGCTTTCTTCGCATTCTTCCAATCTACTGTGGCCAGCCAATCTGGCCTGTTCCACCCATTCTTGATTGCTTTTTGCACTTTGGAACGCTTGTGTTTGCAGTATTCGCGCATTCGAATCTTCATCAGGTCTTCATTGAAGCGCTGATCCCGTGTTGGAACGGGAAACTCATCATGAAGTATGCTGATGACTCTGTTTTTTAAATCACTTGGTACTTCACTCCATTTGTTTAGTATATAGTGTCTAAACAGCTGAGAGCAAAGACCACGCATGCGCGAGATCACCTTCTTGCCGTCATCATCCATGATGATGCCGCCGCTGATGTCGACGGAGTAAGGCAAGCCCTCTGGCCGGTGACGCGTGAACCTGGGTGTCCCGGCAGGGGTCTCTAGCGGCGTGTCGATGGGGGTACGGACGTCAGGTGTCTCCACCGACGTCTGGGCCCCGAAGCGAGGAGTGTCGAGTGGGGTGGCTCCTGGCGGAGTAGGTAGAGGTGTGTAGCTTCTAGGAACAGTCAGCCGTGCAAAACCTGGCGTAGACGGCGATGCTGTGGCTGGTGTGGGGGCGGGCAAAGAAGGGGAGGGTAAAGAGCCTCGTCGAACACGAGGCGGTGTGGAGGCATCGGTGGCGGAATCCCCACAACAACCGCCACTGCCACCACTAGAGCGCCGGTGTCTAGACGAGTGTGACGCTCGTCTCGTCGACGCCGAAGCTTCGGAGCGCGCCGAATGCTCCGAAAGAGAGGGAGATGCGGATGGTGTAGGAACGCGCGATGATGCGCCAGAGCGATGACGCTCCACGTACCACTGTCTCTACTGCGGTGACAAAGAAGAAAGAAACTCCTCATCATCCATACCTGCATTAAACACACGAATATTTAAACTTAATATTGAATGAATAGAGTAGACAATGACACAAAGACCATTAAATACAATGATGTAATGACGCATATAAATACAATGACGCAATGAATCGAGTGATAGAAGAGGCAAGTCGAAAACAGAGCTTTTACAGCACAGAGCAAAATTGTTCAAATACAATATTTGTGGCTTTAAGAGATCTCTCTCTCATCCTCGCATAACTCAGCATAACTTCCTATATCTATATAGAGCTCTCCGTTTAAGCACATATCCTCTGTTTCATTTTGTAGCTCCTCTGCATGCACCCCATATAGAGTAGTAGCATCTTGATGCTCGTCTGGCACCACCGCAGCGGCTTCTGATTGAGCATCTTCTCTAATCTCCTCCATTGATGTCGTTGTGATTGGCACATGGTAGCCTTCATACGTCCTTGCACTACGAGGGGCTACCTCTATGACGTACCACCAGTTTGATGTAGACTTTGTAGGATGAAATACTACCTGCCAGAGCCACATAACTTACATGAGAGCTTTCAAGCACATAACTTGTAAAAGGGGGATGTTAACTATTTATATACTTACTTGTTCACAATGCTCGGGTAGTACGAAAGTGTCTCTTAGGTCAGTCCATTTCTTAGTAGAATCCACCTCAAGAAAACCAGACTCTCCTCTACGCACAGTAGCGTTGCGACCCTCCATGATTATCTTGAACCATTGCACGTCGAATAAGTCGACAAAAAATCCTCTGTAATCGATCCTCAAAATCTCTTGCAGCGTGCCGAAGTAAGTGAGTTCCGCCACCACAGGATCTGCATCAGAGGAACGTCGTCGACTAAACTGTTCAAATTTTGCCATGATTCCACAATCTTGAGTAAAACGCTTTTTGTCGATTCGTTCCACCCTAAAATGTCGACCTTTACACCATGCTGCTGTGTATGACTTATACTACAACGAACAAAGATTATGAGTGGCCGTTCAAACGTTTATAAATAAAGTCACTTGCTAGTCGTACATTGCAAACTTGCACACAAGCTCCGCAGCATTTAGTTTGGCGAATGGTATGGATTCTACGTCGATCTCCTTTTGTGAGATCCATTGCACCAGCTTTGCAAGTTTGTAGATTGTGTTACGGATGTCGAGAGACAAACATCCCTCAATGGCAACCGGTAAGATAAATTGTAAAGTATGTGTAGCAATGATATTAAAGTCCACATTTTATGCAATGATATTAAAGTCCACTATGAACGTACCTGACACATTTTATGCCAATCGTGTGACTTCAAACCGGTAAGCTTTCCTTCTTTAGTAAAACACGTTCGGAGCGAGTGCATTACGCCAGTGGGGGTCCGCAAAGATCGAATGGCCTCTTTTACTTTGCATTCTTGGGCTCCTGTGAAAATCCATGGTGCTTTAGGGAGTTTTATCGATCCATCAGACGCTGTTTGCGGCCAATATTGCTCCATACGATCCACATTTCTAAGGTCAACTCTGGCTCCCAAAGTATCTTTCTTGCCGGTCAAATGGTCCCATAGTAGATTACCCACATTCTTGAATATGTGCATTGGATCGAGCAAGTGATTGATCACGAGTCGTTGATCACGAGTCGGGGCCAGTATGGTAACTCGTACCATAGAGATAGTCTCTTCATCCCTGGAGGCAATCCGTCATCGCACATCTCCTTCTGCTCTAACCATGCTTGTGCAGACATCCTTGGTGGCTCTCTTCCCAAAAAGCCGTCGCGCAACACATGATTCTCTGGAAGATACGCTTGATGACCTTCGTAGATTTGCTTCTTCAGTGAGGGTGCCCTACATGCATTCAGTCTAGGTCCACATGTGACACATGCTCTGTATCCGCTTGTTTGAAGCCCTGCATGTATACACATGATAATAGATCAACTATGGGAAAAAACAAGATTTACAGTGTCTGAGTGAGGAGTGTCAATAGATCACCTGAGCATTCTGTTAGCCCGGGATAGTCATGCATGGTCCACATTAGAATACCTCTGATCAAAGCATTCCGTCGTCCTGTGTGTCGGCTCATATCCACCACCTCTATGCCAATCCACAATTGTTGTAGCTCTTCCAATAGTGGACGAAGATACACATCCATATTCCCCACTTTATATCGCCCTGGCACAATCAAGCTTAGCCATAGGTGCCCCTTCTTCGTAGTCAACCACGGGGGAATGTTGTAGTTGACGATGACAACGGGCCATACACTGTAAGATGTTGATCTTTGACCAAATGGATTTACGCCATCCATAGCCAGGCCTAAGCGCAAATTTCGAGCTTCCCTGGCAAAATCCGACCATGTTCCATCTATATGTTTCCAGGCTGCGCAATCTGCAGGAATTCGTAGCACACCATCCGAAGATTTATTCTCCTCATGCCATGATGCTAGGGCGGCCATGGACTTACATTCGAAGAAATGCTTGATGCGAGGAAGCAAAGGAAAATGTCGCAAAACCTTTTGTGGAATTTTTGTCCCGTGGAGATCTACTCGATATCTTTCGGAATCACATTTCGGACACTTCTCCATGTCTGTGTATTCCCCTCTGAAAAGAATGCAGTCATTAGGACAAGCGTGGATAGAATTGTAATCCATCCCCAAGTTTCGCAAAATCTTTCTTGCTTCATCTCGGGAATCTGGCATCACATTGTCAGCTGGTAGTATGTGCTCTTTCAGCAATCTACACAACATAAAAATATGATACAGTCGTGTAAAAATCTATCAAATCATTATACATTTAGAGTTCTATTAAAGTAAACTAATTGTAATAGATCACCTGAAAAGCGCTGTGACGCTAGTGTCACTCCATCCAAACTTTGCCTGCATGTTGAGAAGAACCAGGAGTGCTTTCAATCTAGACATACGTGCTCCATTATACAATGACGTATCGGCTTCACTTTTCATATCATCATAGATAAGCCTTTCTGAATCCATGATCGTCTCGATCATTTCATCAATCTCGGGCTCAGACATTGCCTCGTTGGGAATGTGCTCTGCATGATCATCCCCCGAGCTGTCAGAGGCTACATCTTGTGGCCTCACATATGCTGCTTGACCAAAGCGCCTGCGAACACGTCTATTGGGTTGCAAGATTGCTGCTTGTTGGCCAGCGTCAGAGTCCGACGAGTTAAAATTGGCAACAACTCGATCTATAATAGATGGATCGAACTCGCCAAATTCGCGAACGTGCTGCAAAGAAACACGTCTTGTCCGTCGCACAGCATGCTTGCATTGATTACAAGGACATAAGACCCTCGTTGAGAGATAGGTGTTTCGATTGGACGGTCTCACATCCTCGTCGCTACTCATAATGAGGATAAAAAACTTATAACCTTGACAACAAATTTAATATTCTATTGGCATTCTTCGTCTTATCTGTCTCTCTCTCTCTCTCTCTCTCTCTCTCTCTCTCTCTCTCTCTCTCTCTCTCTCTCTTTATCTCACATTCTCTAGTCATGTCCAATCCCCGCACACCTCGGTCTAGAGGTGCACGGAGATCAGAACCACCGGGTTATCATCTCGTCTTTATTGGTCAATAACTATATTTGTGGGTACAAGAAATCTACACACCCACGTCTACATGATACTGCATGTAGTGGACAAAATCCCTTTGCCTCTTCTCTAGCTGTAGCACTTCACTTCATCTTAACATCTTTTCACAGTAGATCTTTTCACTGTTCGTCTAACTCTAAACCCTAAACCGTAAGTAATTCTTGCGTGGACTCGATCTAACGTAAATAAGCGTAAATCTAAATAAACGTAAATCTAACTAAAAATAAAGCTAAATCTAATTTAACGTAAGTCTAATGACTAGAGGTTGTCTAGATGGTCATTGTGTCGGGGATGTAGTGACTCTTGCCGCCCTGAAGATCCACCTTCTTCCCTATCTTCTGAAGACATTTCACCAGTACTTTTGGATCGACGGAGCCCACCATGAGTGAAGACAGCAATACCCTATATTCCATTGAGGGCTTTCTTCACCCGCTTCATGTAGGCATCGCAGTCTATGGAGACCTAAATCTAATCTAATATAACGTAAATCTAAATCTAGCTTAAATAAACGTAAATCTAGTTAAAAATAAACCTAAATCTAATTTAATGTAAGTCTACATATAACCTAATCTTTAACGTCTTTTAAGATAGTTTCCTACGACGTTATAACTCTCTTCTTCTTGTGTGTGTACGCGTGTGTGGATGTGTGTGCCAATAAAAAGAGATAAACGGTATAACCTTTCTATCACCCATGCCAAGTATGATAGATTGATTATGCCATTTCTCTCTTGAATAATAGGTCTTCAGTTCAACTCCTCGTCGGTTAGATCTTTAGGTCTTTTAATTTTAATTAGTTTCCTACGACGTTAAATTAGTTTCTCTCTCTTTCTCTTTCAATGTGTGTGCGTTTTTTTGGATCGTATGCATGTTTTCTCTCTCTTTTCCTCTCTCAATGTGTGCGTTTTTTGTTTATGCATGTTCTCTCTCTCTTTTCCTCTCTCAATGCGTACGTTTTTTGTTTATGCATGCTCTCTCTCTCTTTTTCTCTCTCAATGTGTGTGCATTCTTTGTTTATGTATGTGTGTGTGCGTTTTTGTTTTTGTTTGTACTCTCTCTCTCTCTCTCTCTCTCTCTCTCTCTCTCACAAAACACTGTGTGTGTGTGTGTATGTGTGTGTGTGAGAGAGAAAGAGAGGGAGAGAGAAAGAGGGGAAGGGAACATGAGAATGAGGAGAGGGAAGGAGCATACCTGGCTCTCCTTCCTCTCCTCGTGTGTGTGTGTGTGTGTGTGTGTGTGTGTGTGTGTGTGTGTGTGTGTGGAGAAGAAAAAGAGAGAGAAAGAGAGAGAGTGAGGGAGAGCGTTACCTGCTCTTTGCTTGAGGGCGTCGAAAAACTCAGATCTGAGATCTGAGTTTTTGGGCGCGCTCGGTTATTTTTTTTACCCCAGCCGGCGTCGCTATAAGCGTCGCTAATATGAAGAACCTCTTGTAGTGCACGTCAGTCCGACAGACAAGGTTTCATGGTGTAGCTTGTCATCATCATGGCTTTATGTACCATGGTATCACGTTATTCACCATGGCATTAGAGATGATTAGAAGAATTTTGAAATAGCAAACATCATGGATTTACATGCCATTGCCTGAGAAACGCTTTCTTCAAATAAAAAATAAAAACTATAAGTTAGTAATCATCATCATGGCTTTACGTACCGTGGCATCAAAGACGCTATTTTTGTGAGGAAACGCAAAATCTGCAAAACCTCAAAGACAATGACTAGTCAATAGATAATGGGTCAAGGTAAATCTTGTCATCTATACATCGATGATGCACATCAAGACCACCACACATGTTAGTATAACATCATATAATGATCATAAAATTATGTGAAGTATTTTATGACAAATCGTGACGAGATCAATAGCATGTATCAAGCAACAAAGACATGGATGTAGAAAATAAAGACAACATATGGTATCACTTTGAACGATGGATGAAGATGCATCACGTAACTTCACCCATGACACCATGGATCTCGACGTGTCATTGTAGATCTTGGTGAACCTTGTCGTTTCACAACAAATGGTGATAGCCACGACATATGTCTTCTCAATAACTTCCTCCAAAGGTAGAGGGAGCAATAGAATCATCCTTGGTTTGGACAAGGAGAAAAAAAAAGGATGGTTTAGGATTTAGGGTTCAATTACCCTGGCAATTCATCATTCAGTTTTCTTAGCTATGGCTAATTGATGTCACTTTTATTGTCTCCACCATGGAAAATGTACCAACTATCTCCAACTTTGATGCCTGTATGACCTGCTCGGGGTGTTGGTGTCACTCCTTGTGGTTGAGGTTGGGACCATTCCATACTCTCTAGGTCAAGAACATGAAGGTCATTGAAGCAAGTTGAATGAGAACTACCACCAAATACAAGTAGATAATGGCATGCTTGAATTGTAGTTGTATGATCAGAACGATGAGAAGGTGATGCTCCTACTGCTTTGACATCATCCCAGGTCATTGTTTGAAGGTCAAGAATATTCAAAATCATTCTTCTCCGCCAAACATTACCTACTAATGTGATCGACTGTGCACCTCGAGCTTTACAGATTTGCTCACAGACGAGAGGAGAGCTTTGAGATGATTCGCTCTCTCGTGCTCGACTTGGGATGTTTATGAGACGAGATTGGTCAGCAGTCTGTTGGAGAGATTTTCTCACAGGACGAGAGGGTGACCCGGCTCTTAGCGAAGAGCTGGGATGACGCAAAATCATGCACTTGCTGAGGTTATGATCCAGCCCGTCGAACCGGAGACCTATTATCCTTTTTAGTTCAGGAAAAGTAGCGGCAAAACCCGACTGATGGGGGAGGAAGAACACCGTTGACCGTGGGAAGATGGACCGACTTCGAGCAAAAGCCTCCATGCCTGGTGGTCTGGAAACAGTGGACAAGCGATGAAAGCGTCCATTGTATACACTAGATAGTCGATTATCACGCTAGTCTCACACAGTACAGGTCTCTGGTTCGTGTCCGGTCCGAACACCATAGCCCACCATAGGCAGATGCTCAAAATCTTTTAGTCAGGTACATCAGTTTACTTAGGATATGCAAAAGCTCGAACTGATGTGCTGCAAGTTGAGTATTGTTGGATTGCTATGGTCTGCACAGTGGTAATCAATTGTCCTCTATATCAAGCTACTCTATTAAATGATATTTTTAAGGTCTCTTTTAGTGATTTTTGCTGATGAAGATCGATGTGATGATATTTTCTAAAAATAACAGAATTTTGCTTTAAAAAACGCTCACGCTCATGCATGATTCTTGCAGGTCGCTAATAATAAACTTGTCAACTCAAGAGACCTCGGAAATTTTGTTTTTAGATGTTGACGTTTGATTTCTATTCGACTATTGAGCATCGTCTATCTCTTTCTCGTTCTCGAAATTCTTCTCTCGCTTGTCCTTAGGACCCTAGCGAGTGCTCCATTTGCTATCACAGGGGCAACCAGATTTAATTGCTTCATCCCGAACAAAAGAGTCAGTCCATCTGTCAGATGGAGTGCATCTAGGGTCTGCGTGCTGAGCTGTCAGCCCCCACCAATCAACCCGTCTACATCATCCCTCTCGATTGTATTCGAGAGGGCGAGGACGTAGCTGTCAGGTGAAATAACAGTGTCTATGCTCATATAAGCCGCGAGCTTGCAATTGATAGCTTGAACTATAAACCAGATTTGAGCGAGATTAAAAAATATAGCAAACTAAATTTAACGCCAGGCAAAGCTAAAATCTAGAAGCAGTCGCTTGCGTACTGAGCGCCATCGCCAGGCCGTTGAAAGATTTTTTTCATCACCACGCACCTATGTGTTGCACCTCTTGTCGCAGCTAATACTCTAAACCTCCTTACACTCTGCTGTACGACATCTATTATATATACATTTTTCTTAATATGCATGGTTGTTGGAAGCTTGCGCACACCACAAACAACTTCCAGAGCGTGGCAGGTTCTATATAATAGGACAGCAACACTAGACGGTCTGATAGAACAGAGGGGGGTGTCCATGGTGAGGATATGCTCTCAAAGCAACCCAACACCGGATTATTAAACACAAACCACCTTGCCTCTGCTGAATTAACCCTGTCTATCGTCTTCACCTTTCCTTTTTCCATATAAAAGCGTAGCGAACAGAAAACATATGTTTCTGCAAAAAAAATTAAAAATAAATAAACTCATCTTCCTTGTGATGAAGATCTTCAAGATTGTCGAGTGTGTCCGTGCAAGTGTCCATGCGACCACCACCAAGTGTCCATGCGACCACCACCACACTGATACCATGGTGACGAGGGAAGAAGACCGAGACGAGAGATGAAAGGGGGGGGGGGGGGGAGAGAGAGAGACAAAACTCGAGATCTGCAAACCCCAAAGTGTGTGTAGAACACACACGAGTACACATATATAGTGGGGACTCCTAGCTATATATAGCATAGGGGTTGGTATATATAGTTCCAACAGTAGTATATATAAAGAGTAATAAGAGAGAGAAACAGAAAAACAGACAAAGGAGTGCGCGATTAGTATTTGTTAAAATGGCAAGCTGGGGATGAAATGCAACCTTTTCTTTTATTACAAAGCCTTCAATAGCAAATTTCCCACGTACTTTACGATTAGTCTTCATGCCTATCATTGTCATGAGCATCAACTCTTTTGCAATTTCTAGCATCACATTGACTCTCGGGTTTACATCGATCCCCCAAGACAAGAAGAAGATAAATTTTACCTTACCAAGAACAGAACCATTCATGCTTGCATTAAAAACCTAGTGCAATGTATATGTCTTCCTAAACATTCTTATGATAGTTGTTTTGTCTAGCACATGAGGATCTCCAAAGTGGTCGTTGAAGATGGTAGCCACAAAATATGTGTCACCATTGAGGTAGATGACAAAGGGGTCCCCATGGGAACCCATTCTAGCCGAAGTTCTTATAGGGTCTAGATCATCAAGGTAGCTTGTAGGAAATCAAGAATTCTTTACTTCAAATGGATCTTTCAAGAATCTTTGTGAGACCTGAGTGGCACGGTCTTCGGGGTAAGTGTGTGTGAGTATCTAGGATCATTGAAAGGTCAATGATCCCATATTTGAATGGGCAGTAGTACCAAAAACAAGAGAGGAACGAGCAAAGTGTAGAAGTTGAGCCATGCGCTAGATATATATTTTGTGCAATGGTGTGATGAACAAGGTTCTCAATAGGACTAGATGAAGGGCAAGCTGTGTGTCTCGACAATCTCCAACTACAAAATGATAGAGTTTTGCTCATCACTCACGATGTCGACGGTAAAGGCCTGGAGTAGGGAGATACAGAGGGAGATGCAAAATTTGGTTGATTGTAGAGAGCGGGAGAGAGTGAGTTGCATGGTGGGAGAGAGAAAGAGAAATATAGAGAGAGCAAGGAGTGGCAAGCTAGGTGTGTGTGTGCTTGGGAAACGCCATGCACACCACAAAAAAAAATGGGCAAGATAATTGGAAGGCAACCAAGAAGGCTAGATGCGTGGGAAAGGAGAAAGAGAGAGAGAGAGTGTCATTAGAAATTTTTGGAGGTCTTTTGGAGGGTCCTTTAGTAAAGAGAGAAAAAAGAGCTCCTTCAATGAGTGAAGGGCCTACGTTACATAAAAAAATAGACTGATCTTAACAAAAATATGAAAAAGGTATCACCTACTTATTCAATGAGACAACAATCCTCGAAAATAGTCACCTTCTCATTAAATGCGATTGTCTTTTTAACAAGTTCGAGGCCACTCATTCAATACAGCGCCTTTCGACATCATTTAAATTTAAAAATATCACAAAAATGTCAACGAGTGCCAAAATTTGATGATTTTGACATCGTCACTGCATTGAGAAGGTCCAAAAACATAAAAATTGACTTTCTACTTGTCCTGTTCTAACACCTAGAGAGAGAGAAAATATCCAAAGACCCCTAAAAAACTGTTTTAGTTGAACGGCACAAGAGGGATACTTTAACTTCTTGTGGAATGGCCTCTACGCATCGTTCGGCTAAAACCTCCTTTTAGGGGTTTATGATTATATAAAGAACTTCTCCCTTGCCCTGTTTTGACACCTAGAGAGAGAGGAAATATCCAAAGACCCCTAAAAAGGTGTTTTAGTCGAACGGCGCATGAGGGATACTTTAACTTCTTGTGGAATGGCCTCTACGCATCGTTCCGCTAAAACCTCCTTTTAGGGGTTTATGATTATACAAAGAATAATCATAAACCCCTAAAAGGAGGTTTTAGCGGAACGATGCGTAGAGGCCATTCCACATGAAGTTAAAGTATCCTTGACACACCGTTCGGCTAAAACCCTTATTTAGGAGGTTTTGGACATTTTCTCCCTCTTTGGGTGTCAAAACAAGACAAGTAGACATTCAATTTTTATGTTTTTAAACAATCTGGATGCATTGGCAGTGTCAAAATCATCAATTTTTGACAGTAGTTAATAGTTTTGTGATGTTTTCAAATTTCAATGATGTGGAAAGCCGTATTGAATAACCAGCGTCGACCTCGTGAGAAAGACAATCACATTTAATGAAAAGGTGATCGTTTTTTAAAATGCCAAAAAATTAGGTTTACTTTTTAGTGTACCTAGTTGTCCTTTTAGACATACTCAATAAGTGAAAAGGCATTTTAAGAAGATTTTCTAGAGAGAGAAATAGAATTTCTTAGAAGGCCCTCCAAATGACCTCAAAAATCTTCAATGGTAGCTACCTGTTAATAAGGGAGTGAGAGAAATATGTAACATGGGCAGGGTGGTTGATTTGTGTGCACTCATAAACGTGGACTACGATTGCTACCTACTGTCTGCATGTGTGAGGAGAGTTGGTAAAGAGATGTACAATTTACACTTGTTGTTTTGGATGTTTCTTTTGTCCCCACTGCTTGTAGCCAGCATCACCATGTTATCATAGCTGCATTGTCGTTTTTGTTTGATGCTGCTCATGCTACTGCTGAGGTGTTGTCAGGGCCATGTCCCTCCTATTGGCCATGGCCTGTCTTCCTCATGCTATTCCTCTACAATTCATTTTTTTGGTGACGGAGCTCCTTTTGTCGCTAAGCCTTCCAAGTTTTAATATATATAACATGAATATGTTGCCTTCATTTACAATATTCATTCTTACTTAAGGTTTAGTACAATTGCATTACAAGAGAAATTTGTTGTAGACCTCTTGTGGTCATTATTTGGCTTCTATATTGACGACACTCATCTGACCTTGCCATGATTGTATTGCTATTAGGCTTTGTTGATTATGAGATGCTATTACAACAGCTTTGATGATATTTGGGTTGCTCACTTGTTATCAACCAATACACATGGCAAACTCTTAATGCCTTCTTTTATCAAGTCTCTCCTTTTCAACACATTATTCAATTAATTAAGTGAACCTTCTGCCACTAGTTTACATGATTTAAGTATGCGTGGAATACCTCTTCCTCTTCTCTATCTAGCTATGTAAAAACCCCTCCAACTTCTCTTCTTCTGCCTTTTACAAGTATTCTCACATACATCCCTCTATTTGAGTTTCTTATTCTCAATATGGGCATGATATCCTCTATATCTCCCTCTCTAACACTGCTTACTAATGAAATCATGCGCACATACTCAAATCAAGCTGCACCCATAAACTACTCAATACTTACATGAATGCCCTCAATATTAGGAAAGGCGTCTTCATATCTTTGAAAGACAAGAACCATGAAATATAATGAGAGGTAACAAGAAGAGAAAATTTTATCTTCATTTCAATTGTGCATAGAGATCCATGACGCCCTGGTCCTAATTCCACCAAGGGTGGGGAAAAGCGCTCTAATACCACCACTACAAATAGATGCGGGGTGTCCCTGTACCATAAAATATACAAATCTACGGACCTGATGAATCACATATCCCCATAATCAAAGATATGCACAATATGAGGGATAGAGAGCCAAAGAGAGTGTTGGCGGGTCGCCGCGACGGACAACTGGAGCATAGCTTTTTGTATTAACATAATGTCAATATGAAAGGAAGCGACTCCGGATGGGTCACGGAGACTTAATGAGAGTGTCAATCTCACCAAAGTGAACTCTGAGGTCTACTCATACTACAACAAAAGAAAATCAAACACTTCTTAGTCAGAGAATCAGTATGCGTCCAATCTCACCGCTCTAGGCCATCACGCTGTTGGAGAGGGGGCAAGGGGAACACACCTAGCACACAACACAATGCCTCACTATAGCCCAGGGTATACACAACGCCCCAATCCACTAGTGTTCACCTTTAAAACAAGACACTATCCGCAAGCAAACCACCGCAGGTACACGACCATACGCTCACACGCCTTGCAATGCACCAAACAGACCTGATCACTCCGCCTTGCTCAATTCACAGCCTTCCACAACCACACAGCCTCTCTCTATCTCTCTTTGCATGATAAACTTCAAGGGGGGCACACGCGTCGACACATGCCCAGAAACACGTGCACATAAGCAGAGAAGAGAAGGGGGAAGGGGGAATGATGCCAAGAGGTATCAATGAATGGCCTTCTTGCATATACAACTGTGTACAATCAATCCCTCTGCCGGCACAACCCTCAGTAAAAAAAACAATGACCCAAAAGCCTACACAGGCAAAAAGGAAGAATGGCCAAAGAGCATCAGGGAAAAAAGCCCCAAAAAATTAACGTGTATATCCTTTTATAAGGGTGTCTAGGAGACCCAAAAAAAGAAAAAAAAAGTGAGCTCTCTTGCTTGTTCAGTCCTCTTTCAGCTTCATTTAGAATTATCTTTGCATTGCTAGCACTTGGCATGCTTCCTTTTTGGGAAACAATAGCATGGGCACCTTGTCCATTGTCTGCCCGGCTTGACTTGCACTTGCCCTCTTGAGCTCTTTTAACTCTCTCTCTTTCTCTCTCTCCACCTTACCGGCCTTGGGCCCTTCCGAACTGTCTCTCCCTCTCTCACTCACTGACCCTTGTGGTAGGATAGGCCCCTTTCAATTAGCCCTTTAAGCCTTTGAACTCGCCTTGGACTGGCTCTCTCTCACACAGCTGTTGTCAGCCGCGGGACCCTCTCCCTCACTCTCACATTGGGGATGCACAAGCGATATCGCTTGTGCCCTCACCCTCCTTGGTCTTCAAAATAAGGGCTCGAAAGGGGCCGCAAGAACAGAGCCTTGCAGGTGTGCCTACCACGTCACCTCACTGTGCCACCGATCGACACCTTGTATCATCGCCCAACGGGCGTGCGCCCCTAGCACTGCCTCTCACCACCAAAAATAGCAGCGGACGGCCCCTTGCTTCACTAGCACAGTGCCCAGTCGAGCCCGCCTCGTTGCACGCTAAAGGGAAGCTTCTCCTTGCCTTCACACATCATAAAGGGCTCACGTCCCTGGCCCTTGCACCCCGTCATCCGGCAATAGCAAAACCCATGTGGGTTTAAGCGACCGCCATATGGAGGCCTATGGATCACCCAGATTTTGAAAAAATTCAACTTTTATAAATCTCCTAAAAGCTTTAAAAAAACCCCTTCTTGCTTCCCAACTTGCACTGCCAGACAATTGCCACCCGCCGATCTGATTGCCGAGCCAAAAAACCCGATCGCAAACTCACTTGACTAACTCCAAACTCATCCGCCCTTGCCGCATTGCAAGACTCCTCGAGACCCCAAACCGAGGCTTCCAAAATGTGAAATTTCATCTGCAATCAGCTCTGATCAATCCCCCTCTATCTTTCCGATTGCTACAACTTTCCGCTCCGGGCTCATTTGAGTCGCAATCAACTGTTGCTAGCTCCATACATCACATAGCATCTCTTTGAACCTTGTTGCATCCCAAAAAACACTAGATGGCACGACTCCCCATGTGGTCAGGTGGGCACTAACCTAGCTCTCGACAAAATTTCAACTGCCCATAAATTGCAACCCGTAGCTCTTATTTGCAATTTGAAAAGATGGGTATGCTCCTTAAATCGAGCACTATATGCCTATACAATGACATCCACTTGGGCCACCTGTCCCCAGCTGTCCTATGTGGCATGAATCTGCAACGCACTGCACCTTCAAACTTCAATAACTTGGGCTCTGTAACTCGGTTTGATGAGCCGTTTGGATCTACTCCTTCAGCACCTCAAGCTCTACATTCCTGGACCCAACAACTACACCTTGAACCTCCTTCATCTGCTCCCCAAATTGGCCCCTTCTGGAGCCCTCCTTGGCCTATAACCGGCATTAGTGATACATATCCTCTGCCACCTGTTAGCCCATGATCTTCATAGCTACTCCAGCCTTTTTCCATTCTTTTGCTAACCTACATATACCTACCCATGCTATCTTGTATCGTCGTCACACTTTGGCTGTACAACCGTTTTGGCATCCAAACAAATTTGGAATGGAAAGGAGAGGTATTAAAACATCTAGAGGCACAATCCTACCAAGTTCTGCAACCATATGGGAAGGTACATAAATCACGATCCATCACAAAAAATGTGCAAAAAACTGAAACAGAACTATACAAAAAGGTTCCCCCTAAGCATAGAAACACTTATCCATGGTCAAAAAATCAAAAAACATCCATTCAAACCCTCAAATCAATGCATTTAGCTCACAAACAATGCGTCGCGAACCATAGGAGAATTGAGAATGGTTATACTTTAATTGTAGAGCAATAGACCAGAAACACAATGTGATATTTGGAAATGAATTTTGATTACCAGTCTAGGAGAAAAGTGGATTACAACTTGTAGCAACAAGAGGCTTCTCACAGTGAATGTATCTACTTCTCCTAGCTAATGATATCCTTTAGTCTAAACTAAGGGTTTTGACTTAAAGGCAAAGGAAAATTTCCCATGGCCATTCGGCCACTTTCAAGGGGTGTAGACTTAGAGAGGCTGAGAGGGTATGCCAAAGTATATTACAATTTTAAATCTTCATTAGTTGAATTACACCACTTCGTTCAAAAAAATAAGTGATTTTTACAGGGTTTGGTGTATATCTGTCTGTTACATGTTAGTCCGCTGTGTCCACCAAACATTCACCCCTTCCTACTCATTGCACGTCCTCCTACAATCTGTCTCTGAGTGTATTCTACTGCATTTTCTCTAAGGTTGCAGTGAGGTGCATGAACTTCTATGCTCTTGCCTCGATCTCCACTTTTGTTGCGAGCTCTCTGAAAGGGTTATTGCTGAGAGTATTTTGATATGCTATATGTCGTGGAGGCAGATCTTTGGTCATGGGATTGAATATGGAGGAGTCTAAGAATCCAGTCAGGAATGCCTCCTCAAAAGTCTGCATGTAGTGGGAGGGCAGGAACATGACTCTTGCATAGAATCTACTGATGACTTTCTTGCTTGGGATTTTTGTCTCCATATTCCAGCAGAGCCCTCTTGTGCCTTCCACAAGAATCTTCCAGGGATGCTTCATTGCCTCTATATCATTGAAATCCGTTATGCAGGTGATTATCATCTTGGCAATTCTCACGAGCATTTGGCATGCGAGATCCAAGATCTCCTTCATCATGTTAATGACCCCTTTGAGTGTCTGAATGATACACTTCTCTGACGAGGGGTTGTTATTGATTTTGTTATAAGTGGGTAGTTCAATACTGCCGGCCTTTTCCTTTGCCAACAGTAAAAGATGTCCCAGGATCACCGTTTGTTTATAGGACAGTAAGTTGGGTCGATCTTGAGGTGCTGCAGAGCATTCTTGTAGTAGGTTTCATCTGTAGGTCGTTGTTCAAACCACTTCTCTTGCTAGAGGAGTTGATTGTCAATAATGGTCTGGATTTGTATTGCGGTGATAGTAATCCCCTCTATCATTTGTTTCAAGGTCAGGTAGCATTCTTTGCTTCCATAATCTAGCCTTCTATCGCATCAGTGTTTTTTACCACCTCATCTGGAGTGATCATGAGTACGGCATCCGATTCCAAAACTTTCAATTTATACTATAGATCCAATGCTGAATTTCCTCCTTGGCTGAATCAGAGATGGATGTTGTGGCTAGATCTGCAGATTCCTGTGTTGCTTTTCCAGTGCTTGTAGTTGGCACACATGTTTGGTGAGCTTCGAAAGTGGATTGCTCAAATCCTCATGCTTGCTCAAAGTCCATTGGGTTGTTTGTTGAGGCTTTTCTTGAATTTCCCTCAAAGTCTCCAAGTCCCCCCGTGCCTCTGCCAACTACTTCCTCAATTATTCAATTTCCTCGTCTTTGGCTTTTTGCAGTGCCTTATGTCCTGCTGTCATGATTTGTCTATCATACTTTTCCTGAGCAAGGATCTCTTATAGATCTTGAAATTGTTGGTTCAAAGAGGTTGATCTAGCACTCATGGTTGAGGAGGTGGGAGTCTCTTTTTTGGCTAAAAGTTGGGCCAGAGTCCTGCTCACCACCGCGTATGACTCTTGCAGCTTTTCGTTTTGTTCCCTTTCTTTTTTTAGTTCCTCCTCGAGGTGTTCCCGCTCGACTTGCAGGGTAGTGTTTGCCTCATTAAACTGCTGCACCAGCTCCTTGTAATAGTAGGCTTCATTTTCTTGTTCCCTTTGCAACTCGGATTGGACTTGTAGCTGTGCTTTCTCCAATTTCTCTATTCTTTGTTTTAGTTGCAAGTATTTTCAATTTCCTTAGACGCGTCTCTTTTCGTATCTTCTAGGTCTAGCTCGTGCAGGTTGTAGAGAGCCCTTTAGCATTGGAACTGGACCTTGATTTGCTCTAAATAAGCATCAATGTTGAATGACTTGATCATTTCTGATCCCTCCTCTACTACAGCGTGCAAACGAGGCGATCTTGGTTTCTACTAGCTTCTTTGACCCTCATCTGATGTCCCAGTCTCTTCAATCTTTTTTTCCTTCAATTTCAGTACTTCTATAGCCACTGAAATTGTAGTAGGCTTTGGTTGTGTTGCCTCCGTTTCCTGATCTGTCTTTTCTTTCGAGTGCACCTTCTCTGCTCCTTCCTCTGGGAGGGCTACAAATTTTTCTCTCTTTTTTGTTGCAGTCTCTGAAGGTACCTCGTTGTCCTTGGGAGAATCAAATTCCCGACCTTGCTGGTCAAGAGTGTCTTTCTCTACCTTCCCTTGTGGTTTATCTTCCTCTTCCCTAGTCGTAGTGGATTCAACAAATGATTGGAGATCATCAACGTGTGGTCTCTTTGCCTCTTTTTCTCTTTTACCTCCATCTTTTGTTTGAGCTCGTTATGGATCCGTTGCCACATGGTGCTGGCAATATTTTGACTCTCCTACGCTTCTTGTCTTTTTCATTGCTTGATCCATTCTAGAGTTGCTGTCTGCCTGCGTAGCAATGGAATGTCTTCTTCTTTCTCATCATCAGCTTCTGTTCCTTGACTTCTTTTGTCTTCATGCTTTGTTGGTGGATCCTTTCCCTTAGCGCCTACGCTTCTTCCATTGTTCTCGTGGCTTGAGTAATTGGAAATTGGATGGCCTCTGCCACGCGGGCCGTTCTCTTCTTTAATCTTGTATATCCCAGGGAGAACTGGCTGTCATGCTCCTCTTCTGAAGACTGGTACTTTGAAGGGGTATCTCTTTATTGAGAATTGGCTTCATGGCTACTCGGATCATCTGAATCTGTCTTTTTAGTGTCAGTGTCCATTTTGGTTGCGCTTTGCCTTCTATCTGCGCTTCTGTGGGTGGTGGATCATCAAGAATCCCTAATGCTTGATAGGCAATTCACGTCACCACTGGTCCCGCATTCATGTAGGTCATGCTCTTTTGGCTCCCCTTTAGATTTGCTTCGATGATGTTGTCGAGGAGGTAATTTCCAAAGCTGTAACTGACCACTCCTCTCTCTGCTAAGCCCATTTCCATTACTACTACCATGTGCAATAGCGGTTCCGTGTATCTTGGTGGCTTATGTACTTTGAAGTGTTGCCATATGAGGTACAACGGCAATTCGGTTTCTGAGTAGATCAAATCCTGATATATCAACTTGTGTCCTCTTTGCTTCAGGAATTCTTTGTCATTGTCTATTTATTTTTTCTTTTGCAATAGATTGTACGTCCCTTGTTGCAGATGGAGAGCTTCATTGATTGTTTCTATTGTGATCTTAACCTTGAATGTTGCCCCATCTTTGTTAATCAAGGTGGCTTCCCCATTGTACTGAATCAAGCTTATGAGTTCATGAGCTTATCTAAAGTCCGTTCCCTAGGGCGGTAGTCATAGGAAGTTGTCCAAGTGTAGGCACATGCCCCCTGCTTGTACTTCTAGCTGTTGGTGTAGTGTCCACATTTCCCTTGGGAAGATGGTGATCTTCACTATCTCTTTGTCCGCGGCTTGAAACCTTTCGATGAATATGTTAGCCGGTATTGCTTTGAGTACCTGTTATATGAGCCTTCTCATTTAAAGAGATATCTGTTATCTCATAAGGTGTAGCTTTCCACTCCCTTTGTGCTTTCCTTCAAGGCATCATATATGTGGTCAGTTTAGCACTGGAAACAAGGTTTAGTAATTGATCTAAACTATCAGAAAGTTGAAGAAAACACAAACTTTGACCATAAAATAAAAATGAACATAACTTTGTCAAAACTACCCCAGATTTCACCAGTGCATCTAGAATTACTTAAGGCACAAGGGCATAGTGTAACACGTGATATCTGGCAAAAAGGTGCATGGATCACAATCCATGTTGGGAAGCATTTTGAAAATCCAACTAGGGGAGGTTGTTCCTGGGCATATGGAGATGCTACGGTGCAAATTTCTCTGGATTTAGGGTTTGAGTTACATGGATCACGATCCATGTTGGACAACATTTAGAAAATCTCATGATACTATCTGGTAGGGTTCATATAGATTATGCCTTAGTACAAAACTTTTGAGATTTGGATCATTGGTTTGGTACTTAGGCTATTTTTTGGAAATCTTCTTCAGACTTAGAGAAATTTGGCATTTTGATGTGGATTTTGGAATTCAAATGGCTTGAAGCTTCACGGCTTGGCTTTTTTAAACATACTGGGCTAGATGGTATGGATTTTTCTTTGGTTGGGCAAAAAGATACATGGATCGCGATCCATGTTGGGAGAAAAATTGATACAGTTTCTTGCACATATGTTCCCATAGGTGTTCTTAGTACACCGGTGAATTATTTTCAAATTTGGATATCTTAGTTTTCCCCATTTCCTAGTTTATGACCATTTTTTTTCCGTCTTGACCATATTTGTTTTTTGTTGGGCACATCCTTTGCCTGATATCTGTTATTTCCTCAATTCCCGATGATTTGTGCCTGTAATTCGCACATTTGCCTAGATCTCTGTCAAATTTCACCAGAATTTGAATCCATCTGAGGGGAGAAATTGATCCAAGAGAATTGCACCACTTTGTAGGTAACCTTTTGCTTGGTTTTGATCCTAAAAACACCTTAAGTTACATCTCCTTGATGATAGTCTTTGAGGAGAGTGTAAAGCTTCCCAACTGGCTAAAGCAGCAAATGGAAACTCCTTGAGAACTCTGCTCCTAGCCCTACTCCATGAGTTTGTGCAATCATATCATTTTTCCTTTGAAAATGGCCAAAAGACCATTTGCAGACTGAAAGTAGAAAACGATGAGGATTTGATGATTTTAAGAGCAATTTCTGTGATTATTTTTGCAGCTCTAGTCATATTATTGCATCCCCCAGCTAGTGAACCACTCCTGCCTTGATTTGGCAAAAAGGTACATGGATCACGATTCCATGTTGGGAAGCATTTTGCAATTTCAGCTAGCGGAGGTTGTTCCTAGCCACATGTGGATTCTACTGTATAATTTTTTCTGAATTTAGGGTTTGAGGAACATGGATCGTGATTCATGCTCCACCACCTTTTGCAACTATTTTTTCTTTTCCTAATTCTGTCAGTTACTAGGGGTCTGCTAATGAAAGGTTTTTGGTTTTGGGTGAGTTTTGAAGTCCCCCATTGGCCATGACAGTTTGCACATTTTGTGACTTTGTTTTGCTTTGATCTGTTGTTCTGGCAATGTTGATGTAGTCTGAGACATGCGTACATGTTCTTGTAGGGTTAATGATCAATATACATGTCGAATCCGGTGTAGTAAGAGCTAACGAGGTAGTCGCACTGGGTAGAAACAAAGTCAAAAAACCTATGCTTCTATGGCTCTCTCTCTCTCTCTCAATGCAAATGCGCTTATGTTGTCTCATTTGGCTTTATGTTCCTGATCTACCCGGAGTACCCCATTCATACTTACCTCTATTGATCATATCCTGTTGTTCATGTCACCTGCAGTTTAAACCATTTTTCATTCTGATATTCAGTTGACAAGTGACGTTTAATATGTAGTTTTGATCCATTAGAAGTTGGCTCAAAATCCATCGTGTGTCAAATCTTTTCATATTTTCCATGTTCGAAGACCTTGCTTTGAAGTTTGGGCGTTTGCTTTCAAAAGTCAATTCCGACTTCCTTGGCTTGACTTATCAATTTTTTGTTGATTATCTATTGTTTGAGCCTTTTAATAAAATAAAATTATTTACAATTATTATTAGTTGGCCAAAAATTGTGTAATCTCTCATATATACATATTCTTAACCCGGTATTAGATGGTGTTGGCCTGGGGAGGTCACCTAATAAAAATGTAACCTATCACGTGAGTTCAACAGAAGGGTATTTGAAGTTCTTGAAACTTACAGAAATATGTATACAGAAGGGCATTATTTTTTCAAATTTGAAAAAAATTTACAGATTTTAAAAGAAAAGGGTACATTATATTCTTAACAAAATTCACAGATAAGGGGTTTTACAAACATGTCTTGAACGCACATGATATGGTAGTTTTACACATAGTGAACCCCCCAGGGGTGTTGGTATGGCTCATGATTATGCCAGCTAGAAGTTTATAAGGATTTGAAAAGTTTGTTTTAAAGGAAAAGAAAAGAAAAGAAAAGATATAATGATAATCATGTTGTATTTCCCCCCCTTCCTAGAGTGAGTCGTTGCAGACAAGCATGTGTCAAAGTGCATGGGAACAAAGTATGTGTCGATGCATATCCGTATATCGTGGCTCTATGATGCGAATAGAGGATATGCTTGGAAACAAAATGTTGTGCAAGAGAGGAGTGTTGAAAAATATGTTGAGTGGCTCCTGATGGGCGAGGTTATGTTAAAGCTGTGTGGTCCGAACATCAGTAATTGTAGAAGACACGCCTTGTGTTTGAAAAATGACCTACAGAAGTTGTGACTTTGCTTGTTGTTTTGATTGAGGGCTTTGTGTTGGTCGCCAGTGAAATTGCTTTGGTGTGGATTTTCTTGAAGAGGCATCTTGTGAGCGAGTTTGTTTTGGTTTCCATACCCACTTGATGTCTTTTGGTTCTTGATTTTTATGTTGGATTGGCCTAGGTTACCTGACAAAAGCCTTGCGCGGTTTGTCGAGGTCGGATTGTTTTTGATGCAATGTAGGTTGGATTGCATTGCTTTTCTGTTTTGGTATCCACAATTTCTTCGGATTGGTTTGCATGATGGACTTTTTAACCCAAATTTTCCTGACCATCGTTGGAGAATATCAGTGAATTGGAGCAGGTGGTGATTATAGAGGTTCCCATACATGGTCTATTTGTACAAAGGGTGTGGAAAAAGATTGGTCCTCTTGTGTGAGCTGCAAGGTATTGTCTTGCCAGTTTGGTATGGCTTGATAAGTGCGCATCCACGACACTCCCAGAATAATTGCTTCGTTAAGATCGTGATCCTCGACCACATGAAATTTGTGAGGATAAATGGTTCCATCAATGTTTATTGGTAAATTTACATGTCCTAGACTGTCCATTATGCCTTTTTGGCCACTTTGAACCCCATTGTCTTTGGCATTTTATCTCTTTCCCAATGTCCACTAATGCTCGCTCGGTGGTGCCATCAGCAAGGTGTAACCTAATGCGTAGATCCATGCCACGTAACCATGTAGCCTCTGTTTGTACGGATGCTATCGGAATAGTATCGATACAATCATTCTATTGTGCATTTCTCTAAAAGTTTCCTTGCTCCTTGCAATTTAATATTTTTATATTGGCTTCCTGCTGTGCCTGTTTCTGAATGTCATGTGCTTGACTTTTACGTTGATCTGTTGCATGTATTGCTTTGAGTTCTTCTGGTGTCAGCGAAAGAAGATATTTCTTTAATCTGTAGTCACTCATCCAATTAGGTGTTGGCAGGTATTTTTTGGGTGAAGATAAAGTCACTGATCTATGCTAAAATGCTTGCTCACTAGCCTCGAGTACATAGGTGTACATAATACTTTGAGCTTTTAGAGTGCCCTTGTAAAATTTATGTATAAAGGCTTGGTCCTGCTAAGTTATTTGTTGGAGTTTTGGGCTAGTTAAACTTTCAAAAGGTGGTTTTCAATGAGTATTTTCAGTTGTACTTGATAGCCTGTGGATCGGACTCATATATCATGAGTTACATGAATTTGAAGTGGTCGGTCCCCTACTTAGAAAGTGGCTGCAGATGCATGCGAGGAAAGGCAAGTGGGCTGATTTGATAGATTTAATTTGAAATGATGTGGTTGAGAATTTTTGAAGATATCCGAAATGATAAGCTCTGAGCCGTGCTTTACGGCGTCACTTTTGGTGATCGAAGTCATCCGCCACGCTTCCACCAAGTGTAAGACAGGGGTGACTAGAGCCTGAGAGTGCACCACCCAACCACCCTTTATATAGGCATGCCCCTGGACCTTTGCCCTAGTTGGACTCCCCGTTCCACACCGCCTAGCCCGGCCCTGCCTTGTCTAGTCCGGCCTTGCCGGTGTCCTGACATTACTCCCCCCTTAAGAAGAGTTTTCGTCCTCGAAAACAAAAGTGGGAAACTTCTTCTTAAGAACACTAATGTTTTCCCAAGTGGCACCTTCTTCAGGTCGGTCTTTCCACTTGATTAAGGCTTGTTGTCATACGTGATGACGTGTACACAAATCATGATAATCAAGAACACGTTCAGGTTCATGTGGTAAGGTAGGAGGTTCAATGTAATCAACCAAAACCTGTTGGTCAATGACATTGTCATCCCCATGTAACTGCTTTCGTAGACGGCTTACATGAAACACTGGATGAATGCAAGAATCTGAAGGTAGTAATAGTTTGTAGGCACGATCACCTACTCGCTTGAGTATTTTGAAAGGCCCACAATATCGGGGAAATAATTTAGGCGTCGGTCCAGTTTTCAGACTTTTTGAATGTTCTGGCACATGTAAAAATACTTCCTCCCCTTATTCGAAGGAAACTTGCCAACGTTTCTCATCAGCATATTTCTTATACCTATCCTGTGCTTGCGCGGATATTCTGACGAGCAAGTTTCAACATATCCATGTGGTCTTGGAGAAAATCCTTAACATGTTGGACTTTTTCGGTTGCCAACCCCACCGTAACTGGTGACCTATGTTGAAACCCGTACATGAGCATGAAAGGACTAAAACCTATTGTGACATGCTTAGCACTGTTGTAGGCAAACTCAAGAATAGGTAAGTATTCTTTCAGTCTGACTGCTTTTTGCTGACATATGCTCTTAGCATATCCTCTAGCACCTGGTTAACCCGTTCCATTCGACCATCAGTTTCTGGATGATCAACTGTATTGAGTTTTAGTTGTATACCCAATCGTTTAAATACAACTCTCCAAAAATGGCTATTAACCTTGGGATCACGGTCACTAACAATGTTACTTGGCAAACCATACCATTTGTATAGATTGTCCACAAATAACCTGGCTAGTTTTGGTGTCTTAACCGTTGATTTTGTCGAAATAAACTTACATAGTTTAGTCAACCTGTCTACGACCACCCATACCGAGTCATGACCTCGTATACTGGTTGGTAAAACTACAATAAAATCCATAGAGATACTTTCCCATTTTCCATTGGGAATCTCCAAAGGATGTAAGAGTCCTCCTGATTTCAGGTGCTTTGCCTTGTTAACTTGACAATTTTTGGCAGTGCAAGACATAAGCTTGAGCAAAGCCATGTAGACCTAGCAAGTAAAACTATCGTCGTAGGAGAGCATAAGTTTTTCTAATCCCCGGGTGCCCTGCACTTGGACTATCATGACATTCATAAGAATTTGGCGCCAAATGTCTGTGTTTGTCGGTACACAAACTCTCCCCTTGTGGAGTAGGTACCCATTGTCGATGGTAAAATGCTTCCATTGTTGTAGTTCATCACTTGAGAAAGGAGAACTAGGTGTGGAGGTTAACTGTACACTACCGCCATTGGAGTGAGAAGAATCCCTCTTTTGAACATGGCTCCACACTTTGGAATATGCTTCATGATGCTCATATTTGCCCTTGAGATAATCTAAAAATTCACTACAAAATTCCATGAACAAGAGCGAATTGTTCTCTGGCATTCGACTTAGAGCGTCTGCCACTACATTGTATCGGTCTTTGTGATACCTTAGCTTGGAGTCATATTCCTGAAGGATCTCGGCCCACCTGGCTTTTTGACCCTTTAAATCTGTTCGTGTAAACCATTTGATGCTTTCATGGTTAAACACAATCTCGAACTGAGCACCATACAGATAATGCCGCCATGTTTTTAAGGCACTCAGTATTCCATAGAGTTCACATTTGTAAGCAGAATAGTTCTGCTGAGCTGCATCAAGCTTCTGACTTTCAAATGCAATCGACCATCCGTCTCGTAACAGGACTGCTCCAATAGCATGATCACTGGCCGTTTCCAAAAAGAATGGTTTCAAAGGATCTACAATAGCCAATATAGGAGCTATAGCTAATGCGTCCTTGAGCGTATCAAAACTGTGTTGTTTATAGCCTACTGAGCAGCCATGTCAATGCTATGTTGTACTGATCATGTCGGCGGTAATCCTGATGGAAAATCATTAGGAAATACATCTTGAAATTCCTTTAATAATTTTTGTAATTGACGTTTGCTTGTTTAGAATTAGCAATTGGTGGAATAGAGGAGAGAGAAACATGCGGCGTTGAGGAATGTTCAACAGACTCAATGTTAGAAAGAAAATGAGACAGTGAGTAACACAAGAAAACCTGATCTATTTGATTATCAGAAACGAGCTACATAAGCTCAATGGTACAAATGAGTGGTGATGAAGGTATATATTTTTCTCCTAACAACAACACATGTGTGCCATGGGATTCAAATATCAAGCTGTTGTACTCCTAGCTACGCTTCATAGATGGTCCTAGGCTATGCAACCACTCCCTACCAAGAACCACATCAGCCCTTTCCATGTTCATAACATGAAAATCCAAACAAGTAGAGTACCCTTGTACTTTCAATGGAATAGCTCCCCATGTGGAATTACTTCATTGCCACTTGGAACCATCCTCCCACCTCCCCACCTAAGCACACAAATTTTTTGTTTTGCTCTCCACACTGAGCAATCTTGGTGTCAGGACACCGGCAAGGCCGGACTAGACAAGGCAGGGCCGAGCTAGGCGGTGTGGAACGGGGAGTCTAACTAGGAAAAAGGGTCAGGGGCATGCCTATATAAAGGGTGGTTGGATGGTGGACTCTCAGGCTGTAGTCACCCCTGTCTTACATTGGTATCAGAATATGGTCTATTTTGGGCAAGAGGGAGTGGAGCCACTGAGGGCTTTTTGCATGTGAAGAGCCACCTGCTAAGGGAGGAGCCGAAACAAGACAGCACGTGCAGAGCCGCTTGGCCGATGAGGGAGGAGACCTCGACCTCCGCCATATCGCGTGTGGATCGGCTTGGCGGATGCATGCTACAACGAAGAGCATATCCCGTCACTATAGCGACGCCTGGGACAGCGCGCACAAGCATCTCTCTCTCTCCCTTGACCTGGCGGAGCTACAAGTCGCCATTGTCGAATGTGTGCAACGTTTTTTATTCACACTACAAGCTCCCTAAGGCCTTTGGCCTTGGGCAATTTCCCCAATTAAATCAAGCAAGGGTGCATGCCCAACCGGGAACACACCCCATACAAAAGATTTTTTACGGTTGTTGGCCGAGATTCGACATAAGCATCGACACGGAACCATGAACTTCTTCGGTAAGACGTCGCTTCTTGGAAAACTGTCAGGAAGTTCAGAAATTGTAGAAATTGGTCACAATTAACTTTTTACGGAGTTGAAAGTTTTGAACAAGTATCTGTTACACCTTCTTCCTTCGGGAAGATTAAGTCGTATACGACGTCTCAAAGCGAACAATTATGTCTTAAGCAGTACATGTTTTTCTGAACACTTCTTTCACCGCATTGTGTAGCCATGGATTCGGATATCAATATGACATTGAATTTTGAGCAAAGTACTCCAGATCCTACCAATGATGGCCCGCGGATGGATCCTCTCAAGGAGAGTACCCGCGACGCTATGGTAGGAGAAGATACTTATGAATTGCTCGATATTCAACTATTTTGTGCACTTTAGACACGCATGACAATCATGGATGAAAATTTTAAAGCCTTAAATGAAAATGTTACTAAACTCTCCACATTAGTAATTCAATTAATGCATCAGTAGTCTAAGAGTCCTGCTGACACCCACATGCATGAGCACGCTGGCACACAAGGGCAAGGCCCAACTACTGATACATTGCATACTCTCACTGTCAAAGAGGTGGATGACTTGTTAAAGAAATTTAAACCACCAGTCTTTAAGGGAGAAGACCGAGACCGCAATAAGGATGAAGTGAATATCTTTCTCAACAAGTGGGAGGGAATTCACGCTTTACGGTGTACTCCAAATGCTCTGCAGACGAGCTTAACTCTAGAAGGCAAGGCCTACAAATGATGGATGTCTCTCAAGGAGAAGAACATCATACCACAGAGTTGGACAGCCTTTGAAGCAATGTTTATCAAGGAATTTTGCCTATAAACGAGGCCGATCGGGACTGGATGGGTTGGGACACATGTTCCATGAGCCAATACCCATCACTCCTTGAATATATCTCTCACTATGGGGATCGACATTATCCTCAAGTTGGAAGACTTGGATACCTTTCAACAATTCTGGGGTTCATACGAGGTTTGACACCCGAGCTTAAGAAGTATGTCAAGACCCAAGACCCTAAAACACTTGAGGAAGCCATAGTGAAGCACATATTCATGATGACCTCGATGAGAAGAAAACACATAATGGCAACGTGCCTGCTAGTATACATGGTAATACAGACACTCAGTATGGGCACAATAAAAGAAAATTTCTAGTTGCTAATTCAGATGCATTGAAAAAACCCAAGGGGTCCAAGGGTCCTCTCTGTCCTGAGGATTTTGTTTTCAATGTTTGGGAAGAGATCATGGCAAAAAGTTTTATCCCAAGGGGAAATTTGCTGCTCAGGGGAAGGAGAAAGCAGTGCATACGGTGCAACTACTGCCTCTTGAGTCTTCCTCAAAATTCTCCACAGTGGAAGTAACACACATTGAGGTTGTGCATGAATGCTATCTCACAGCTTCCATGTGGCAACAAACCTTTGGATCACATGAGTTAGTACGTATGCACGGATATATGAAAGGGGACAAGGTGCGCATCTTGGTAGATGACGGTGCTACTCACAATTTCATCAATTATGGATTGGTGAAAAAGCTCAAACTGCCTCAAACTCCGAGTACCCACCACTACAAGGTAGTAATGATGAATGGACATGATACTGAAATATGGGATACTCAATGCCGAGCCGTTCCATTGGAAGTACAAGGGTACTCTACTTGTTTGGATTTTCAGGTGATGAACATGGAAAGGGTTGATGTGGTTCTTCATAGGGAGTGGTTGCATACCCTAGGACCATCACTGAAGCATAGCTATGAGCACAACAGATTGATGTTTGAATCCCATGGCGTACATGTGTTGTTATTAGGAAAAAAAAATATACCTTCATCACCACTGATTTGTACCGCTGAGCTTATGCAACTCGTTTCTGATAATGAAATAGATCAGGATTTCTTGTGTTACTCACTATCTCATTTTCTTTCTAACATTGAGTCTGTTTAACATTCCTAAATGCCACATGTTTCTCTCTCCTCTATTGCACCAATTGCTAATTCTAAACAAGCAAACATTGCTAGTCAATTACAAAAATTATTAAAGGGATTTCAAGATGTATTGCCTAGTGATTTTCCATCAGGATTACTGCTGACACGATCAGTACAACATAGCAATGACATGGCTGCTCTACAGGCTGTAAACCTGTTACTAAACCACCTTACCGTATGAGTTACTCACAGGCGGATGAGGTTTTCTAAATGATTAAATTCATTATTTAGGGCATGTTATTTCAGCTCTCGGCCTATACATGGATCAATCCAAAGTGGATACCATCAGGAAATGGCCTCCTCCTAACAAACTGGAAGAATTACATATATTTTTAGGATTTGCAGGTTTTTACCGAAGGTCCATTAAAAACTATGGTCAAATTGTTGTTCTTATGATGACGGATCAACTAAAAGGCAAAGGAAAAGCTTTTTAGTGGGGATCCGCTCAAGAGCACAATTTCGATACACTCAAGGATGCATTAGCTACAGCTCCTATACTGCCTATTGTAGATTCTTTGAAACCATTCGTTTTGGAAACGGATGCCAGTGATCGTGCTATTGGAGCAGTCCTATTACAAGACAGATGGTCGATTGCTTTTGAAAGTAAGAAGCTTGACGCAGCTCAGCAGAACTATTCTGCTTACGAACGCGAACTCTATTCAATAGTGTCTGCCTTAAAAACATGGCCGCATTATCTCTATGGTGCTCAATTTGAGATTGTGTTTGACCATGAAAGCATCAAATGGTTTACACAACAAACAGATTTAAAGGGTCAAAAAGCCAGGTGGGCCGAGATCCTTTAGGAATATGACGCCAAGCTGAGGTATCGCAAAGGCCAATACAATGTAGTGGCAGACGCTCTAAGTCGAATTCTAGAGATCCATTCACTCTTGTTCACGGAACTTCGTAGTGAATTTTTAGATTCTCTCAAGGGCAAATATGAGCATGATGAAGCATATTCCAAAGTGTGGAGCCATGTTCAAAAGAGAGATCCTTCTCACTCCAATGGTGGTAGTGTACAGTTAGCCTCCACACCTAGTTCTCCTTTATCAAGTGATGAACTACAACGATGGAAGCATTTTACCATCGACAATGGGTACCTAGTTCACAAGGGGAGAGTTTGTGTACCGACAGACACAGACATTCGGTGCTAAATTCTTTATGAATGTCATGATAGTCCAAGTGCAGGGCACCCGGGGATTAGAAAAACTTATGCTCTCGTATGATGACAGTTTTACTGGCATGGTCTACATGGCTTTGTTCAAGCTTATGTCTTGCACTACCAAAAATGTCAAGTTAACAAGGCAAAGCGTTTAAAAGCAGGAGGACTCTTACATCCATTGGAGATTCCCAATGGAAAATGGGAAAGTATCTCTATGGATTTTATTGTAGGTTTACCAACCACTATATGAGGTCATGACTCAGTATGGGTGGTCGTAGAGAGGTTGACTAAAATATGTAAGTGGTCAAGACCACATGGATATGCTAAAACTTGCTTGTTAGAATGTCTACGCAAGCACATGATCGATATAAGAAATACGCTGATGAGAAACGTCCGCAAGTTACCTTAGAAGAAGGAGAGGAAGTATTTTTACGTGTGCCAGAACATTCAGATAGTCTGAAAACTGGACCGATGCCTAAATTATTTCCCCGATATTGTGGGCCTTTCAAAATACTCAAGCGAGTAGGTGATCGTGCCTACAAACTATTACTACCTTCACATTCTCGCATTCATCTGGTGTTTCATGTAAGCCATCTATGAAAGCGGTTACATAATGACGACAATGTCATTGACCAACATGTTATGGTTGATTACATTGAACCTCCTTCCTTACCGCATGAACCTGAATGTGTTCTTGATTATCATGAGTTGCATACACGTCATCATGTACGACAACAAGCCTTAATCAAGTGGAAAGATCGACTTGAAGAAGGTGCCACTTGGAAAAACATTAGTGTTCTTAGGAAGAAGTTTCCCACTTTTGTTTTTTAGGACAAAAACTCTTCTTAATGGGGGAGTAATGTCAGCACACCGGCAAGGGTGGACTAGACAAGGCATGGCTGGGCTAGGCGGTGTGGAACAGGGAGTCCAACTATGGTCAAACAAGTAGAGTACCCTTGTACTTGCAATGGAACAGCTCGGCATTGAGTATCCCATATTTCAGTATCATGTTGATTCATCATTGCTTCCTTCTAGCGGTGGGTACTCGGAGTTTGAGGCAATTTGAGCTTTTTCACCAATCCATAATTGATGAAATTGTGAGTAGCACCGTCATCTACCAAGATGCGCACCTTGTGCCCTTGAAGATATCCGTACATACATACTAACTCATGGGGTCCAAAGGTTTGTTGCCACATGGAAGCTGTGAGACAGCATTCATGCACCACCTCAGTGTGTGTTACTTCCATTGTGGAGAATTTTGAGGAAGACTCAAGAGGCAGTAGTTGCACCGTGTGCACTGCTTTCTCCTTCCCCTGAGCAGAAAATTTCCCCTTGGGACAATCGTTTTTTCCATGACCTCTTCCTAAACATTGAAAACATATCTTTTCTTTCTTGGCTTTATCAAAATCCTTAGGAGAGAGAGGACTCCTGGACCCCTTGGGTTTTTAGATGCATCTGAATTAGCAACTAGAAATTTTCTTTTATTGTGCCCATACTGAGTGCGTGTATTACCATGTATACTAGCAGGCACGTTACTATTATGTGTTTTCTTCTCATCAGGGTTATCATGAATATGTGTAGCTTCCTCATGTGTTTTAGGGTCTTGGGACTTGACATACTTCTTAAGCTCTGGTGTCAGAACTTGTATGAACCCTCGTACTTGTTGAGAGGTATCCAAGCCTTCCTGCTTGAGGATAAAGTTCGATAGTGAGAGATATATTCAAGGAGTGATGGGTAGTGGCGCATGGAACATGTGTCCCAAGACATCCAATTCCGATCGGCCTCCTTTGTAGGAAACAATTCCTTGCTAAACATTGCTTCAAAGGCTGCCCAACTCTGTGGTATGATGTTCTTCTCCATGAGAGACATCCACCATTTGTAGGCCTTGCCTTCCAGAGTTAAGCTCATCTACAAAGCTCTGATTGTATCTGGAGTACACCATAAGGCGTGAATTCCATCCCACTTGCTGAGAAAGATATTCACTGCATCCTTATTGCGGTCTCGGTCTTCTCTCGTAAAGACTGGTGGTTTAAAGTTCTTTAACAAGTCATCCATCTCTATGGCAGTGAGAGTATGCAATGTATCAGTAGTTGGGCCTTGCCCTTGTGTGCCAACGTGCTCATGCATGTGGGTGTCAGTAGGACTCTTAGACTACTGATGCATTAATTGAATTACTAAGATTTTAGTAACATTTTCATTTAAAGCTTTAAAGTTTTCATCCATGACTGTCATGCTTGTCTGAAGTGCACGAAATTCTTGAATATCGAGCAATTCACAAGTATCTTCTCCTACCATAGCATCGCGGGTACTCTCCTTGAGAGGATCCGGCCATGGGCCATCATTGGTAGGATGTGGAGTACTTTGCTCAAAATCGAATGTCATATTGATATCCGAATCCATGGCTACATAGTGCAGTGAAAGAAGTATTCGGAAAAAATAGCTGATATTGAGAGCACTCGCAAAGTATAGTAGCCGTGCTAACTCTGTCAAAATCAAGAGTAGTCCGCTGTATATGGAACTCCACAAGCTCTTGATAGTTGAATCAATTAGGCTTGAAGATGCCGACAAAAACATGTACTGCTTAAGACATAATTGTTCGCTTTGAGACGTCGTAGATGATTTAATCTTCCCGAAGGAAGAAGGTGTAATAGATACTTGTTCAAAAATTTCAACTCCATTGAAAGTTAATTGTGACCAATTTCTGAACTTTTGACAGTTTTCCAAGAAGTGATGGCTTACCGAAGAAGTTCGTGGTTCCGTGGCAATGCTTATGTCGAATCTCGGCCAACAACCGTCAAAAATCTTGTGTATGGGGTGTGTGCCCTATTGGGCATGCACCCTTGCTTGATTTAATTGGGGAAATTGCCCAAGACCAAAGGCCTTAGGGCGCTTGTAGTGTGAATAAAAAATGCTCTACACATTCGACTATCGCGACTTGTGGCGCCCCGAGGGCGAGGGAGAGAGAGAGATGCTTGTGCACGTTGTCCCGGGCGTCGCTATAGTGACGGGATATGCTCTTCGTTGCAGCGTGCATCCGCCAAGCCGAGCCACACCCGATATGGCGGAGGTCGAGGTCTCCTTCCTCATCGGCCAAGCGGCTCTGCACGCGCTGTCTTGTTTCGGCTCCTCCCTTAGCCGGCGGCTCTTCACATGCAAAAAGCCCTCAGTGTCTCCACGCCTTCTTGCCCAAAATAGACCATATTCTGATACCAATGTAAGACAGGGGTGACTAGAGCCTTAGAGTCCACCACCCAACCACCCTCTATATAGGCATGCCCTTGGCCCTTTTCCCTAGTTGGACTCCGCGTTCCACACCGCCTAGCCCGCCCTTCCTTGTCTAGTCCGGCCTTGCCAGTGTCCTGACACCAATATTGCTCGGTGTGGAGAGCCAAACAGAAAATTTGTGTGCTTAGGTGGGGAGGTGGGAGGATGGTTCCAAGTGGCAATGAAGTAATTCCACATGGGGGGGAGAGAGTGGAAAATGGGGGGTATAAGGGGGGGAGTGGGTACCCCCTAATGTTGAATCGAAGGGGGAAATGGTGCTCTCTTGCCTTACCAATGGGGGCTCGTGGGTGTTGGGGGACAAATGGGGTGCCCATTTTGGGTTCCCACCAGATGGACAGCTGCCTGGGACTTTTTTTAGGCCTTTGGACACTCCACATTTCCCACTCCCCAAGTCAAAGTGACCTCCCTTTCCCCAAAACATGGTCAAAATGAGCCAATAAAAAGGGGAGATGAGAGAGAAGGATGTCGGCTAAGATAAGGAAGAGATATCCACTCCAATAAAGTAGATAAATGCCCCCATTATTTTAGCTACAATTATCTACACACCTCTTTTTGCTTACAGAGACTAGTTTTTTTGGAGCTTTTTGAGAGACTCCCATCTTCGGAAGCTTGTAACTCTCATTTGTTATCGGAATCAAGCATATGGATACTCTACGGATGTCTACATGACACAAGCTTTGTCTTTATGGTCTCAATTTTTAGCAATTTGAATCATGGTTTAGGTTAGAGTTGCCTCCCGCCCGACTTTATAGGTGTTCGGCATAGGTGTTTTTTGCAGCTTAGTAGTGGTTCCTTCCAACGGTGTGGTGTGTGCAAGGATATCATGAGGTTCTCATTTTCCGTCTTGTTTGCATGCTATCATCATTTTGGTGCGCCGATGGAGGAGCAAGTGCTGTTATGCTCCCATTTCTATGAAATATAATTTCTCTCTGCATTGTTTAGCTGTCGACTAGAGTAGCAAATGGAAAAATCCATTTTCTTCTATTGGCTGGGCTAATATGCATCCTATGGCATAGGTTGATGCATCAACATGAACATGAAAGATTTTTCTCCAGTCAGGGGCTTGCAAAATTGGAGCAGAAACTAGTTGCTGCTTTAATTTGTTAAAAGACTGCTCGCATTCTTCTATCCATCCAAACTTAGCAATGAGGGCATACATTGGCTTAGCTATTACAACATACATATATATAAAATGCATGTAGTACCCACAATGCCCCATAAATGCGTGCACTTCTTTCATTTTTGTTGGTTTCAATAGTGCAATAATTATTTGTATCTTTTCTTAATTAGTGAAATTTCCGTTTTTGAACACAATGTGGCCCAAAATTTTACCTTGTCTTACCATGAGGACGCATTTTTCAGGGTTTAAGAAAATACGATACGTTCTGCACTTTTCAAAGACTTTTCCTAGATACGTTATGTGGTCACTTCTCAGATGACAATAAACACAAAGATCATCCATGTATATCTCTAGAAATTGTCTAAGATATTCCTTGAATGCATGACTTATTAGTGTTTGGAAAGTAGCAGGCGCATTGGTCAGGCCGAAATGCATTTCCTTGTATGCAAATATACCCCACTCTATTGTGAAAGTTGTCTTATGCCGATCTTTTGCTTTAATTGTCAACTGGTTGTAGCCTAAGAACCCATCCAAAAAACTATAGGCCTCTTTCCTTGGTACCCTCTCAACAACATGATCCATTATTGGTAGTGGATAGTTGTCCCTGATGGTGGCTACATTTACCTCTTTGAGGTTTACATAGACATGCAATTTTCCATTCTTTTTGGGTACTACCAGAATACGGGACACCCAATCGGTGTGTTCAATCTCGTAGATAAACTCTGCATCTTTCAATTTGTCTATTTATTCCTTAATTTTCTTGTCAAAAGTCTCATTGTATGTGTAAGGACGTTGTCTACATGGTCTCGCATCACTTTTAAGGGGTATTGTGTGCTGACACATCTCAGGATCTATCCCCTTTGGTATTGTCTGAGTGTATCTATCAGAAGTCGCTATTCTTTGTTAGTGAGGTCAATGGCAATGTATGCCGGTTTATGTTCCTTGCCTGGTTCTGCTAAGTTGATGCATTTGGATTTTTCAAGCCTATCATATGAAGTTCCTGCCTTTTTTGGATCTCGGTTGGGTTTCTACACCACAATTTCTCTATCTTCAATAGTATACTTCTTATAGTGGGAAGGTGCATCAAATTTATCATCGTTTGATTCCTCATCAGGTTCTGTTCAAACTTCCTTCAAAGATTGTTTTAGTTCATTGTATTTGTTTTTGCGCTCCATTTTGGACAACTTTGTTGCTTTCTCAAAAAAGCTCTCCGTTTGTGGTTTTCGTGTGTTCTTCTTTTTTATTTTATTTTTGGTTGAGTCAAGTTCCATGTACCTCTTTGATATCCTGTCTTTGAGGCAATCAACTGCTTCTACTATATTTAAGTAATGCATTTTGTCGGTTAACAGAGGTACTGAGTCTTCTTTTGTCTTGTTACATTTGTTTATGTGTTTATCCCAATATCTATGCTATCTTTGAGGATTTTGGTTTGGAAAATCTTAGATCACTCGTCGATCCTTCGTTTGATGTTTTGACTTAAGCTACTAGAAATCTCGTCATCTGTGTTGCCCTTTAATAGCTTATCCATCGAGTCATGGAAAGCTTCTTCGTCTGTTTGGTCAAGGTCTCTTACTGAGATCTCATCCACTATGCGTTGGCAATAGGAAACCCCTTCCTCGTCAGGGACTTCCAATTCTAATTTCGGATCTAGACTGACACCAACATCTTGAATGGAATGATATTATATACTTCCTCATTGTAGAATTTGGTGAGGGTCACCTCGTTTACAAATACATCAAGAGTGGCCAGTATCTGTTGCCATCCAAAAGGTTCGAACATCTCCTCTGCAAAAGGGTACATATGTCTCGTCTTGTGTTGATCTGTCAAGAATGCGTTTTTTCTTTTTGAAACTACCACCCTGGAAAGCTTGTCTCGTCCAATAATGAGCTTTGTTTTGTAGCCAAGCCGGTATTCCCCCTTCTTGGTCAGTTGTGGACATTAGTTCTTCTCCTGGGGTTCGTTCCACATCTCTATAGCTATGATCTGTGACACTAATTTTTGTAGTGACATACTTATTCCTTAGATAAATATAGTTGTATCCCCAATCTTGTACCATTTTGAGCCTCCCAAAAGTCAATCCATTTTCTAGCAGAGTCAGATTTTCCCATGCTAGTGATTCAGTTTTAAAGATGACAGTATCGCTTGAAGTAGTGTCTTTATTAACACTACTTACCATATTTATACCAGCAACCAGATTTATATCTAACAATAGGTGCTAAAGTTATTGCCTAAGAGTGGGATTATTATCAGCATAGATATTAACCAGCATATTTTTCCTCCATTTAGTATCAATGACAAAGATTGAGCATCTCCTAGTGGGGTGATCTAGCAGCCCTTGAGGGTTCATAGATGCCTTGATGCAAGTAAGGACCCTTGAATAGCCAGAGTGAGATCCCCCATAAAAGCATTGCAAGCCCCTATAGAGATACAACATCCCACTCCTATCATGCCTTTTGTGCTCTTAAACAATAGAGATATCAAGGTCAGAAGCTAGCATCCATTTATTAATATTGTACAGCCTGGTGGGTTCTCTCAACCCTTTCACACACATTGAAGGTAGGAACTTTCATTGGGGGGTACTACGAACTAGCTCTGTGTCTCCTCACTATCACATTCTTGCATGTAAACCTCAATTTGAATTACTTCGTTACCCCCTTTCTCCTCCTCATCCTCTAACCATATGATATGAGTGCAAGGTTGTCCACATTAGGTCACAATGCCTGTCCAACATGTGGGCCATTATTGGTGACAGAGTGTCTAGATGTCTTACATAAGGTAATCTATCCAAACAACCATCATTTCCTACCCCAAAGCCACAACAAATACAAGGCTAAGAAGACACATTTAAATCTTACAATGGCAGGTTGGGAATTCATTTGCGAAGAGAACTATAATAGTAATCCACCCCATCTACCCTACCAAAAGGTATGTCAAGGTACTCCATATTTTTAAGGCTTCCATATTGGAAGGACTTAAAAATACAGCATATCTTGGATCCCATGAACATATTTAGGAATGTGTCTCACACCCTATGGGACCACATTATAGGCAAAAAGGAATCTTTTGGGGGCTTGGTAGGATTTGAGGACCTTGAAAGGTCTACCCCCATGTGCCACTTCATGTCCAACCCCAAATGGGAACATTGTGCTTTCTAAAGCCACATGAAATCTAACAAAAGAAGAGCTAGATTGAGCAAAGTGTTCTATTGCATCTATTCATACACACTTGGGGTACATGAGGTCACTAAAGGGAGCTTTCACAATGGCAAAGAAAGGTCGAAGTGTTCAATTGTATAGGTTGAAGATCCATGATTGGCACAATATATTATGGGTAATTATTTCTCTCTCTTTATCATCTCCCTCATTTTGTTGGATAGCGAATCTTGTATAAGACTAAAATCATATGGCATTTTGATCTTTTGACATTGTAGTTTAATTTTTTGGTGAGTGTATGAGTGTGTCAGGACAAGAAAGTAAGGGAATCTATTTTCAAACTCGGGGAGTTGTTAAGATATGTTATATTTCTATTCAACCAATCGTTTCTCTATATATATTGTATCTTCTACTGTGTTATTAGTTTACTTTTGTGTGTTATCTTGCATTTTTGTGAGCTCCAAAGAAACTGAAATATATGTCATCCTTGATTCTTAGTTGCTTGCCATGGAAGTTGTGTATCCCATTGAGGATGCATTTTCAAAATCCGTTCTACTTGGTCAAGTCCACCTTTTGGTTCGTGTGGTTCAGGAGATCGCTATATGTGGAGTAGTGTATGCACGATGGATTTTCTTTCTAAAAAGTTTTTTAAAGAATCTTAAAGGGTTTTTAAGACTATGGGCTCAACCAGAGGCATGCATGGCCAAAGGATGAATCGTACAAGAGGCATTTGTTTAAATTTTAGAGTATTTGGCACAAGTTGATCCCTAAATGCCTTGCATGTGGTCAGATGTGGTAAGATGAGGGAAAATTACTTCACACTTACCAAGTGAAAAGGGAAAATTATTTAGCATGGATATGGATCTACGTCGAGTCATCAACAACTTTTGCATCCTCAATGTAAATGTTATGACCAAGTGGGTGGACTTGTGGACAATGGAAAAGGCAAGGCTCTTGCAAGAGAGGGAAGCATGGAAGGAAGCTCATGGATATAGGAGGGCACCCCCAATACCTTGACACCTTGCATGTTTCCCATATCTCATTAATGCTGAGTGGATCCATGAGAGAATGACCACAACAAAGGCATGCAAAGAGTACATCACTGAAAAAGAATGGGAGTATGCACGAGGTTGTGTGTCAAAGGTATAGTATACATTTCATATTGCATAGTTCTTTCTTGATTTTATCTTTGTAAGTAATTGTATAATTTTTTCTATTTTATAGTTTGTTTCCTTTAGCTCTATGTGGTCCAAGGGTCAACACTTTTGTACACACCACTTTGATCAGCGTCGAACCACCATAAATTGTTAAGTCATGGGCAACTTTGAAACAGATGTTGATTAAGCCAGTTAATGTGGGATTATTGAAAGGATACTAAAGGTCGATTTATGAACCTTTCTTACCTTCATATTTGAGTGGAGAATGGGCTCTACATGATGGACTCTAGTGTGTATCACACGAGGAGGTATATCAACTTAGTTTTTCCACGCAATTGTGAGAAGGTGAGCGTACACTCTCTTTACCCTTATTTTCTTGTAACATGATACCAAAGTCACTCACTTTGAAATTATCTTCTATAGGTCATCTACATACCATCAATCCATCAACCAAAACTTTTGTTTGTAGTTCTTGTGACACCTCGGGGGAAGAACCAATTTTTCCACTAATGAAGTGGAGACCATCTTTGACCTGTTACATTGGATAACAAGGGGTTAGGGAAGAGAGATATTGATGATTCAAGTCCAAGCACTACCAATCTCAACAATGATGATAATTGCCATGATGACAAGGATGAGATGGAAGATGACGAGTTTAAAGAAGATGAAGCCAACACATCCACAAATGACAATTCAATTTCTCTCTTTATTGATTATGTAGCCATGGGTTTAAATTTAGATCAGACTACTTATAGATATCTTTTGGAAGATGATTTATAAATATTATGTATATTTTGTTCTATAAATTTCTTTATCTTGTCGCCCATTCATCTCTCTCTCTCTCTCTCTCTCTCTCTCTCTCTCTCTCTCTCTCTCTCTCTCTTTCTCTCTACCAAACACTTTTATGAAATGTAACTCACAGTGGTCCCTTCATCAAGATGCATATTGATGGCAAAAAGCTCTTGCAACTGTATGACTGATTCCTAACCAATTTAAATTCCTACTGTATGACTGATTCCTAACCAATTTAAATTCAAACTTTTTTTGTGGAGATATCTTAGAGGTGCATTGGCTATTGCCATGAATCTAAATAGCTGTAAAGAGCATGTCAGTTATTGTGCCTAGGTAGCAAATTCAGTAAGTGGTGGAGCCCTAAATGCCTTGGGTGCCCGGACATTGCATAATTTTACCCTAGGTATGTAAAAGAAATTAGGGTTCTCAAGCTCATTTGTTAAGAGCACTCTTTGTGAGAGCTCTTGAGGTGTGTGGCTATGGAGTTCTTGAGCTTATCCTTGCTCATGTGACTTGATTAACACTAATCAATGATTCATTCTCTTTCACCGTGTCTCTCTCATGCTTCTTATGATTGCCTATGATGCTTAGATTATCTAGATCGTAACTAATTAGTGGTTAATCCCTCTCTAGTCTTGTGTGATTTCTCTCTTTTGCTTGTGTGTGCATGTAGGTTTGATTGGATTATGGTGATCGATAGATCTATGTGTGTGTGTTTGCAATTAGTGTGTTGCATGATAGGATTAGTGTTGTGTGCGTCTTGCAATCGTAGTGTGTGTGATTGGGTTGATTAGAGGTGAAGAGAAGTGGATGTGGAGATTGATCTTCATTGTGGCTTAGCTCCTCCATAGGCCGAGAAGTTCACCTCATAGAGTTAACTATTTGTGTTGCCATGATTAGCTCACTAGTCGTGTGAGTGTTTCCATGCCCTAGCCAGGTAGCTCATCCCTTCGGATTGATGATTTTGTTGGTCATTGGAGATATTGCAACAATGGGACCCCTTACATTTGGCTCCATTTTCGGGGACTATAGCCTACGCTAGCATAAATGTGGCATAATCAAATGTGTTTCCTCACCAATTTCACTACTAATTACACGTGTTTTAATGTTTTCTGTGGATTTTGGATGTGTGTGCATGAAGCAATGTGTTCATAATTCCCTAATGTGTCACCATATCTTGCCAATTGTGTGTTTACACAATCTAATTTCACACTAACCCCTTGCTAATCTCACTAATTTTTTCTAACTTACTAATTTGCTATGAAAGATTGGAGCATTCGACCATTCAATTGATCTTCAAGGAAAGGTAATCAAGGTGGTATTCTCAATCTCCCTAGAATCTAAGGATGTGTAGGATTGTGTACAGATCCCACCATGATGCAATGTAATGTTGATGCTATGTTGATGCAATGAAATTTTGATGCTATGTTGGATTAAAGTTTTTTCAATTGCTCGTTTTCATGCCGTCGTAATACCAAAATTTTTAAGATTTGGTGGCGTATGAATTTGATAAGTTTCAATTGCTAATTGGTGAATGTGTGTTGCTAATTGGGTGCCTAATTGAGTTAATTGCATGTTTGGATGGTCAATTTAAAGTGTGTGTGTGCACACTAAAATCAAGTGTGTGTGTGTGTGTGTGTGTGTGTGTGTGTATGTGTGTGCGCATTCTCATTGAGTGTGTGTATGCCTAATTTTAGGTGTGTGTGCACTATTTTGCCCATGTTTGTGCCCCAAAAAATCAATGTGTGCTTAATGATTTTTTTAATGTGATGATTGATTTGTGTTGTGTTCATGGCCAACTAATGATTTTTGAAGGCATATTGCAATTTCAACAAGTTTAACCCTTTTGTGTGTGCACCTAAAGATTGGTAAAAACTGCCAATCATTAGTGTGTGTGTGTGTGTGTGTGTGTGTGTGCATAAAAAGTATTTAAATTGCATGATTGATTCAATTTTTGATTGCATGATTGATGTGTGTAATGATTAAATGCTACATTTTTGCCCGTTTAATTACGTAGTCTTGATTTTATTGATCAAATTATTTGGCAATTGATTTGATGAGATTTGTGTGATTTTATTTGGTTGCACTATTCCCCTATGTGTGGAGAATTTGTAGAAATGTTTGGGTAATTTTTGGATAATTTTTGTATTGTTTTGCAATTTTTTACAATTTTTGCACTAATTTTTTGTTAATTCCATAAAAACTTGATATTTTGCTATCTTTATGAGCTGTTTTGAATGTATGTTTTCGGCATCGTTTTGAGTGCAATTGGGCCTTCATTCGCAATTTCCGAGGATCGGGTTGACAATTTTGCTGAACTTAGTTTTTCGATAAAAACTGCTATTTTTGGTGTGCTTTTGCGTATTGCAAATGCTCAGTTGTAAATGATGGTGATTGTCTAAGGTTTCTAGAAATTTTCGGAAATTTTTTGGGTTTTCAGGTGATTTTTGGAGTTTCGGCTAATTTTCGGCCTATTTTTGGCATTTTTGTTCGTTGGGAAATAAAAAAATAATAGCAAGACGGGTTTCGAGTGTCGACTCTGGTCTTTTCCCGCTTTGCCTTGCGGCGCATAAAATTTCCTTTGACTAGATCTTTTGCTATAGTTTTTTGTCGATCTTTACAAGCTATTTTTGTGTGCGTATCTACGGCATCATTTTGTTCGCATTTGTGCCCTTTGTGGTCAAGTTTTAAGCATTTCGCTATTTCTGAGGGCCCAATGGACAATCTTGTCGAAATTGGCGTTTAAAAAAAAAAGCTATTTTCGGTGTGCTTTTGCGTGTTGAAAATGTTTCGTTGTGAATGACGAGGATTTTCTAAGGTTTTTTGAAAATTTTGATTTTTTTTGGATTTTTTCGGCAATTTTTGGTATTTTTTGGTGATTTTTGGAGTTTCGGCTAATTTTTGACCTATTTGTAGACGTTTGGAATTAAAAAATAATAATAACAATAAATATAAAATAAAACGACCGGTTCAAGTTGCGATGTCCGTGCCATGCGGCGCATAAAATTCTTCATCGGGTAGACCATTACGGTCTCTTGGGGCAGTTTCCTACGACGTTAAAAAAATCTTCTTCTTTTTTACCGACTGCTCTTGTCTCGCTCCGCATAAAACCACCCCACTCCAACTCTTTCTCTCACTACGAACCCGATTATTTATGTTCTCTCACCTCCGCCTCTCATTTTCTCTCTCGTCCCCACCCCCTCCTCATCGCGATTATTAACAAGTCTCTCTCTAACCCCCTCACCTTCTCTCTAACTCCCTCTCTCTCTCTCTCTCTCTCTCTCTCTCTCTCTCTCTCTCTCTCTCTCATAAAAAAAAAGAAAAAGAGTTAAAAAATTTGTAAAACCAGAAAAATCTAAAAACATAACAAATTCACAAAAATAGTAAAAACTCAAAAAACTCACAAAAAAATATAAAACCCGAACTAAAAAATCCCGATAAACTATAAAAAAATCATAAAACTTTCAAAGAAATCATAGAAAAACTACAAAATTACCAAAAAAATTGTAAAAAATCAAAACTTTTCCAAATAAATCGTAGAAAAATCATAAAAATATCAAAAAATTGAGAAAATTCAAAATTTCACAAAATATTAAGAAAAATAAAAAGGAAGTTCTCGAAAGTGTCAGAAGAGCCGGAAAAAATCTAAAAAACCCAGAGAAAATCAGTAGGAGTCAAAACGAGGCAGAAAAGCAAAAGAACAGCTGGGAAAATTCCACACTGCAAAGTGAATCAGATTATCCAAAAAAAGCAACAAAACAGTCAACTCGAGGCCGTGAATGGCAAAAACTTTTAGAAATTTGTCAAAATCAAGCCGAAAATTGACCAATCACGAAGGATTGCTGATTAAATTGTTCAAGGCCTAGGTTTTCATCATTTCAAAAGGTTGCAATTAATTTTGAAACTGTCAGGCTAAAGTTAGTAAACTCTTGTGAGTTTGAAGAGCAGTCAACTACAAAAGTGCTTTGGCACAAGCAGTTTTATCAAGCTGAAGCAGTAGAAATTATGCTAATCAATACCAAAATCTACTAAGAGACAATTTTTACAGAACCAGCCGGCATGGACTTAAATCGAGCCGAGAGTTCAAGTATATCAGAGCAAGCTAGTAGCAATAGAAACACATGCATAATTGCAAGAAACCAGATTTTACGCCTATATGGCTACAATGGGGATAAATATATGTACACAGATACAGAAGGTTATAGGTATCTTATGAGGAATAAAAGCAACACAGGAGGCACAATCCTATTGATCAGAGGAAATCTAGATTTAGAGAACTCCGAGATGTTCACAGACTTCAGTGGAGCTAGGTATTGCAAGCTCAAAGATGAAGTGCAGATAGAAGTTCAAAAAGTCAACCCAAGTGTTTATCTAGAAATATGCACAAGGCAGCAAAAATATAGTTGGTGCATATGCAATAAGGGTCATTGTACATGGATTACAGTGGTCAGATCTATAGTCGAGAGCCAAAATTGCAGATCCAATAGATCAACCAATAGAAGCAAGTCTAATTGGAGAACCAAACCAAAGACGGTACAAAGATCAAGATGGAGCAATCTACAGCTTGATGCTTAGTGTTCTGAAAGAGGATTTTGACAACTTGGCAAGCACAAAAACAGAAGCTTCTCAACAAGAGCCTGGCATGACAGAACCAGTTGAAATATCAGTAGTCATGGCATATTGCTCAGATTGTGGACGAAAAGGTGGACATTTTTATGAAGATTGTTTAAGAAATCCAGACAATAGGGACACATCAACTGCCAAGCAAAGCACATACAAAATTGGAAATGCTCTTTCTAGGTTTCCCTTGCTCTTGAACTCAGTATACAACTACTACACACGTTGTATATGAGTAGCTACCCCTAGCAAATTATTATTTCAGAGTTTTTTAGATCCTTTTTTTTTTTTGCAATCTTTCCAATAGACTTCTTGATCATGCTCAATAATGAATTTGATGTCATTAAAGACATATCAAATGCATTCTGGGGCGTAAATGCCTGTTTAAATTGCTCAAAGACAGACCTCCGTATAAAGCCTCTGTGAAATGGTAATACTGTTCCGGAGCCGAGGGATTTAGGCGACGATAAAGCTCAAAATCTCACATGTGATGAAAGTGACGTATTATCACTTTGAAGACAAATTTTTGGTATTATCATTCTGGGCCGTAAATTCCTGTTGAAGCTGCTCAAAGACAGACTTCCATATAAAGCCTCTGTGAAATGGTAATACTATTCCGGAGCTGAGGAATTTAGGCAACGATAAAGCTCAAGCTCTCACATGTGATGAAAGTGACGTATTAACACTTTGAAGACAAATTTTTGGTGATGTTTTGCCAGCTTAATATCCACCATATTTGCAAGATATAATTTTCTAACATAAATGTTCTTAGAGAAGAAGAACAACTATCAAATTCGTGTCATGTTTGTTAATCTAGATTTCATACACAATTTGACTTAATTTATAGCAACGGCAATATATTATGATTGCAATATATACATTGTACAATAGAGAGGAGAATACACAAAGAGAGAAATGGGGAGAGGTGAAAAGGCCAGGAGTGTGCGGTACGCTCATCACAAGAACTGGGCCCTAGAAGAGTGTGTTAGATGCGAGTTGTCTGTTGTTTTCCAAGAGATTGACACCCTCTTGTAGCCTCTATGCACTAGTCGAGTCAGCTTCATCCCATGGATTGACAATTATGTTTGTGGTTGTCGCTATGTCTGCAATAAGATGATAAGAGTGAGGTTAGTAAACCCATCCACATTTGGCGCCACTGTCGACTTGTTCTAGTTTGGTGGATGTTTTTTTCTCGCTTTGGTTATCCTTAGGGACATCTGATGCATTGACAATATCAAAATTGTCTCCTAAGTCAATAGTATCATACACACACTCTTCTAGGGTTATATGCTTCTTGCTATAAAGTATAGCATGGATTTCTTTGTTTAGCAGTCCCTCTAGAAACAATGATACTAGTCATACTTCTAGAGGTATCTCTAGCTTTGGGCATTTGGCAATGTATTGCTTCATTCAAGTTGCACAATCCCTAACATACTCACCTTGTTTCTGTTTAAAGCTGTAAATTTGAGCTATCATATTGTGTTTGATCCTCGTTTTGGAATAAGCAGCTACAAATCCTTGAGCTAATGTGTTCAAGTCCATAGTTGACCTTGGTGGAATGTTTTGGAGCCATGTCAATGCTTTTCCTTCTAATGTCATTCCAAACCCCTCAAATTAAGTATGAAAATCGAATATACATTCTGCTCTCAGCACTTGCTTAAAGCTTGCTAAGTGGTCATATGGATTCCTTGATCCACTGTATTTTCTGACCCATTTCTTAAAATCAGCTGGTTGACATGTCTATTTGGTTCAACTCCCAGTCTCTTGGTCCTGTTCCAAGTCCTTCAAACCAGTCTGTTGGAATTAATGACTCATGTAGCCCTGGACTAGCCTTAGTGTCACCCGGTTTTCTGTGTGATAAGGTGGTTTTTGGTTTCTTAACATTACTCTCAAAAGATCTCTCACGGTGCTCGTACCTTAGAATGGTTTCTGGTCCTTGGTCTAATATCCAATCCCTTATGGAATATGTAAGGACATGGGTCCTATAGGCAAGGCCACCGGCATGGCCGGATAGTGTGTACATTAGGGGGAGGCTATAAGATAGCACGGTTGGGTGGAGACTAGCACAGGCATTACCATCGTCCTTTCACTGGTATGCATGCTATTTTTGGAGAAGGAAAAAGCGCATTGCATGTGCATGCAACGTGTTGATTCTCTCCCACTGCAGACAGCAATGTCTCCGCTGTGCAGCAAAAGAAGACAGGCATGACCGCGGGCGACCCATCCAAGGCGAGCGACCAAGGCAAACTCGACCGACAACTCTATGGCACCGAGGCTCCGAAGGTTTCTATTGGTGCAGTTGGTTGCGCACATAGGAAGACCCGCTTAACCCTTGCATGAAGGAGGGTTGAACCCACCCCATGAGGGTAAGAGGCCAACACTTTACCATCAAGCTATTGACCCTTGTTGTGTATAACAAGGAAAGATAGCATACTTGTGTTAAAAGGAAAACTAGAAGGAAAGGGAAAGCTTCAAACTTCAAGGAAGTAGCTTCTTCACTTCTTGGAAAAGATAAGTTTTTCTCCAAAAATTCTTTTTTCCTCAAAGGGGGTAGCTTCAAAGTGAACAAAAGCCTTCACAAAAATGACGGGTTTTTGTGAAGAATCAACAAAGGTGTTCTTACAACAAACAACATGTGAAGCGCTCCAAACCTCGCAAGGTGAGGTTCTCATGCAACGCAAATCATGGACCGTACAAAACACAAAGACTTCAATTTCACAAGGTACAAGTTGACGTTTTTTTTTCTCTCTCTTTGCATTAGTGTGTGTTTACCATGGCCAGTGAAGATATCCCACCTACACACACGTTTGATTTTGAGCATGTAGATCAAAATCAAGACACCACGGGTGTGGCTGATACTAATATGCATGATAACGATGATCTAGGAGATCATGGATATCGCTGCTTTCAAGACTTTGGAAAATTGTCGAAGCGTACTTGAATGCAACCTCTCTGCACTTAATGCAAATATTACCAATCTTACGGAGTTACTTGTGAAATATATGAATTCACAGACGGCTAAAGGAGCCACAAGTGGCACAATTCAAGGGAACCAAGCTCACACGACTCAAGGAGTCCAAGAGACAAGTGCTGCAGAAGGTAGCAATGCCTTACTTAATAATATCACCATTCCTGAGTTTCATGGGGAAGAGCATGATCACAACAAGGATGCGGTCAATACGTTCTTACACAAATGGAGTGATATTCATAGATTGAGATACACCTCGGATATAAAGACGGCTGTGGAAACAAGTCTATCTCTTAAAGGCAAGGCCTATAAGTGGTGGATGACATTTCCAATAGATACCCATCCTTCGTGTTGGGCTACGTTTCAACCTTCTTTCTCCAAAGAGTTTTTGGACTCCAATGAAGAAGATAAGAATTAGTTAGCATGGGATGCATGCCGCATGTTTGGCCTCTCTCTCACACAATACCTTTGAAACTATCGAGAAATCATATTAAAACTAGAAGGGCTAGATAAGTTCCAAAAGATACGGGGTTTCAATAGGGGTCTTGACAAAGACTGCCATCTTCATGTCAAGAGCCAACATCCAAAAACTTTGGAAGAAGCCATCAATCATGCCCAAAGATATGATGATGACCAAGAGAGGAAAGGAAATTTTCCTTATACTAAAAATAATTTTGCTAAGATCAAGGTGGCTAAGAGCCAATGGCGAGGTAGATCTCCCACACGTTCCAAGAGGAATAAGAGACAATCTACCTCTCCATGCCCACAAGAGTCTAAGAAGCCTAAGCACTCACAAGATACTCCACGTGGGTCTCTCAGCACTACCGATTTTGAGCGTGCAAAGAAACACAATTTTTGTTTTAGATGTATTTCGGACCAACATAACAAGAAAGATTGTCCTCTTTTGCAAGGCAAAGAAAATGCCATGCACACGGTGCAACACCTCACATTAGATTCATCTCCTAAATATTGTGCTGTAGAGGTTCTTCATATGGAAGAAAAGCACAAGTGTTGTGTGCCTGCTTCAATGTGGCAACCCACCTTTGGCCCTAGTGATTTGATTCGCATGCATGGCACTATTAATGGACAACATGTTCGTATTTTAGTGAATGATGGTGCAACTCATAACTTCTTGATTATAAGCTAGTCAAGAAATTGAAGCTTACAGAGACTCCTTGCTCTCACAAGTATGTGGTGCAGCAGATGTATGGTAATGATAAAGAAGTATGGGACACGGTAGTTCAAGGGGTTGAGCTTATTGTTCAAGATCATACGATAACCCTTGACTTCTAAGTTATGAACATGGACCGTGCTGATGTAGTTTTAGGACGGGAGTGGCTGCATGGTTTAGGAAACACATTGCACACTAGCTATGTCCACAACTCCTTATCCTTTATGGCCAATGGTAAACATGTTCTTTTGCTTGGTGAGAAAAATATACCATCTCCACCTCTTATTAGTACAGCCGAGCTTTCTATTTTGCAGAAAGAAGATTTAATAGATGAAGTTTTTTTGTGTTACTGCTTGTCTCCGAGTCTTGTGAGTTCTCAAGAGCAAAGTGCAGTGAATTCTAGTAATGGTATGCAAAGTGCAATGAATTCTAATGGTATGCAAAGTGCAATGAATTCTACTAATAAACAAAGTGTTAACAAATCTCATGAGCAAGGTGCTCTCAATTTTAATTCTATAGAGCAACGTGCAACTGTTGTAAAACAAACATTACAGGAATTACAAGATTCTCCATCCCAGCATAACTCTAGTTTACTTTCTCCTTTTGCACAGAAAAAGCTGACTCACTTACTCACGGAGTATAGTGATGTGTTCTCAAGTGATTTACCACCGGGTTTACCCCCTACAAGTGATGTACAGCATGGCATAGATGTCTTGCCAGGCACTAAACCGGTGAGTAAACCACCTTATCATATTAGTGCTAAAGAAACCAAGGAGGTTGAGAGTCAGTTGGTTGACTACCTCGCTCATGGTTTCATTAGACCTAGCACTTCGCCTTGCGAATCACCAAATCTATTGGTAAAAAAGAAAGATGGTACTATGCGCATGTGCGTAGATTATCGTGGATTAAATGAGTAACCATCGAGAACAAGTATGAGTTTGCCTCGAGTGGATGAGTTTTTTGATCAACTCCACGGGGCAAGATACTATACAAAGATAAATCTTCATTCAGAATACCACCAGGTGCGTATCCTACTGCAAGATATCTCCAAAACTACCTTTAGAACACAGTTCGGGCATTTTTAATTTTTGGGTATGCCTTTTGGCCTAACCAATGCTCCAGCTACATTTATGACACTCATGGATAGTGTCTTACATCCCTATCTTGGAAAATTTGTTGTGGTTTTCCTTGATGACATTCTCATTTACAGTAATACTAAAGATGAACACATAGAACACTTACGATTAGTGTTTGAACAGCTACGAGCTCACGTGTTGTATGCTAAGCAAAGGAAGTGAAATTTCTTTAAAATAGAGATACATTACCTCGATCATGTGATCTCATCAAGATGGACACTGACAAGGTCGCTGCCATTCTTTGATGGCCACATCCCAACACGGTTGAGGAGCTTCGAATATTTTTAGGCATGGTTGGATTTTATCGACAATATATCCGTGACTATGCCAAAATCATTGTTCCTATGACGGATCATCTTAAAGAAAAAGGTAAGACCTTTTCTTGGGAAGAAGCCCAAAAACGCAATTTCTAACAGCTCAAGGTAGCTATAGCCATTGCTCCCATCCTAGCAATCGTCAACCCACTTAAGCCGTTTGTGGTAGAGACAAATACTAGTGATAAAGCAATTGGTGCGGTACTTCTCCAGGAGGGAAGACCTATAGCCTTTGAAAGTAAAAATTTAGATAGAGCTCAACGAGATTATTCTGTTTATGAGAGAGAGCTTTATGCCATAATTCACGCTTTAAGAAAGTGGCAACACTATTTATATGGTGCCGAGTTTGAAGTAGTTTTTGACCATTAGAGTATCAAATGGTTTACTACTCAAGCAGACATGAAGGGCCGTAAAGCTAGATGGGCACAAATCCTTTAAGATTATGATTGTAAGCTATGATATCCCAAGGGGCGATATAATGTAGTAGCGGATGCACTAAGTTGGATGCCTCAGATTAATTCACTTTCTTTCACAGAACTAAAGAGTGAATTTTTGGAGTCATTACGTGGCAAGTGTGCACAAGATTAATCATATGCTAAAGTGTGTAGTTCAGTTTTAAAAAGAGATCCCTCACACTCACATGTCTTTGAATAGCCAGATCAATATGTCTTTGCACGCGCAGATAAAAACTCCAACACACAGAGCTCCACCCCTACTCAGGAAGAGCTTAAGCGATGGAAGAATTTTTCCATTGATGATGGCTACTTACTCCGCAAGGGTAGAGTATGTGTGCCAAAGGACTCAGACACTAGGGCCAAATCTTATTTGAGTGTCACGATAGTCCAAGTCCTAGTCATCCAGGTATTTGTAAGACGTATGCCTTAGTTCAATGGCAATTTTATTGGTTGGGCTTACATCATGATGTTCAAGAGTACGTACTAAACTGCCAATAGTGCCAAGTTAATAAGGCAGAGCGCCTCAAGGTAGGTGGCCTTTTACATCCTTTAGATATTCTACAAGGTAAGTGGGAGAGTATCTCTATGGATTTTGTAGTAGGACTACCTACAAAAAATCATGGCATGATGCCATTTGGGTAATTGTAGACCGTCTCACAAAGATGGGTCGATTCATTCCCACTAAGACTACGGTTAAGACATTGAAATTAGCACGGATATTTGTAGAGAATATATATAAACTCTACGGTCTTCCAGCTAATATCATTAGTGATAGAGCTCGAAAGTTCGATAATCACTTCTGGAGAGCTGTGCTTCAAAAGTTAGAAACTAAACTTAATCTAAGTATGGCTGATCATCCAGAAATGGATGATCATCCAGAAATGGATGGTCAAGTGCTAGAGGATATGCTACGAGTGTACGTTAGTAAGAAGCAAACCAATTGGGAAGACTACTTACCTATATTGGAATTTTCTTATAATATTTCAAAGCATGTGACTACATGGTTTAGTCCATTTATGCTTTTGTATGGATTTCAACCTAGATCACCCACTACAGTGGGGTTGGCTGAGGAGAAGATACAGCAAGCGCAGGATTTTCTCCAAGATCATTTTGACATTCTTCGAGTTTCTCGGCAAAATGTTAAGCAATCTCAAGATCGATATAAGAAGTACGCAGATGAGAATCGTCGTCTTGCTACTTTTAAAAAAGGAGGCAAGGTTTTCCTCAAAGTTCCGGAGCATTTAGAAAGTCTAAAGACGGAAAAAGTTGCTAAAATTTCACCACGCTATTGTGGACCGTTTACCATTCTCAAACGTATAGGTTAAGTGGCCTATAAGTTAGCTCTTCCAGAGCACTCACGAGTTCATCCCATTTTTCTTGTTAGCCGTTTACTAAAACAGCTAGGACAGAATGATAATGTCATTGACACAGGTGTGTTAGTTGACCTTATCGAACCGCCAAGCATTCCTCATGAGCTCGAAAAGATTTTGGATTCTCATGAGCTTCACACCAGATAGTATGTCAGAGGACAAGTGTTTGTAAAATGGCTAGATAGACCTGAAGAAAGTTCTACATGGGAGAATGCCTACACACTAAGAAACGTTTTCCTACGTTCGTTTTCAAGGACGAAAATGATTCTCCAAGGGGGGGGTAATGTAAGGACATGGGTCCTATGGGCAAGGCCATCGGCAAACGGCCGAACAGTGTGTACGCTAGGGAGAGGCTATAAGATAGCACGGTTGGGTGGAGACTAGCACACGCATTACCACCGCCCTTTCAGAATACCCTTGATATTTGGTTTGTTCTACCTCCTCAAAAGTCATCATAACAAAGTTGTTGTTATAACAATCCCTAAATAGGTAGGCTGGTAGATCTGCTGATCCCTTATCCTTGATCTTGAAGATATAGATGATCTTCATGGGCGTTCGTTGTCCTGATTTGGCATGCGAAGTCCACAGAAGATCTTTTACATTTCTATCCTCCCAACAATAGACTACGATTCTAGGATTATCCGTACTAAGCCGTTTCAAAGGCTTCAAATCTACTTGATCGTGTCCTTCGAATTCTAAAGTTGGTGGTCCTTCTTTTACTGACATATCTGGGATTATGGTGTTTACTTCTAACCCCCATTTGTCTATCACGTCAGGGTTTTTGAATTGTAAATACTGAGTTTTGTTTCTGTCCATGTACATTTGTCCTTGTTTGTCTGTCCTGATTTCTTCTTTGAACTCAATGTCATGGCCATCAATGCAAATAGCATACTCTTCGTTAGGATCCACGTAAACCTGAGCTCCATGGTGATCAGTCTTATAAAATGAGAGTATAAGCTTATAGCGCACTATCGTTCCGGTTTCTCAATGAGTTGAGTAAGAAGACATTTCAGATGTTGAATCTGAGAAAGTGTCTGAGACTTCTTCAAGGATAGTGTGCAAGGAATTGCATTGATTCACGCTTTCTTCAGTGGATACTCTATTGGAGGTTTCTCCGAATATACCTTGATTTCCTAGTAAACAACCAGATCTAAGGTTCATAAAGACTTGCGAAGCCCTGGATAGAGTACTTACCTTTGGATTGACTTGTTGCCAATTTCCACTTGATTCGATTGCAATTATCTGTAAAGTTATCGTTCCTTGTCTGCAACTTGATTCCTATATCAATTTGATAAAGTTAGTTATTCTTTCACAATGACAGTATAATTTTTGCTAACTATTGTGGTTGGTCTGTGTATATTAGTTTTACTCGAGCTATGGAAGTCAGCAATTGACTTTCATAGTCGACTTTGGAAAAGAATCAAAGGATTAATCTGCAACTTAGAAACTGATTGAACATGTGTCAATTTGGATGCGATTGAACCCAAAAGTGCCCGGTGGCTTTGTATTATGTTGGTCTAACATTGTACAAATTCAAAATTCAAAACTGTCCCTGTGTAGCAGTAGTAAATAATCACAATTATTTACTTTTGTTAGTTTTTTGCACTTTTTGACTTGGTTTGCCAAGTATACAGCCTGTTAAAGTCTCTAGCCTGTTAAAGTCTTTAGACAACTTTCAACAAGTTTGGACAAATGCTGTTCAAGTTTATCAATTGTTCTGTGTCTACAGACTCTAATTTCAAGAATCTGGCTTAAGTCTCACTTTTGTGATCCAAATTTCACCAAAATTGATATGTGTGATCTACTTGATATTTGACCTTGTGGTATACTCAAATTTGCAAAATTGTCAATTTTTGAAGTATATGTAAATAATTACGATTATTTACTCTAGCTATATTTTCGCAAGTTTTTATCCCAACCTTGACACAGGTCTATGAAGCACCTCAATTTAAGGTTCCTAGCTAAGTTTCAACAATTTTGGACAATTTTTTATCCGCATACTAACTTTGCAAATTTGGTCACAATTTCCAATCCAATAATCCAAATCTTACCAAATTTGGTTTGTGGTCTTATTAGAACATGGTAAAGCTAGTGGTATGCCAACTCAATCAAAAAAGTTCAAAATTAGGATAGAAGTAAATAATCGTGATTATTTATAAATGGTAACTTTTTGCATCTTTTTGGTCAGCTGAGCATATATACATGTTTATCACATCAATATAAGCCCATGAATCAAATTTCATCAAGCTTGGACAAATCTTTCCCAAATTTACACTCAAGTTTCAAAAAGTCAGTACAAACTTTAGTTTTTACCCAGTTTTTTGCAAGTTTGTTGATCCAAATCTTTTGTGCCTTTACAAAAGTTGTTTGTACACATGCAATGAGTCAATGGTTTGAACATTGGTCAATTTTGAGTTGAAAGTAAATAATCGTGATTATTTACTTCAGGCTTGAAATGAACCAATTTTTGTACTTTTTTCAAGGACATTCCTTTTATGAGTTATTTTAAGCCTATGAATCAAGTCAAAACTTAATTTGGCCTAAAATGTCAAGAAAATGTAAATAATCTGAGTTTTGGTCAACTCTTGAAATTTTTACCCCAATGTGTCTTTGAACTTACCCACTTGTTCATAAAACTTTTAAGCTTACTCTCCAGTCGGATTGAGTGGTTTGGAGTCTTTTCGTGCTATTTCTAGCCATAGACCTGAAATTTTGCAACTTCCAATGACAACTCACAATGATTCTTTCAGAGAGAGCAATGTTCTGAAATCCACCTCGGATCCTACTTACCCAACTCCTAGATTCTCATGCAATGGGGTTGTGGAAAGTATTCATAAACACTCGTTTTCTTGTTTTTTATGGTTTTCTGAGCATTGATCTTAAGACTTGTTTCGTCTCTCAATCATCCTCAAAATCCTAATCTAGTTCTACAATCCTACAATTCTAAAAGCACTTAGCAAGTACAACTTACCTCCAAGCTACCTCTACACAGCAAAAGACGACAATCTTAAGCTATGCGATTTCTAAAAGAAAGTTTTTAACTCTAGGAGATCTTAGAGGACGTTAAAGGATAACTTCACAAAACGCTCATGTTTTTCCCTAGTTTAGGTCTCTTCGATCCCCGACAGCGGTGCCAAATGTTAGACGTGTGTCTAACTTCACTATCCTATCTTATTGCAGTTTTAGCGAGAACCACGATTAAATTGTCAATCCATGGGACGAAGCTGACTCAACTAGTGCATAGAGGCTATAAGAGGTTTTCAATCTCTTGAAAAACAACTAACAACTCGTATCTAACTCAAGCTACACTCAAGTGACAAAAATCACCAAAAGCCAATCGCTCATCAGCAAACAAATCACATCCGTTACACCGTCAAATGAGATGCAAACGTAATGAAACTTCTAGTACATGTTTATAAGACCTAAGCACACATGATTATGGTTTCAAACCCCACTTTAGGTCAAGTGCAAAAATCACGATTATTAACAGCAGTGGAATTTTGACCTAGTCGTTTTTGACCCAGAATGCACCTAAATGCTTAGTAATGATGCCCCAATAATCCACATATGCTTAGTTTTTTATTTTGAAGTGTAAATATCTAGTTATGATGAAATTAGACCGCGGATCGGCGACACCAAAAGCTACGAAATAGTTTGATGTGTTTATGTCAATACGTAGAGCTCTTACCTGCGGTTGCAATGCAACAAACATGACTGCAATGTGACAACCGGGGAGGAATTAGGAAGCGCGAGAAGGAGAGAAGTGAGCGTCGTAGCTCACGCCGTGTATTGTATTATCCAAAACTTAATATTAACTTACAAAAATTGGCTTTTATACCTTGGCCAAGGTTTTTGGTGGTCAAAACTAATTATCTAGGAGCTCTAACTAAACATAGGCAATGACAGGTTGATATAATCTGGAAGCTTGCAGCTCCGACTCATCAATTACAAGGTTTATCCAAAAAATAGGAGTTACAATATTTTTTATTTTTAAAAAATAATAAGTGTTTTTACAATAAGACCTCCGAAAAATGGTATCCAGGTTAGCCTGCTGCTAACACCACCCGGGCTTCGGCATTACCCAATAAGGTTTTGATAAAAATAATCAGGTTAGGCCCAAACCCCATCATTGTAAGGCAATCCATCAAAAAATGACCATTCCAGCCTATCATAAGCCTTGTCAAAATCGACCTTAACAAGCACGAAGTCCTGGCCTGTAGATTTTGCATACTCAATGGCTTCCCACAATGCAATCACTGCTTCCAATATTCTCCGGCCTTCGATGAACCCCTTTTTCTCAGTGCAAAGCCATTCAAATAGAGCAAGGGAGTATGTCCTTATCGAATATCTTATACGTAGAGGTGAGCATAGTCAAGGGACGCCAATTAGTGAGAACTTCCTTGGGACCTTTCTTATGTAGGAGCTTGATAATACCTGTGTTGATTTTAAGTGGTAGAGCCACATGCCGAACGGATGCTTCTCAGACCAATAGAACAATGGGGGTGATCCAGTCTTTGAAGGTTTGGTAGAACTCAGCTGGTAAGCCATCTACCCCAGGGGTCTTATTGGTTTTCAAAGAGTTGATGGCCCTTTTGATCTCCTCTTCTGACAACTTTGTATCGAGTTGAGTGGACAGATGGGGGGGAATCACTTTTTTCTTACAGTGGCTTATGGCTGCCCTAGCCTGAGTGACATCTTTGTCTACCTTCTCTAAGGGGCTAAAGAGGTTTGAAAAGTGATCCTGAACTAGTTTAGTGTTTTCCTCCTCGGAGGCAGCCTGTTTTCCCTCATGGGACAGTAAGGAAACAAACTCTCTCTGGTGTTTCCTACGAAGAACCCGAAACATCTCCTTAGTGGGCTTATTGACTTTGCCAGCCCACCAATCCCTGAAAAAGGCTGCAGTGTGAAGAAGGGTGAGGTACTCCTCTGCCTTAAGTTGATGTCTTAAGGTGGAAATCTTTGTTTGTACCTCTGGTTCAACTAAACGTAGAGATTCTAGATCTACAAGTTCACTCTATATGAAGTCCTTTCGTTTCCTTCTTATCTCCGTGACCTATTTGCAAAACTCAATAAGAGCCCTCTGAGTATCTGTGATTGCGATTGACCAAGATTTGGTAGGAGTGTGACCTCTAGCAAAGGATTGAGCCCACATAGCTTGAATATCGAGCTAAGTGAAATAGTGAAGTGTCAGTATGGAACCAGTGGTTCCTAATCTTGGTGGATTTATCATCGAGCGTGATCACTACCGGGTAATGATCTGACGCGCATGAAGTGTGTCAAGGTTTAGCTTTTACCCTACTGTACACTTTAGCCAGCTCACTGCTAACGTAGCATCTGTCAAGCCGGGCTTTCCTAGAGTTTGCTCCTAATGAGTGGTTCTGCCATGTGAAGTCTCCAGGAGTGCCTATATCCCAAAGGCCAAGGTGAGTCGTGAGTAGATTCCATTCCCTCTTCTCAGCCCCTAATATCATTTTCCCTTTTTGCATGTGTCTGTTCTCCGATGATTCTACCATGTTGAAGTCCCCGAACAGGATGACAGGGCCAGTAAGATCCCTTAGATTGTGGCACAGCTGAGCCCGATCTTTCACTGAGACACTTGCATAGCATGACACTAGCAAACAGTTGATCAGGGCTTCCACGAAGATGGCCACGCAGTGGTCTCCTTGGTTAGATCTTGTAGGGCTGACTTTCCAAGCACCCGGGATGCCGTGCCTCCTTTACCTCTAGTGTGAGAGGAAATGAACCATTGATGCTCCTTAACAATGGTCTGAAGACGTTGAGCCAGTTCAGCACCTTCAATTTTTATCTCCTGAAGCCCTGTGATGTCCATTGAGTAATTACTGATCCATGCCTTGACTTTCTGAGCCTTGACAAGGTCAGAGAGCCCTTTGACGTTCCAAGACAGTGCTTTCATCGAGAATTATTTTTGCCTTTCCTATTCTTATGCTGCGACCTTGGGGAGGCCTAGGAGATTGAGTTGTGCCCCTTCTTGTTATCTTTTTACACTTCCATCGGGGAATTGGGCTAGAAGTAGGATTAACAGATTGGGACGGCTATGTTCTCCTTGTTGCCCTCCTAACTGGAGGATACTTTGTTGGGATCAATAATTCGTGCTTGATCTGCTTGATTGACTTGGATTTCCAACCTAGAGAGCGCTTCGCCCTCCTCATCCAAATCTTGTTCAGTTGATTCTGCAACCTCTGAGTCCTCCCACTCAGGAAGAGTAGCCAACACAGCATATCTGTTTGAAGTCCTAGGTCTAGGCTCCTCTGAGTTCTGACGAGGACCTGAGGGCTTAGCTCCTCTGGACTCTGTTGCAGTCGAGGGTGACACGGTTTCTTCAGCCTTTTGTCCTTGAGAAGCAGGTCTAGCCTGAACAGGAGCAGGGGGAGGGTTTCTGACAGGACAATCTCGAACAAAATGCCCTTTGGTGCCACAATGGAAGCAGGCATTGGGCAAGTACTTATAGCTTAAAGGTTGTTCGAAGGTTTCCCTATCATCCAAGGCCGTGATCATAGACTGAGGCAGGTCCACTGAGGTATCCATTTCAATCAGAGCTTGAGGATGCCATGAGGGGATATAATCTCCTCTGAGCCTTCCTCCTAAGACTTTACCTAGCTGAGAGCCTATCACCCGAAGGTAGTTATGGTAATGTAGAGGCAAATTCGGAAACTCTACCCACAATGGGAAGTGGGATAGGGCATCTCTCTCAGCATTGTTATCCTTACTCCATTTGAAAAGACACAAGGAAGAAGTACGAAGGGGCCATTGCTCATAACTTAGAATACGAAACGCCATTTCTGCAGTCTTAAAAACAAACACATATTGGTTCTTGGGGAGACCCTAGATGGTCTCTACTTTTGCACCTAACACCCCCCATTGGTTACGAATCCAACCTCTAAGGACGTCATCGGGAGGTCGGGGTCTTGCTTAGAGACCAATCAGGGCTTTGTTTTCAAGATCTATATGGGCCTTGCAAATTTGCAGAGCAGGAAGGACAACCACTGGCTTACCTCTTGCTTCCTGTTGATAGCCTCCTGGAGGAATATGTCCGCTTCCTCCTTGTTGAACGTTGCCGGAAGGATGATGGGCGGCTACAGAGTGAGAGCCTTCAACAGGCCCAATAGGTATCCCTGGAGGGGAGTGCTGGGAGAAAAATCGGTGCCATGTCTGAGAGCACGAGCAGCTTCCAACATGCACGCCGCTATCTGCAAGTAGCGACTAAATGCCCTCCTGCAACTTGTTCACCGATACTGGAGGGACGAAACCACCTTGAATGCATGCATGGACACCTGTACCTGGCTGGACAGGTGAGTTATTTTCCACGAGGATCATATGCGGGGGAGACCGCCAACGGACCATACATTATGAGGAGGCGCCTTAATTGCATCTGCTTTAGAGTTTTTTTTTTTTGAGATAACAGAAAATTTGATTAAAAAGGAGAAAGAAAAGAGGCTACAATAGGTCTCTCGGGCTGGGTGAGAGACAACCCAAGCGAAACTATCACTTTCCAAGACAGTTGGAGGTCATAACTAATCTAGCACCAGAATAGACCTTGAGCATCATTGAATCCCATGTTTGCCACCTGCATGTCTTCTGAATAAGATACAAGGGATGAGAGACAGACTCTTTCATGGGCTTTATACAAGCAAGTGATATTAGCTGTAGCTGAGAGAGCCAGCCATATACATTTTCAGACCTCTGGATCCAACAGCCCCAAAGATACGACAGTCTCCACTTGTTCCATAAAGGAATGTCCAAATGACTACAAATTCTCAATAGAATTTCATGAGGCTGAAGAGGTTGGGGATGCAGAGGTTGACATAGCTGGTACAAGAGTCTGAGCTTAGGTAGGTTAGCAGGACAATCAATAAATAGATGTTGGATATCTTCAGGCAGGGAGCATCTTCTGCATTTTCCATCCCCTAGTTTGCATTTGAGTGCCCTCATAGCAGTCCAAACTCCTTGGTGGACTATCAGCCAGGCCAAGAAAATTTGTTTTGCAGGTGTATTGAAACCCCATATGCACTTGAATCTATAGATCCACTGCTTAGAGCTCCAGTTGACATTCCATTTGAGGTTAAGCTTCCTTCTGAGTTTGTCCTCAAAATCAGGGAGTAATGAGGCCCTTCTGTGGATCTCTTTGGCCAACCAGTATAGGCTGATCTGTCTCCTGCAAGGCTTCCAAGCAGCAACCATGTAACTTTTGGCCTCCTGGATCCTGCACAGCACAGAGGAAAGACAACCAGATGACAAGTGATAAAGGTTCTGTATATGCTCAGGGGTCATCCAGTAGCCATTCGGGCAGATGTCATCCCACTTCTTGATGCCAGTTTTAAAGCACTTATGATCTTTGATGGACAAGGTCCTTTTAGCTGAGGAGGCAAACACACCAACCCAAATTGAGTCCTTCAGAAAGAAAGAAAGGTTAGAAGCAGTGTTGAGGTCAGCTCTATGATTTTCCTTCCATCTGAACCAAGCCTTCCAGATGCTGGTGCACAGTTGGGAGCCAACAGGCTGGAATTCCCAGGAAGAAGTAACAAGATCCCATAGGGATAAATTGCTCCAGGCTTTGTAGCCTTTCAATATGAATTTGTTGATGTGTCTGATGAGTAGGCAAGCCCAGAAATCTGTACTTTTGGTGGCTCTGACAATCCATTTATTGGCAAGTTTGTCTGCCATCCTCTCGATGCACAGAGATGGCAGTGGATTATTGATAAATTCAGGAAGAAGGTCTTTTACTGGCAGGGGATGCAGCCCTCATTGGCTTCTAGGACTTTTGTTCTCAATCACTACCTTCTACCTACTATTATCTTCTTTTTATCTTGTTGGAGGCGTGCTAAGTACCAACTCAACCAAGTAGTTTCCCTGGCCAGACGATTTTTATGGGGAGGTACTGAGGATCTAAACAAGATTTACAAGGTGTCTTGGACCTCCTGCTGCAAGCACAGAACCAGAGGTGATCTGCTTTAGAGTTATACCCACCTTAACTTTTGAAAATGCAATTGCACCTCTTTGCAATTAAGGAAGGGAGGAGAGTATAACTCTAAAGCAGCTGCCCCTCCTCGTATGCGTGTCAGGTGCCCACACTCCACACCACGGTCCACATTGTCTCTTTATGTTATGAAGCGACTCGCGAGTGGTAGGTGCTTGGTACTCGCATTCTTGAATGTTGCACGCGCCTTCCGCTTCAACGTCTTAAGCGGCGAGCGATCGGAGCACTTGCGCGCGCCGAATTCAAGTCTGATTTCCTTCCAGTACGTCTGTCACATCACTCACTACGCCGAGTTTTGAAGCGCGCGACCGACGGTTCACGAAGAAAACGGAAGAATGTTGGACGCACCTTCTCTTCCACGGGACGAGTTGGTTAACGAGGGGAATCTGGACGGAAGGATTTGGGTGCGCCAAGTTCAAGTCTACTGTCTGCTCTTCTCCAGATCCTCGCCCGTCACATCAGGCACCGCAATTTTAAGTTGAAAAAGGGCTTCGGCCGAGTCGCACCAGGGTCTAGCAGGGTAAGGGGAAAAGACTCTCACCCCTGGTCAGGACGAACATAACTACAAAGCAAGTTATTCCGTTAACCTGTGTCCGTGCTACATAGGCACACTTTCAAAACTCTCACCACATTGATCCACATGTACCTAAGTAAGTTTCAAACGGTTCCATCCTTATTTCCAACAAGTCTCGTTTTTATGGCCTGATAGTGTTGTGTTCCCTTCTTGTTAGTGAAAAATCCTGTATGTATTTTAGAGAATAAAATAAAGAATGAAAATGTTTGATTGGTGAGTGCTGTAGTGAGCACTCATGAGAAAGTTAGGAGTATTCAGAAAAGTTTGGAGTGACAGTGAGTGGGTGACATTCTCATGTTTTCTCTCAAAAGATATTGAGATAAGATTTTTTCCAAGATTATATTATTGAATGTGCTCGAAATTAGAGTCTGGCTCCTCTTTTCATGTGCAACCTCCATGACCAAGTGTTCGGTTTGTAAAAATTTTGAAAGGTTTTCGATGATTGGTTTCTTAAGTTAGCGAAAGGAAAATCTTTAATCTTTAATGAGTTTGGGGATGAGCGCGCCAGTGGGGAGAAATTTGAAGAGATTCTCTCTTTCTATCTTGCACTCTCTCGTGTTTGAGGTGCACTCTTGTGTTGAGTAGTTTGCACCATTGCATGAGGTATTCCTTGTGTCGATCGTCGCCCTCAGTTTCATGAAGCAGGGGACATGTGCAAAGCATGAGCAAGAGGAGTGCTAGCAGCAAATGAAGTTGTGCATGCAAGAGCACTAGGCAATGTGGTGGTAGGAGTAGCCGTTGTAGTAGTACCCTGCATTTCTAGCTGGATCAGACTCACTTCTATAATGTTGTGCAAGAACTGACCTCAATCTTACACTCAGCAAGCATGCCTCATGAGTCTAGACGATTCACGCAACGGCTGAGCATGCAGATTCTACGCCAATGGATTATGGGGTAGTTGCCTTCGACTTCTAGGTTATATTTTCTCGAGTCTCGCAGTCTCTATTTCTAGAAAGGGGGCTTGGGCCTCGACTAGGGTTGCCTGCTAATTCTATTGCCCTACGGTAATATTAGGGAGTAATGGGCCTGCTACACTCGGGGGATGTTTTCCTTTCTTTTCCCTGCTTAAAAGTCCCCTCCCCCCCTTAATCTCTCTTTAACGCTTTCTTCTTGCAGGGGGCAGCGGCAATAAGCTCTCTCTCTCTCTCTCTCTCTCTCTCTCTCTCTCTCTCTCTCTCTCTCTCATAGAAGACACATCAGAATCTTCGCATTCTCATGCAATCTTCGCCGAAGCGTCTCCCTCCCCTAAAAGCTAAACAGATCTCTCTCTCTCTTCCCCCTCAAAATATCACACCACCGTTTTTAAGAGTAGGCACCATTTGGATAGACCAAGTGAGGGTTTTAAGGGGACGACCAAGCGTTTGCCCTCGCCTCCATTATTGTTCTCTCCTCAAGTCTAGCATTTTTTGGCATCCATGGCAGCTCGGGCCATCCTCAACAATGGACTTTTGGGTTGTGTCTCTTCGCCAAGTTCTACCAATTTCTCGGTAGGAGTGTTTTTTCATTTATATCTAAGTTTATGTGTGTGCGCTACGGGGCATGTGTGTGTGAGAGAGTGAGTGAGATACATTGGTCATTCCTTCTTCCTGCTTATATTCCTATGTGTTTTGCACATACACTTTTTTAGGAATGATCTCGTGACATCTTGCTATCGTAGTGCAGATTCTTGTGTTATTTGTCGTTTCTCTTTCTATAGCATGCTATATTTTACACAGAAATTTGTTCGGTTTTTTAGCATAGAGAATCATTAGGATGCTAGCAATGGAGGAATCGGCTGAATGGAGAGGTGCAATCACATAGCAGAAGCTCCCGTGGATTTACTCGTCTTGTAGTGCGGGCTGAAGCCAAAGAAATAGTATTTGATTAGAAATCCAGAGCTACCTTGCAAGCTAGAATTGACAAACTTGGAGATGCCGTGGGTGTCACTCTTGGACCCCAAGGTAAGGTTTCGAATTTTCAACTTCGGAACATTACGTTTTTTCTATCGCTGTGGTACTTTGAATGATAATTGGGATATGATATGTGAATGCTGACCACGCCTTATCTGTGTGGTGATCTGAGAAATTGTCCATGTTTAATCTTGGTCAAAAGCAAGCAGAGACGTTATAAGGCCTTATTGCAAGACATTGCCATCGTCACTGGTTTCTTGAGAGGTTTCACCAAATTTTATTCTTGCTTGAAGTAGGTGTTGAGTTCATAGCCAGTGATCTTGTCTTGAACTGAAAGTGTTACTGTTGAGGACCTGGGGATTGCCCAGAAGGGGACAAGGACCAACAACTCAACAACCATTATCGCCGATGCAGCCACCAAGGATGAAATCCAAGCTCCCATTGCTCAAGTCATGAAAGAACTTGCAAGAACCAACTCTATATATGACCAAGAAAAGTTGTCAGAGAGAGTGGCAAAGCTCTCCGGTGGGGTTGCTCTCTCTCCCTTAGGATCAATATCGACCCTCACCTTGTGTAACACGAGTCTTCAATAGCTCAACACCTATGTGTGTGTGTGCGTGCCCGCTTTCCAACAATTCTATCTCAATTTCAATATTAATCTACTTAGCCTAGAGCCTGCGCAGCCACGATTAAATTAAATGGCCCGTCGCATTGATAAGACCGCACTCAAAGAGACGCTGAATCTAGGACACATCACGCCCAGCTAAACCAACATTCTAATGATGTAGGCCCTAGCACGCCCAATGTTTTTGAACTCTTTAGTGGTGGATAAAATAGTATTCAAAACAAAGGGCCTATAGTGCTTGAAGATTGGATTGTGTATCATAAACAGATGAAGTATAGAAAGCATCGATGAGTATAACTACCAGTTTGATCACTTTTCCCATTGGGTGTTTTCTAAGTTTGATCACTATCCCAACATTGGGTGTCATGTGCACCTAATCAAGAAGATTAAATTGCCTAGTTTCAATGGGTTTGAATGGGCATCATAATGTTTTGAATTGGCATTGTTATGTATGAGAGATTCAACAATATGTGTGTTTGTGTGCATGCCAGCCAGAGAGAGAGAGAGAGAGAGAGAGAGAGAGAGAGAGAGTTTTTCAAACTTAAATTTTAAGGAAAATAACCAAAATACCCCTCTAATTTGGTGAAATTCCCAAAGTACTCCCAATATTTTGTCATAAATTCCTGAAATGCCCTTCAAATTTTCCAAATTTTTGAACATGCCCATGGTCGTGAGTTTCTCCAAAAATAAATATTATATAGGTTTTCATAAGCAGACTGATTGTCTATCATATACGATGTGAAACGAGAATTTGGGTTGGTTATGTAGGTTTTGGAGATGAATTGCTTCATTATTTTTAGAGACAATTGCCTTTTTTTGTGAAGTAATTTGTGACAACTTAAATTGCATGAGAAACGCTCATGAACGGATCTCAATTGTAAAATAGGAACAAAGATTAGAAAATCTTAAACAATCCAACCGAAATAGATACAAGGATATTTTGGGAATTTCCACAAACTAGAAGGGTATTTTGATAATTTTCCTAAGTTTTACTATAATCTGGTCTTCTTGGTTGCAGGTCACGTGATTTATCACTTGTTTTATTAGCAATAGCTCATCGCAGTTTTTTATAGCAAATCTTTCCATTCATTAGCAATTACACAGCTTGTCTCCCTCACGCAATCTCTCCATCAACCTTTATCCAAACTAGTACAACAACACCGTCTTCGGTGGCGGCATTGGCCTCGACAATGCTATGTAGATTTTTTCTTAGCTCCAATGGTGCATAATCGAGGCTTCGAGCCCTTGTATGTCATGCTGCATGATCGAGCCCCTATATGTCCGCATACCTATCGTACTTCTCTCTCTGTCTCTCTCTCTCTCTCTCTTGCTGTGCACATGGAGCCGTTCGGTGAAAAAGAGGCTGCCACATCAGCAAGGCCCACCACATTCTTGTCTCCATGAAACATATGCATGAACGCTCGCACCGCAATGAACCTTCCCCCCCTCTCATCACGTTCACTTGAACGCAGAGACATTCGAAAGGCAGGAATGAAGCTGTGTGCAGAGAAAGCCTGCTAAAGCTGCAACAAGCTGAGGTGGCACTCACTACACTTCTCTTTACCCTGCACACGTGTCGTTAGCTGGACAGTAGCAACAACAGCTGGTGCTTTCAGCAAGCCATGTGTGCAATCGGACGATCGACGAGATCTGTTTCTCATGCCACCGAATGCATGAGCCACCGTGCCATGTGAGAACGACATCTCTCTCTCTCTCTCTCGCTTACACACACACACTACATGTTGAGCACTTGACTATAGTTGGACATAATGCCTAAGCTTAGACCGGGGGTCAGTCACTGGCACTACCTGACCTTTTTGAAGACGCTAATATGTCATTTCATCTCTCTTTCTCTCCTTTGCCTGTGAATTTTCACTCTCTTTGTAACTTTTTTGGTCTCATAGGTCACTTTGGCCTTTTTGAAGACGTTGACATATCATTTCATTTGTCACTCTCTCCCCCCAAGACTTAACACACTTCACAGCTAGCTCTCTCTCTCTCTCTCTCTCACTCACTCATAGGTCACTTTGGGCTTTTTGAAGGCATTTCTATATCATTTCATTTCATTTCTTTTTCTCTCTGGCCGTTTTTAAAGACATTACTATATCATTTCATTTCTCTCTCTCTCTCTCTCTCTCTCTCTCTGTGCCTCTGCCTCTGCCTCTGCCTCTGCAACTTGATTGCAAATAGACAGATATTTTTGAAGGCATTGATATATCATTTTTGAAGATGTTGATGATTGCAAATGGACATTCTTTCAGACATCGATATATCGTTTTGAAAGACCACAATGGCACAAACACCACCAATATACACTGCAACAACATTGAGCGACTAAGTGTGTGGTCATTCGTGAGGTGATAGTATGTGAGAGTGTGTGTGTATGAGAGAGAGAGAGAGAGAGAGAGAGAGAGAGAGAGAGAGCAAAGGGTGCTCCTTCGTGGATCTTTGTAGCTTTTATTCAAAAGCCAAATGTGTGTGTGTGTGTGTGTGTGTGTGTGTGAGAGAGAGAGAGAGAGAGAGAGAGAGAGAGAAGGGGTGGGGGGGGCGGGGCTACATGAATCTATAGCATTTAGCTAGAGTGCGCATGGTAAAGGACTTTTGGAACATTGGTGCAACCAAAGTTGGTTCGAGCTGGAAAGTAATCTATGCCAGGCAAAGGCTACATGCATGTGCAGTGCAAAAGCCTAGGGCAGGTACTAAGGTCCAGGGAAAACTGGCGGTAGTGGAAATGTATGTTTAAAGCGGGTTTTAGGGCCAAAAAGCTTCAAGATAGGTCCAAATGGGATACCACGTGAAGTTGCCTGAAGTGTTGAGGGTGCTCAAGCATGTCATGTTTGATGTGCTCTACAAGACGGCCCAGACAGCTCGTCAAATGGAGCCCTGGTCCTCAAGATATTAAAGTGCAAAGTTGGAAGGTTTAGCAGATCCCCGACAGACAGGGCAGGTACAGACAAATGTCCAAAACTAGGATCAGTGGATACGCGCGTAAAGCTCAAACTGTGAAGCATGCCAATCTTTTTGGATTGCCATTCAAAGCGCAAATGTGTAAGTTATGGACCGATGGACATTCGTCGGGGTCAGTTTTGGCATGGTTTGACCGTCTCAATGGACGTGCCATGTGGAGATCTCTTATCCTCACCAAGGTTCTAGAAGTGAGTTTGCGTTGTCTAGGGCCAGCCAAATGTGACGGCTCAATGATCGGGTTTACATTGAACGAGATGTGGCTCGACAAAGTGAGATGTAGTTTACGAGGAGTTGTGTACAAATGATTTGGCCCATTTTTCTCTCACTTCCATTTTGTGGACTTGGAGTAGTCAAATCATTGCTGAGATGCGACAGAAGTCTTGGGATTCGATGGTAGCAGAGTGAAGCTACCACAAATATTCAGCAAGCCCATGCACATGCGAACATCGGCAGCATAAGAATTGGGGATTCCAACTCTCATTTTATGAAGATAAAGGGAAACAGTGGAACTTCACTTTTGGGGGAAGAAAAGAAAGCAAGAATGGAACGAAATTTTTTTCTTTGCCTTGTAATAGAAGGATGTGAAGTGAAAAAAGAGGGGCGACGTTTTTCGAGAAGCAGGGTTTTTTTCTTTCCTTTTGGCTTAGGGAGGAGGAAGAGAATTGGGAGAAAGAGAAGAGTTTCGTGCGCTCGACGATCGAAGTTGACACATAAGGTGTTGTCTGTGAAGTGGCTCGAAAAGGCGAGGGCCTTGCAAAAGAAGCAGCCAACGAGGGTTGCCAAGAAGAAAAGTTGCTATTGAAGCGAAGCCAATGGTGGAATTTTTGTCGAGGCGTGTGCCAACGGACTCGAACTTAGAGGGAGGTGTGTGCCCCTCTGTACGGATTGATGATGGCTATGGTGCGGCCTAGAGCAGGCTACCTGGATCTTGTACACAATTTTTTTCATTGAAGGAAGCTATCATTGCTGGTTTTGGCATTGTCTTTCCCCCCTTCCCCCCTTTCTTCTTTGCTCGTCTCCAAGTTGTCTTACAAGCAAACTTTTCAACCATGAAGCACTTACCTCCTACAACATCAACAATTTTTTTCAAGGAGAGTTGAGGTTGGTAGGTTTTCTTGTGATCATCGCATATGTCTACAGTAGCGATCATTTTACATCACTAGATAGATGCACAAGGTGAAGACAATAAAAATGATGCTTTTTGTAGGTATCAAGTAGGCATAGCCTTGCTATCAAGTAACCAATCCATGGGGCAAGATGAATAGTATAAGAAAGATTCCAAGCAGCTAGTTTCTTGTTGAGCACCCAAGAAAATCTAGTACTTCTTTGGGGTGTTGGAAATATGTCTCTTTTTTTCATAAAGAGAAATGATTATTTCAAGATCCATTTGTGAATAAGATTCCAAATTGAGAATATGTGTCTAGTTGTAACACTAATTGTGTCTTTAGGAGTGGTATTTTTAAGATATGACCCATGTAATACACAATCACTCCGTAGGTGTTGAGGGTCACTATTTGATCTCTTCATAGTGTTATTTTCAAGAAAAGAAGTCCGCAATCTTCCAAGGGATAGTGGATGAGTCCAACTTCCCAAATTGATTCCGATTAGTGCTGGGTACACTCTAGACTATGTTGTCAGTGTTGACTGATAGTTTAAGCAGTTTTCATGCATAAATTTAACCAAGGTGATTGATATTTCCATTTATAACCAAGGGGTTTGGATTGACTCCTTGAATTTAACTAATCTTCCATTTAGTGTTTAATAGGTCAAAGATATACTAGCTCTTTTGAGGCTAGAGTTTTGTTAAGGTACCTTTCAGGTTGTATTTTTTTCGTTTGCATAGTGCACTTGACTCCATGTAAGTGAGCGATATTTTCAACCTCCATGTTTGCCGCGAGTTTTTCCTACGATTTCATTTCATTTCATTTTTGCATATGCTTTGGATGGATTTTCTAAGTAGGACGTATATGCTAGAATGATTCTATTCATCATACTCTTTAGACACATGAAAAGGTCATGTAGGAGCAAAGAATTTTGGGATTGTAGTGTACCAAATACATTTTTTCACCCTCTAATTGTAGACCTACATGGTAGGGTTTTGTTTAGCACACATTTGTTTGTCATAAGGAGCATAGTCTAGGAAATCATGGAGTTTGGATTAGTCAGAGTGGAGAAAGTTTTACGAGGGTACCTTTTACTCATACCGCTGAGTGTTTGTAATTACCTCCACACAAAAGTACCTCTCATACTTGCTAGATGTCATTTCTCTTAAGATCATTATATGAGATATATTCCAACTGAGGAGAATATGAGTCTCTAGGACTCACACTTGTGCTTGTTTACTTAGTTATGTGTCGCAACAGTAGAGTCTCTATGTGCTGGTCAAATGCATTTCATTAACCATTTTAAGCATTTAGTTTAGGAAATAATTTCAGTGGCCAAAAAATTTTGGGTACTTAAAAAGACTTATTAAGGATACAAGTGTTGTGAACATTAGCGGATGGTTGTTTCTACATATAGCAATGCTATGTATTGTTGAAGAAATTTTTTTATTGTTGTGCCTATATATGATTTTTGTTTCACATTCTATTATGGCTTAAACATCTTCGCAAGGCTTGCAAGTGATTGCAGTAGGAAGTATTTAGTTTCCTTTCAAAACTATTTACCCTCGTCCTCTTTCATGTGTGCTATGAGAATCATATCCACCGTAGGCATTGGCAATCATAGTCATGAAAATGCAGGTTTTAATCAATTTTTGTTAAATGCATGCACACTAGGTGTTATCGGCCCTAGTGTTTAGCAAATTCAAATTCAGAGTGGCGTATAAATTCATGCAATTGATAGATTCTAAAGAATTTTGTACTATTTCTATGAGATCAATTATGGATCTACCAATCACATTAGAGGTCATGGTTGATGTTTGTGCTTGTAGATAAGCTGATTAAATGCTGTCCATTTTCTCTAGATTCCTTTTTAATCCCTTAAGTTAACCAAGCTGGTTGTTCATAACATTGTTGATTACATAGCAATGCTACAAGAATTTGTACCCAAGTTTACCAGTCATTTAGAGAAGACTGCTTGTAGATGGTTGGAAAACACATCTCAATACTACCAATTATCTAGAGATGGATAGGAAATTTACAAGTGCTAGTCTTATGCACTAAAGGATATGCTAAGCATGTACATTAACACGAACCAATCCAATTAAATAGGTTATCTCTCTAATTGGAGTTTTCTTACCATGAGGCAAAGCGTGTTATGACTAGGTTTAGTACCTTCATGTTTGGTCAGATTTGTAATATCGATCACCAGCTATTGTGGGGTTGTTTATGGAAGAGAAATGATAACAAGTCAAGGACTTAATCTTTGTTGATGGTATATATGTCAACATGCTATTTTCATGGAAAGTGAGAAGAGATTTTTTTTAAGATGCATGTGGGAACTTATTTAAAGTACTCTAGTGATTTATAAATAGAGTCTATACATTATGTTGGTTATAGGCCGATTATGAAAACTTTTGCAAAGGGACAACAATGTGGAAAATCAAGATGTTTTTCTTGGCTGCATTGAGCCTCCTACTAAACTCCATATTGATCAAATGATAGCTAGAACTATGAGGATGTCACCATGGAAAAAATTATTGGTCTTACAAAGATATCACCACTTTTGTTTTTGAGGATAAAAATACTTTTCCAAAGGGGAAGTAGGACTGTTAGGCCAGGGATGGGTCTTTCATGCGGTTCAAGAATGTGAAGGTCCTGCATTCAAGATGCAAGTATAGGCTAGTTGCATTTGGCAAAAAAACTTCCCTTCACTTTCTGTTAAAATAACCTAGAGCTTCCTGTTCATAGTCATGTCGGGCATATCTTGCAATCAATACATTTCAAGAGACATTCTAAATAGAAAGCTCATCAAGAAACTTGCATGCTTTCATAACGGCACCACATTTGACATACATATCAACCAAAGAATTTCCAAGCATAGCATGTGTTTCGAAGAGCCCCTGATTGCATCATGAATTATGTCACCCATGTGCAGTGTAGCATAATACTACATGCCTTCCAGTTGCAAGTGTACATGATTTCATTTGGCAAAGAGCCTTTTCTTTGGATTTAATACTTACTAATCTCCCCTAATATGTTGACTCACCTGTTGCACATGGCCACATTATTTCAAGGTGCAAGCATAGGTGATTTTGATTTGGCAAAAAGCCTTTCCTTCACTTTCACTTGAAATAGCCTAGAGCTTCCTTGCCACAACCATGTCGTTGATAGTTTTGATAGACAAAATTTTAAATAGAGATCTCATCAAGAACTTCAAGTGCTTTTGCAAGAGTGCCATACTTGACATACATACCCATCAAACCATAAAATGCACAACATGTTAGGCCTAAGGTAGGAATCGATAGGCAAGGGGCCCAACAACACTCATGTGGTGGTTCAACATGACAATGACCTATATATGGCATGGATGGGTGGAGATATGCATGTGTTAGCTCCCACTCTTTCAAATTGGTATCAGAGCTAGAGAACCCGCTTGGAGAAGAGAGAAAGAAAGATGCCAAATGATCTCTCTCTCTCTCTCTCTCTCTCTCTCTCTCTCTCTCTCTCTCTCTCTCTCTCTCTCTCTGTGTGTGTGTGTGTGTGTGGGGCGGGGATGGGGGGGGGGGGGGTATTTAAGGGCATGGCCCCTTTGGTAGAGGATGAAGGTTCATTAGAAGATGATTGTTGGAATGACCTCCTATACACTGATAGCCATTTTTTGGCTATGCAAAATTTCCATAGTGAACTTCCTCACCCTACCAAAATCACCTAAGCACACTGTCTATTCTTACCTTTTCATTGTACATAGACGTGTGAGAGTTAGGCGACATTTTTCATATCTCCTTAAAAACCCTCACTTAGCTAGTCACTGGGGTAGTTGAGGCAAAAAGATAAATAATAATAAAAGCGAAAGTATATTACGGCCCTTTTGTGTATAAGTATTTCATTGTATATAGGGCTTAAATATAACGATTTTTATTATAATTATTTTGGTTTTTTTTTAAATATTTATATTTAGGTATGTGTTATTTACTTAAGTATGGTATGTATATTTAGTTACCATTAACATGATCTTTCTTACCTATGTATTCTATGAAAAATCATTTCGTGCAAACTTCTCTTATTTTTGGTGTGGATCCACTCCAAGGGAAAACCTAAAAAAAAAATACCTTCCACATCAATCATTACCTTTTACTAAATTCCTATTCTCTACATGTATTTTTCCTTTCCTCTTGTAAATAAATATACATTAATAAAAACAAGTGAAAGCCCTTCTCATTTGATTTCCTATATTTTCATATATTTATTTTTTATATATGTAGCTCACACTATTCTAGATTCTATGAATTGTTTACATATACTAACCTATTTTTTCCATCATATCCATATATTATATTTATGCATAGTCCACAACCATGCATATTTTCAAACCCCTAATAATCAATTAGGTCATGCTCTAATTCAAGGAGGGTCTCACCTTTGGAGTCTTATGCAAATTCAACAAGAAGGGGGCCACTGAAGACTTTTTTTGTGAAGAAAAATAGGCTTTTTGGTAGGATTTTTTATATCCATCTCCACTCCAAATTGGAAGCAGTGGTTAGAACAAAATGTGGACTAAGAGCTGAATAATTATCTCAAAATTTTTTATAATTTTTCAAGTTATCACCCGTGAGATATGATTTTTTTTAGTGGACCCTAGTCTGCTCACTTTTTTCAAAATAACCCATAGTCTTCTCACACCTCCCTTCCTACTTCCACACAGAGACACACACTCATTCCTCTCCATCCCTCACTCAAACCTGCAACTTTCATGGCTTCTTTCATCTTCTTCACCATTCCCACATCTCCCTTACTCCACAGCTCAAAATTATCATCCCTACAAACATGCAGCTCAATTTCTCTCTCTAGAATCAAACTCATATTAGCATAACCTCTTTACCCTTTTAGTAAAAGAGAAAAAATCATCAAGTAACCAATATCAAGCTCTTTAAAAGAAGGAGTTTCATCATGGAAAATTCAACTTTTTCATGGTCACAAGAAGTACAACGACAGAGTTCTTCAACCGCTCATTCGCTGGAGGAGATAGTTGAAACATTTCCTTTCCATCTTGTGGTTTCCATCAAATTGTGTCTATTCTAATCCTTTTCTTACTTTTTATAATTGTATAAATCATATAATGAACCTTGAGTGCATATGCCATGTAATTTTACCCATCACACTAATACTAACACAAAATAGCCATTGACCTAACCATAAAAGACACCTCACCTCAAGCCTACATGTGCATAGTAAATCTCTCTCTCTCTCTCTCTCTCTCTCTCTCTCTCTCTCCTCTTCCTTATAGCAACCACTTTGTGAGCTTCACTTTTGGTGTGAGAAAAGCTTTCAAGCTACACTTTGCAAGTGAGAGAGCATGAGTTCAGAAATCTCAAAACCACTATTGTATATGTTCCTCCATCATCAATAAATGGTTTGGTGAATAAAAAGACGTGATTCAAATTTCAAATCTTTGTCCTTCCACTCGTGCAATACGGTTTGGTGAATTCAAGGTGACTTGCGTATCTTGAGTTTCTATCATTTGATCTTGTTTTAGAAAAAGTTTTAGTGTGTTTTCATTGCCAATTTTGCGTCCATTGTAAGAGGGTATTGTGGTGAGAAATCTCCCACACCCTAAGAAAATGTGTGTATGTGTTGGCAATGTTAGCATTTACTAGGCATGAGTTAGTTTTGTACAAACTCTACGATAGCATCATAACAAACCATCTCCATTTGCAAGTCACAAACAAAGTATTATGCAAGTTCTATTACTCTCTCTCGCTCTCCCCTTTTCTCTAGCTCTCTCTGCTCCATTTGGTGTGTGTCTTGGTGTGAGATTGCTTGTGTGTGTTTTGTGGCGTAGCTTCTTGGGTGTGACAAAATCTCTTTTGCGTCCTAGTCCGCATACCTTAACTAGGTGGTGCCCCTTCACTTGTTTGGCATGTCGCAAAAAAAGAGTGATAGGAGATGAGGAACGCTTAGAAATGTCTAAGGTAGTTTTGAGGAAGGATACTAGCACTTGGTTTGACTCTCTATCTTAGGAGGTTAAGGGAAACTATGACAAAGTCGTTGATCATTTCAAGAGATACTTCTTTCACCCCCAAAACACTCAAAAGCTATGGCAAGACATCATTTCTCATAAACAAAAAGACTTAGATGACTACTACATGTATAAACAAGAGTTTCTACGTATTTGGACTGTATGGGTACTAACACTGGTGATGGTGTAGAGTTCCTAAAGAAGGAAAGGTTCATAGCCGGGTCTCTTTTCCACACTCAAAATAAAAGTCGAGGCCGGTGCACCTGCTACCTTTGATGTAGCTGAAGCTAGGATTGGTGAGAAGTATAGAAAACTCAAGTGCCTAAGGGGAGAGGTTCCAATAGAGGATCCTAGACCTAAGGAAAAATTGCAAGCATCAACATCTAGAGAGATTTCTGAGGTATTAGTGGAGGTAATCAAAAAGTTAAATGAATCCTTAAGAAACTTGTCAATCCACCTTGCACAAGCTGTAGGTCCCAAGGGACAAACAAAGAAAGCAGAGGAGCGAGAGCCATGACCTAGACAACTTTTGCAATGTTGGAATTGCGGAGAGTTTGGACATGGGATGTATACTTGTGCTTGGCCCCATGTGGAGCCAAGAAGACCTAATTTGAATTACCTAGTGATGAATGCAGGTGAAGGAACTAGTCAACAACCACGGCTTCTGCAAACACCAAGACCACCTCCACGAGGAGTGGAAGGAGTTCCACCTTTGCCAGACCCAAATGTGCATGTGGTAGAGGTGACAAATTCAAAAGAGTTTGACATGGAAGCAAATGTCATTAAGCGTGTCTGAGGAAAAGGTAAGGAGAAAAAAGGAGCTACATCACAAAGTGACCATGGACGAGAAAACAAGGTGAAGACTTCCCTCTTGGACATGGTATGGATCCATACAATTTGTTGGAAGACATGAGAGGTAAGGGTCTTGATATCTCATGGCCTCAATTTCTTGCATTATGTCCACAAGTTAAGAGGGATTTAACGAAGGCAGTTGGCACTAGGAGAAAGGTAAAAGACATTGTGCACGTTGTAAAAATTTCGCAAGCTGAAATGAATGAGGACATTACACTGGTTCTACACTGTTACATCAAAGGAAGATTTATTAGGAAAGGTCTAGTGGATGGTGGTGCACAAATTTGCATCATGACAAAGGGACTCATGCAAAGACTAGGCATGCGCATCCATGAGACACCTGAAATCAAAGTCAAGATGACAAACAATAGCAAGGCTAGGTGTGTACGGATTTGTAAAAATGTCTTTGTAGAGGACTTTGGTATTAAGAAGGTGGTGGATTTTTATGTTATGTTGATTAAGGGAAGTGGATATCCATTTATCCTAGGAAGACCATGGCTAATGCAAAAGCGAGCTTTGCAAGATTGAGAAAGTGGAAAGGTAATGTGCAGGAATGACAATCATAAGAAGGTTGTCTTCGACATGAAGGAGCAACGTCAAGAGGAGCTCCATGAAGAGTCATTGCAAAGTGAGATGGAGGAATACTGGACAGATAGCACTGCAGAAGAAGAAGGTAGAAATAGCACTACAAAAGAGGAGTCTTCCATTGAAGTCATGGGGGTAAGGTTTAAGCCAAGCAACCAAGAAACCTCTTGCCTAGGCTTGGAGAAGGTAGGTCCTCAAGAGAACCAAAATGTGGAAGATGAAGGAAGGTCAGAAGGTATGTTGTCTACCACACTTACAAAGGATGAAAGAGAGGAGTTCGAGTGTGTGCTAATAAAGTTTCCTAATCTTTTTGCTAAAGACTACACCGATGTGCCTGGAGTAGATGATGTTCAATACATGATTGATCTAAAGCCAGAGGCCACACCTAAGGCTCAAAAGCTACGAAGGCTAGGAGTCATCAAGGAGAAGGCTTTAATCAACGAGGTAAGAAAGCTTCTAGCAGCAGGTTTCATTTATCTAGTGGAGAATTCAGTGTGGGTCTCTCCTATTGTTTTCACTCCCAAGAAAAACGTCATGTGGAGGGTGTGTGTGGATTACCGTCCACTGAATGAGGTACCAAAAAGAGATCACTTTCCCCTCCCATTTTAGGATGAGTTACTAAATGAGATAGCTGGTCATGAGAAGTACATTGTGTGTGATGGATACTTGGGCTACTTTCAAATAGGTATCACATTAGAGGATCAATTGAAAACAACCTTCATCACTCCGTGGGGTTGTTATGCTTTCAGAGTCATGCCATTTGGCCTGACAAATGCTCGTGCAACTTTTTAACGCTTCATGAACATGGTGTTTCAAGAATTCTTTGGAAGTCCATTAGGGTTTTTATTGATGATTTTTGCATTTATAGCTCAAAATAAATACATCTACAAAGGGTAGAAGAAGGTTTGAAGAAACTCTATGACATGGGAGGTTAACTACACCCCGACAAATGCCACATAGGTGAGGATGAAGTGATCTTGCTTGGTCCAAGGTTTCCTATAAAGGTATTGAGGTGGATCCTTCAAAGGAAAAGGCTGTTACTGAGCTACCATCACCCACGAGTCTTGAGGAGGTCATCTCATTCATTCAAAAGGTGAAGTACTATATGTCACGCTTCATTTACTTAGCCCTAGAGTTACTTCACCCTTGCAGAAAATGACACAACAAGTCTATTTTGTTTGGTTTGATGAGCTTGAAGAATATTTTTGTAACATCAAAGTCATTCTGTCAGAACTACCAACACTTATGCCTCCTTGTTGGGAGTACAGATTCTTTGTTAGCTCTAGTATTGGGAAAGAAACAATTGGTTCTATTTTGCTAGAACAAGATCCCCACAGTACCAGGATGCGACCCATCTACTTTGCTAGTAGGGTCATGAATGCTTTGGAGAGAGGCTACATGGAGGTAGAACTCATGATGCTATCTCTCATGTTTGCGATGAGAAAGTTTAGATCCTACTTGCTACCAAAAACTATTTTCATTCTCATTGCAAAAAAAATGTTCCCTTGGGTGTCATCTCAAATGAATCTTTGTACTAGGATCTCAAAGTGGATTATGGAGTTGCAAGAGTTTCAATATTATTTCAAGGTAGAAGATAGTGTGCATGCACAACTGGTAGGGATTCTCACTTATAGGGTGCATGAAAAGGAGATTAAGGTGCCTGAAGTAAAGACCCTACCATTGCCACCACCAAAAAGTATTCCTAATTCTTTTACCTTGTTCTTTGATGGAGCTTTTCGATGAGCCATAGGAAAATCAGGGGGAGGGCTAGTGTTTTTCAACCCAAGCGGAGAGGTGGTCATGAAAGAGAAGTTCAATCTACAAAGTTCAACTAGAAACAATGAAGCAAAATATGACACACTACTTCATGGTTTAAAGATGTGCATTGGACAAGGTATACAATGTCTCATGGTAAAGGGGGTGCAATTCTCATTGTGAAGTAGATTTTAGGCATTTGGGAATGCAAGAATGAAATCTTAAGGACAAAATTTCATGCCATTTGTAGGTTGTTTAATTAGTTTGAAGAAGTGCAACTATATCATATTCCTAGGAAACAAAATGGAGATGATTTACTTGCACAATAAGAAATTACATGTGTTGAGAAAGAAGTACAGGTCATCATGGTGGCAAGAGCTATCAAGCAACTAGGATACCAGGGATTGGAGTCATTGGCTCCCATTATTGGCTACATTTTGGAGGGCGAGTTTCGTCAAGATTTCACAAAATATCAAAAGAAGAGACTCATGAAGAAGGCAAGTTTATCTCTTCCTAGAAGGCTCCCTCTATAAAAAAGGAAAGGATCAAGTGTGTAGAAGAATAGTACCAACTATCAAGGAAATTACAACCATTCTAAAGGTTTTGCATGAGGAAGCATGTGGTGGTCATCTTGCCCAAGAGGTAACTATGAAGAAGATTTTTCTTGCGGGGTATGTTTGGCCAAGTCTGCATGTGGATGTCCAACATTGGTGTAAAAGTTGTCACAACTATTAGGTAAATGAAAGTAGAAGGTTGGTGCATGGTCTAAGGAAAATATTCTTGCAAATGGACCCTTTGAAAGCTGGGGTATTGATGTTCTAGGTCCTCTACCTAGAAAAAAAAAATGGTAAACTCTATATTCTAGTGGCTCTAGATTACATGACTAGGTGGGTAGAGGCTCAAAGTGTGACAAGGGTAAATGGGAAAACGGTGAGCAGGTTTGTCTACACTAATATTTGTTTGTAGATTTGGCACACTTTTGGATATTGTTTTTGATAATGGTCCAGGGTTTAGGAAGGGTTTACTCACACACGTTTGTGAGGAGCTTCACAAGTTTGTGAGGTCCAGTTTGTGAGGAAGGGTCGTCATAGCACCCCCTACTACCCATAGTCAAATGGTTTGGTGGAGAAGGCTAATGGTGTCATTGCAGGCATCATTAGAAAGATGGTTCAAAACAAGACAAAGTTATGGGATGAATTCTTGGATGGTGCCTTGTGGGGGTATCAAACCACATACAGGGAGGCCACATAGTTCACACCATTTCACTTGGTGTATGGTGAAGAGGCCTTGCAGCCTATCGAGCTCAACATTCAAACAATGCAACTTCATATCAAAGAAACACAAGATAATCAAGAATCTGGATGGATCGACTTCTTACCTTAGTAGAAATTGAGTGGAAAAGAGAGGCACCTTACGAGTGCTACAAGAGGAAAGCTATTCAAGCAAAAGAAAACCTTGACAAAAAACTGAAGGACAAAGGCATCAAGGAAGGAGATCTTGTGCTAATGTATGACAATCGACTTGATAATCGTTTTGATACCAAGTTTGAAACTAGATGGCAGGGGCCATACATAGTCAAGAAGGCTTTCAATTCAAGTTACTATCAGCTTATGGACTTGAATGGTAAAGAGCACTCTAGGAAGGTAAACATGTACCGCTTGAAGTCCTATTTGAGTTGCCTTCTACCAAAGAATCTACCAAAGATCTTTCAAAGGGAAACTTTCTCCTGTAAGTTTTGTTGCATGAAGCATGAGTGTATCGCGAGCCAAAATGCCAAGGACCAAACAATGAAAATCTTGTCAAGGACTCAGAAGCACTCTCCTTGTAAAAGATGCTTTATGATGGTACATCGATATACCATCATCCTCGGGGAGGGCTAATGATAGCCGTTTTTGGGCTATTCGAAATTGCCATAGTGAGCTACCTCACCCTACCAAAATCACCTAAGCAATGTGGCTATCCCTACCTTTTCATTGTATATAGGAGTGTGTGAGCTAGTCAAATTTCCCCATATCTCCTTAAAAACCCTCACTTAGCTAGTCACTAGGCTAGTTGAGCCAGAAAAATAAACAAAATTAAAAGCCAAAGTATATTATGGCCCTTTTGTGTATAAGTATTTCATTGTATAAAGAGCGTAAATATAGGGTTTTTTAGCACACATTTGTTAGTCATAAGTAGCAAAGTCTAGGAAATCATGGATTTTGGATTAGCCAGAGTGGAGAAAGTTTTACGAGGGTACCTCTTACTCATACCGCTGAGTGTTTTCAATTACCTCCACACAAAAGTACCTCCCATACTTGCTAGATGTCATTTCTCTTAATATCATTATATGAGATATATTCCAACTGAGGAGAATATGAGTCTCTAGGACTGACACTGGTGCTTGTTTACTTAATTATGTGTCACAACAGTAGAGTCTCTAGGTGCTGGTTAAATGCATTTCATTAACCATTTTAAGCACGTAGTGTAGGAAATAATTTCAGTGGCCAAAAAAATTTGGGTACTTAGAAAGAACTTATTAAAGATACAAGTGTTGATGAACATTAGCGGATGGTTGTTTCTGCATATAGCAATGCAATGTATTGTTGAAGAAAATATTTTACTGTTGTGCCTATATATGATTTTTGTTTCACATTCTATTATGGCTTAAACACCTTCGCAAGGCTTGCAAGTGATTGCAGTAGGAAGTATTTAGTTTCCTTTCAAAACTATTTACCCTCGTCCTCTTTCATGTGTGCTATGAGAATCATATCCACCATAGGCATTGGCAATCATAGTCATGAAAATGCACGTTCTAATCAATTTTTGTTAAATGCATGCACACTAGGTGGTTAGCAAATGCAAATTTAGAGTGGCGTGTAAATTCATGCAATTGATAGATTCTAAAGCATTTTGTACTATTTCTATGAGATCAATTATGGATCTACCAATCACATTAGAGGTCATCATTGATGTTTGTGCTTGTAGATAAGCTGATTAAATGTTTTCTATTTTATCTAGATTCCTTTTTAATCCCTTAAGTTAACCAAGCTGGTTGTTCATAACATTGTTGATTACATAGCAATGCTACAAGAATTTGTACCCAAGTTTATCAGTCATTTAGAGAAGACTGCTTGTAGATTGTTGGCAAACAGATCTCAATACTACCAGTTATCTAGAGATGGATAGGATATTTACAAGTGTTATTCTTATGCACTTAAGGATATTCTAAGCATGTACATTAACACGAAGCAATCCAATTAAATAGGTATCTCTCTAATTGGAGTTTTCTTACCATGAGGCAAAGCATGTTACGACTAGGTTTAGTACCTTCATGTTTTGGTCAGATTTGCAATATCGATCACCAGCTATTGTGGGGTTGTTTATTGAAGAGAAATGATAACAAGTCAAGGACTTAATCTTTGTTAAAGGTCAATATGTCAACATGCTATTTTCATGGACAGTGAGAAGAGGTATTTTTTAAGATGCATATGGGAACTTATTTAAAGTACCCTAGTGATTTATAAATAGAGTCTATACATTATGTTGGTTATAGGCCTTGGTTATAGGCCGTACTCTAGTGATTTATAAATAGAGTCTATACATTATGTTGGTTATAGGCCTTGGTTATAGGCCGATTATGAAAACTTTTGCAAAGGGACAACAATGTGGAAAATCAAGATGTGTTTCTTGGCTGCATTGAGCCTCCTACTAAACTCCATATTGATCAAATGATAGCTAGAACTATGAGGATGTCACCATGGAAAAAATTATTGGTCTTACAAAGATATCACCACTTTTGTTTTTGAGGACAAAAATACTTTTCCAAAGGGGGAGTAGGACTGTTAGGCCAGGGATGGGTCTTTCATGCGGTTCAAGAATGTGAAGGTCCTGCACAAGGTCCTGCACTCAAGATGAAAGTATAGGCTAGTTGCATTTGGCAAAAAAACTTCCCTTCACTTTCTCTTAAAATAACCTAGAGCTTCCTGTTCATAGTCATGTCGGGCATATCTTGCAATCAATACATTTCAAGAGACATTCTAAATAGAAAGCTCATCAAGAAACTTACATGCTTTCATAACGGCACCACATTTGACATACATATCAACCAAAGAATTTCCAAGCATAGCATGTGTTTCGAAGAGCCCCTGATTGCATCATGAATTATGTCACCCATGTGCAGTGTAGCATAATACTACATGCCTTCCAGTTGCAAGTGTACATGATTTCATTTGGAAAAGCGCCTTTCCTTTGGATTTAATACTGTCCTCTAATATTTTCACTCACCTGTTGCACATGGCCACATTATTTCAAGGTGCAAGCATAGGTGATCTTGATTTGGCAAAAAGCCTTTCCTTTGCTTTCACTTGAAATACCCTAGAGCTTTCTTGCCACAACCATGTCATTGATAATTTTAACAGACAAAATTTTAAATAGAGATCTCATCAATAACTTCAAGTGCTTTTGCAACAGTGCCATACTTGACATACATACCCATCAAACCATAAAATGCACAACATGTCAGGCCTAAGGTAGGAATTGATATGCAAGGGGCCCAACAACACTCATGTGGTGGTTCAACATGACAATGACCTATATATGGCATGGATGGGTGGAGACATACATGTGTTAGCTCCCACTCTCTCAAATTGGTATCAGAGCTAGGGAACCCGCTTGGAGAAGAGAGAAAGAAAGATGCCAAATGATCTCTCTCTCTCTCTCTCTCTCTCTCTCTCTCTCTCTCTCTCTGTGGGCGGGGCGGGGAGGGGGGGGGGGGGTGTTGTATGTAAGGGAATGGTCCCTTGGGTGGAGGATGAAGGTTCATCAGACGATGATTGTTGGAATGACCTCCTACACATTGATAGCCGTTTTTTGGCTATGCAAAATTTCCATAGTGAACTTCCTCACCCTACCAAAATCACTTAAGCACAGTGGCTATCCCTACATTTTCATTGTACATAGGCGTGTGAGAGTTAGGCAACATTTTCCATATCTCCTTAAAAACCCTCACTTAGCTAGTCACTGGGTAGTTGAGCCAAAAAAGTAAATAATAATAAAAGCCAAAGTATATTATGGCCCTTTTGTGTATAAGTATTTCATTGTATATAGGGTCTAAATATAAGGACTTTTATTATAATTATTTTGGTATTTATTTAAATATTTATGTTTAGGTGTGTGTTATTTACTTTATTGATGTATGTATATTTAGTCACCATTAAGATGATCTTTTTTACCTATGTATTCTATGAAAAATTATTTCATGCAAGCTTCTCTTATTTTTGGTATGAGTCCACTCCAAGGAAAAACCTAAAACAAAATACCTTCCACTATCAATCATTACCCACACACACACTCATTCCTCTCCATCCCTCTCTCAAACCTGAAACTTTCATGGCTTCTTACATCATCTTCACCATTCCCATCTCTCCCTTACTCCATAGCTCAAAATTATCATCCCTACACACATACAACTCAATTTCTCTCTCTAGAATCAAACTCATATTACCATAACCTCTTTATCCTTTCAAAACAAGAAAAAAATAGAAAATAACCAAGCTGAAGCTCTACAAAAGGAGGAGTTTCATCATGGAAAATTCAACTTTTCCATGGTCACAAGAACTACACTGACAGAGTTCTACAACCGCTCAGTCGCTAGAGGAGAGAGGTAGAAAAATCCCTTTTCATCTTGTGCTTTCCATCAAATTGTGTATATTATAATCCTTCTCTTACTTTTTATCATTGTATAAATCGCACATGCACCTTGATTGCATATGCCATGCTCAGTCGCTAGAGGAGAGAGGTAGAAAAATCCCTTTTCATCTTGTGCTTTCCATCAAATTGTGTATATTATAATCCTTCTCTTACTTTTTATCATTGTATAAATCGCACATGCACCTTGATTGCATATGCCATGTAATTTTACCCCATCACGCTAACCGCTAGTATACTAACGGAAAATTGCCATTGACCTAATCATAAAAGACACCTCACCTCAAGCCTACATGTTCATAGTAACTCTCACACTTTCTCTCTCTCTCCTTTTCCTTTAAACTCTACTTTCACCTTATCTACCATCAATAATGCTCTCTTTTGGGCCCACATCCATGACTCAAGCAGACAAAGAAGGCCCACAATGTTTTGATATTTAAAAAAATCATAATCCTAATTAGTTAGCTTGTAAATGAGGATCTCCAATAATCATTATGAGAGGTCTCTAACCTATAAATAGGCCCCTCTGCTTCTTGTAAATCATCTCCAATATCCTACATAGCACCCCAACACTCTATGTGTGAGGAGAGACTTAGGCGTAACAACCACTTTGTGAGCTTCACTTTTGGTGTGAGAGAAGCTTTCAAGATACACATTGCAAGTGAGAGAGCGTGAGTTCAAAAATCTCAAAACCACTATTGTATATGTTCCTCCAACATCAATAAATTGAGGTTTGGTGCATCAAAGACGTGATTCGATGTTCAAATCTTCGTCCTTCCACTCGTGCAATATGGTTTGGTTATTTCAAGGCGACTTGTGAATTTTAATTTTCTATTATTTGATCTTGTTTTAGAAAGTATTTTTGTGTGTTTTAATTGCCAATTTTGAGTCCATTGTAAGAGGGTATTGTGGTGAGAGGTCTCCCACACCCTAAGACAGTGTGTGTGTGTGTGTGTGTTGGCAATGTTTAGGATTTACTAAGCATGAGTTAGCATCATAATGAACCATGTCCGTTTGCAAGTCACAAACAAGGTATCTTCTTTGTTGACTTTGCCTACTCTGTCTATCATTTCCACGCGAATAAAGGGGAGTGTTCTTGAGGTGGGAATGATCCTTGTACAAACTATGGTTTGGGGGGGGGGGGGGGGGGGGGGGGGGAAAAAGGGGGGAAAAAGAGCTCTCCATGATGACAACCACCTATGCTCTAGCATTGGCAAGAAAAACTCAAAGACCTGATTGGTTTGGCCAGGCACACATGGAATCGGCTTAATTGTTGAGACCGTCATTGAAGCCAAGGGTTATTAATCTATTTTTTTGATATGCATACATAGTTTGTCAATACGATGGGATTCATTCCACTGAGTTCTTCTTTACACTTCTACTATAACATCAACGACTTTGTTCAAGGAGAGTTGAGGTTGGTAGATTTTCTTGTGATCATTTCATATTTCTATAGTAGCGATCATTTTACATCAGTTGCAAGTGTACATGGTTCATTTGGCAAAGAGCCTTTCCTTTGAATTTAATTAAAATAGCATAGAGATTACTTGCTACAACCATGTTGGGCATTTCCTACAATCATTGTGTTCTAAAAAATGACATTTTAAACATAAATCTCATTAAGAACTTTATGTGCTTTCATCTTCCTTTAGTGACTCTGGGAGTTCACCCATAGGTATGTTAATATAGAAAATGAGTTTAACATTAGGGTTTTTTATTAGGAAACTTTAACAAAGCTACATTTACAGAAGGGGTTTTTGTTATGGAAATTGATAAATATATGTTCATTGTAGTGGACAGGTGGCAAAAGCTTCCTTGATGTATAGCCTATGCAAAAGAAATCACATTCATGTACATTTCATTATTCAAGTGATATTTATGAGCTATGATCATTTTTATGTCCAATCGGGCAGTTTGTATCCATTTTGAGCATTCAAGAAATATATAAATAAACACATGCAAGAGAAGAATGCTCACTCTTACACGAGAGAGAATTGTACCCAGTGCCTATGTCACTCTTCTCTTATCTCAACTCTCCTCTCTCCTCATGCTGATGTAGAACTCTGATCTATAAGGTGCACCTGCACAAGCTCTCATGCTCTATCTCATTCTCTACCTCTCTCAGATCATGTACGATGCTTAATGGCCAATTTTCCTGACTTGCCAAGTATGCATATATAAATTGTTGTGGTATGGAGTTTTGAGTACTTTGCAAGCAGGACTCACTTTTTGTTTGTAGCAATGGTGTCAAATCTTGAAAAAACGCTCCTGGTGGTATGATTATTACACCCCACAAAAAGGATCATCACAATCATGCCTTACAACTAAGTTATTCAAATTTTGATCTCTATGATTCAATTTATACCATTAAGGAGATCATCATGTGTTATCTTTTATATTTTTACAATATTATATTCATTTTAGCCTATTAGAAATCTAGTTCATTGGATTGGAAATGTTGGGTAAGGTAGTCATACATGGGGAATATTTTTTGGTGAGCATTTTCTGATGAGCGTCTTTTTGGAATCTAGCAAATAGATTCCAAAAAGGATTCTTTTTCTCTCTCAACCCTTCATAGTGTGAGAGTGCTAGGTGTGGAAGCGATGCATGGTGAGTGCGGAGTGCAAGAGAGGAGAAGAGTAGAAGACACACTTTTGGGGTGAAGAAACCTCCAAAAATGTGTGTGAGTGAGCCCCTTATTCTTCTATCTAGTAAAGAATAAGGTTTGTACAAGTAATGTGCAATCAAATGTCTCTAGAATTGATAGCATGCAAACAAGAAGGAAAATGAGAACCTCTATATCCTTGCACACGCCACACCATCGGAAAGAAGCACCATAAACCTGCAGAAAACACCTATGCTGAACACCTGTAAGTTCGGACAAGAAACAACTCTAACTCAAACCATGATTAAAATTGCTGAAAACTGAGACCATAAAGATGACTCTTGTGTCGTGTAGGTCTCTATAGAGTATCCATATGCTTGATTCCAATAACACCTGAGAGATTACAACCTTCCGAAGATGGGAGTCTCTCAAAAAACTCCAAAAAAACAAGTCTCTGTAACAAAAGAGGGGTGTGCAGAGAATTGCGGAATTGGAGCTGATCTCTTGAGGCAGTTAATTCGAGTGTTAGAAGATTTCAGCTACTAGTGTGAGAAGATTTCAGATAGTAGACTGGACAGAAATCAGAAACTAGACTGGAATTTGGATACTGGAATAAGAATCACACTTATGTAATGAGAATAATGTTCAGATTCAGAGTACTGGACACGAAGTAAGTGTAACTAGAATATCTGCCATGATTGGGATTACGGATATTATTTACAGAGAAAGTACATCCGACAACAATTGTCAATGATTCTCAAGTACAAGTGTAGCCAAAGTGCTAACCCAAATGATAACAATTGACAACCGGATTACTATGTAATGGGCCCCATTTATACACCTTGGGTTTACCATAGTAATTACCGTAGTAATTGCTAAGGAATTTGTTGCCCTTCTCATAAGAGAACGTTGCCAGTTAGTGAAACTATCCAACCGTCTACATCCTTCCCTTATTTCTTGAATTTTGACAAGATTCCAAAAATTTTGGAAAAAAAAATTTCCACTGTGTGATTCTGATGTGAGAATGAAAAATCCACCGTCTGGTTCTGATGTTGGGGATTGGACTTGACCACTGACAGAGTGGCCATACAAAGATTGCGAGAGGCAGCTGAAAAGGCCAACGTATTGCGAGAGGCAGCTGAAAAGGCCAAGGTAGAGCTCTCATCGTCTACCTTCCAGATGAGGGAGAAAAGTCACCACTGAATTCTGAGATGAAACTACCCAGTATCCTTCCATTGAACTGTCTTCCGTTTTCCCTTTGACCTGGATGGTGCCTGAGAAGTCCCAGTACCAGCATTCTCCTTTTGAATCAATCGGTAGATGGCCTCCTGTTCCAGCTGATCCCGCCTTTCTGTGGTCATCTCTACTTCATAAGGCGTAAGGGAATGATAGGTTTTGGTGTCTGGGTCATAGAGTGTACACCTTCCTTTGGTGATCCTGGTTTTTGCCAGCTTATGACAATGCAAGGCAGTATGGATCCATCCTTCTGGAAGAGGCTGATTAGTTTTGACCTGAGCTTCAAAAATAATCTTAGCTGCAATATCCTTTTCAGGCAATTTAGAAGATCCGACAGTAAGTTGCAGCAGCTAATTAGTGATCTTTGTCAGGCCCCTGATCTAAATCTTCCACTGGCCCATACACATCCGGATTCTATGCATCTCCTCTTTTGATGCCTGAATATCATTGAGTTGGAGAGCATCATTGAACAGCGTTTGCCAAGTCTTCCATTCCATAGTCGATTGCTCATACCAATCCTGAATCTCATCAATAATCTTGAAGTATGTAAGGCGATCAAGTGGTTCTGGATGTTGAGGATAAAGTGTTGGAAAGAATCTTGGCAGCTCCATCTCTCTTGCTGGAAAGGCATACAAGAGAACTGGAGAATCATGCACAAATTCTAAAAAATTCAGAACAGCCTGGTTCTCTTGCTGCATCATCTTTCTGGTAATTCGCACTAGCTGGAACAATTTGCGGAGAGCAGTGGCCTGTGCTCTGACTGACATTCTAGTCTAAGGTTCTTTACTAGTGGCTGTCTAATCCTCAAGAATGGCTCTTACTCTCTGATCCAAAACTCCTCTAGTAGTTTGCATCTGCACCAGAATCTCCTTTAACTTTTCCCTAACATCCTTCATGCATTTGTAAGTTGGTTTGTTTTCTAGCAAAAGTTCTAATTCAAGGGAAAGAGAGAGACAATCTGCAGTAGACTGTCTTTGCAAGTGTGGGTTGGTCACTCTCTCTTCAGCAGTGATTATCCATTCAGAAACCCTTTCCAGCAAGCTGGACTGCGCTGGGATGCGCAGGCAAACGACAGGTTTCTTGATCATGAAAAGCCGTTGATTTTCAATGCTCCACCATTTCCTTGGCCCCAACATACAGCCTCTGAAACCGTTCCAAATCAGACATGAGATCATCATCCTCTAGATATTGTCTGGTTATGGAGGCCTTCTGATGTCTCAATTGCCTGTTCACGATAATAAGCTGCAAGAAATGCTGATGATCAAAAGCTTATCCCTCATCCTGCACTTTGCTTTTCCCTTTAGCCTCCCTACTGAGCTGGGACTGATCAGCTGGCTGATTCCCAGTGTGACTGGGCTGCTATTCTTCAGACTGCTGATTACTCGACTAGTGCCCTTCATTTTGACCTTCCTACTGACCCTCATTCTGGCCTGGCTGGTCTGGCTATGATTGGCCTCCTTCAATTGGCCTTGTACCACCAGTACCAGGTCCTGGAGGTGGAGATCGCGGTGGGTCATCATCATCATCATTTGTATGCCCTTCTTCTTGGTCATCATCCTCCTTATCAGCTCCTTCATCCTTATCTTCTTCTTCCTTGTCATCTTCTGCTTCATCTGAGGGATTGTGTTGCTCAATATAATCCAGTATTGCTTGATTTATCAGAGCATTATTATACTCAGTGACTTTGTCTTGTAAATCACTCTGCATACTTTCCATCAAAGACTTCAAATTTTCTAAATAAAAAACAACATTGCTTGCTGGATTTAAAATTTCAGTCAGGCTGTTATAAATGTATTTGTCAGTGAGAGAAGCCTTTAAAGCTGTATGGCGAATAAACAAGGAGTTGAATTCAACTCTCTTCATTTTGAGCATTGTTTCAGCCCGTTCAACTGCTCTAAGTGCTTCATTTCTTTGATTCTTGATGATCATTATCTCATATTCATCCTTAGCTAGCTTCTTGTTCAATACCTCGATAACCCTATCTGAATGAGCTTCAAGGACCCTATGTTGTGTATTCTGCTTATATCGTGCTTTCTGGAGCTTCTGAATCTGGTCTTCAGCTTCCTTCAGGTCAGCTTTAGCCTTTTTCACTTCATCTTCTGACCCAACAACCTCCAATAGTTGTCCCATACAGTTGACAATAGTATTCCAAGAAGATTGTATGAGGACTGAACATTGGTCCTTTACTATAGCTGGATGAGAATCAGTAGGCTCATAGACTATTACTGCAGCCATGTAAGGTAAAGTTGCCTAATCAGCTTTCCTAGAAGAAGATGCCCTTTGAGTGGATGGGTCTGCATTTGCTGCAACCTGTCCTGTTTCACTAGGAACTTGTTCAGTATTTGGAATAGAGACACCACCCGACAAAGTTGAAGAAATTGGGACTTTGCGTTTGTCCACTTGGCCTTTTCCTTTGTCCACTGACTGCTCTATTACCTTCTCAGAAGTTGCTGCCTTGGCCTGATCTTTGCCAGAACCAGTAGCGACTGCACTATGTCCTACTGACTGGTTAGGCACCGTATTCTGAGCAGGTTGCTTCTTAGTTTGGCTCACTATAGCTTTTTCAATATTCACAGTCTTGACCTGGCTCTCTATCTGCCTTAGAAGCGCACTGCTCTTCGTCAGTGTAGTCTTTGGCTTCTTCAAACTGCGAGCCTGGTCTTCAGTGGCTTTCCTTTTCAGATCTGTTGAAGTGGTTTGACTGTCCGTTGCTTTGTCGTTTGAGGACAGATCAATGTTCTTGGGCTCCGAAACTGGCTTCTCACTCCAAGCCTTTTTGACCTGTTCATGAGCATCTGCAGCAGTGGCCCAATACAAAAATTTCCAAACATACCAAGCTTTAAAAACATTCCGAGATTTTAACTTGGCAGTTTGCTGGAGCACATTGTGTGACAGGATTTGACAAAGGTTAATAGAAACCTTTGGATCCAATGTCTTGGCCAACAGCATAGCAAAGAGTTTCTTAGATACATACGTTGGATTGTTCTTAAGGCTTACTGCTTCAACCACAAACCTATAAGCAGTAGAAGGTTCCACTCCTGCTATTGGAACACCTTGACCACTTGCCTTGCGCTTACGCTTAGCCGCTTCATCCTCCTTCAGGGCTATACTTATCTGTTGTGGAGTTGCCACAGATGGTTTGGGCTCATTGGGCATCTAGAATGAAAAATCTATGGCCTCTGATGTAACCGATACCTTTTTACCATTCACCATGGCACTACCATCTTCAACGTCGAAAGAGTCAAGAACCGTCTTTATGATGTCTACATCAAAAGCAATTCTTGTGGTTTGTAGAACAACTCGGAGATCCCATAGTTGTAGCAAAGCCATTGCTTGGTCAGTGAAAACATAGCGCTGAATTTTACTGTATGGTAGGATGGGAAGGCTTGCCTTTGCAGTAGTAACTATGGCTTGGGTTTCCTCAAGAGACTCCTGCATCGTGTCTGAGCGTTTCCTTCTACCCATACACGATGAAGACGATGAAACAGGCGAAGGAGAAGAAGACTTACTTGAGGTGTCAAAGCCGTACGCTGGTGTCGCTAGCAAAGCTAGCTGACAGTCAATTGTCTCTTTAGAAGATAAGGTCTGCGGCTGTAGCGAAGAAACCTCGGAGCTCGGCGATGGTGAATGAATAACGGGAGGAAAGCTTCACGCAGGGGATTTGTGAGCAAAATTGCTGACTCCTCTAACTGTTATATGTGTTCGCACCATAAACGCTCTGCCACTTGCCGCTCCTAGACTTGTGTGCGTCGCTGCTATCATGGTAGACATGCATTGGACAAGACTGCTACCCATCCTTGAAATGATTACTATTGGCGTTCCATTTGACCGTTGGGCGCTTAAAAATTGAAAAGTGTGTTCCCACAGATCAGTTTGGTCTGGTTCTACTGGTACTGGTTCTGAAATTGAAACTGGTTGCACATGAAAAAGACCAAAAATATCCGATTTTGGTATCTATTGATCTGCAGCTCAGTTGAACTTACTAGTCTTCTTTTTAATGGTACTGCTTGAGAAGCAAACTTATGTACAAACCTTCTATAGAAATTAACATAACCCAAGAAAGAGCTCAACTCTGAAGCATTTCTGGGTGCTTTAGCTTGCTGAACACACTGAACTTTGTCATTGGCCATCTCTATTCCGTTTCGGGAAATCACATGTCCCTGTAGATGTCCCTTCCATACTAGGAAAATAGATTTGAATGGATTCAAACAAATCCGCTTCTCTTGACAACGTTTGAAAACCATTTCTAGGAATAGTAGGTGTTGTTCCTCCTCTGAATAGACAGTAAAGTCATCCATAAAAAAGGCGAGGAACCGATGAAGGAATTCATTAAACATCTCCATCATACACCGCTGAAGCGTAGCTAGTGCATTGCACAGGCCGAAATGCATCACCAAATACATGAAATCTCCCCACTCGGTGATGAAAGTGGTCTTTGCTCTATCTTCATGAGTGATCTGTAACTGGTTATAGCCACTGTAACCATCCATAAAGCTATACATTTCATATCCTATGATCTCATCAAGCAACATGTCAGTAAAAGGCAATGGAAATGGATCTTTGATAGTTTGGGCGTTGAGTTTCCTATAGTCAACACTCTCAATTTCCCATTCTTCTTAGGAACGATGACTATGGGAAATAGCCAATCGCTACTGGCCACCTCTATGATGAACCCAGCCTTGAGAAGATTATCAATCTCCTCTTTGACCTTCTTAGCATAGTTGGGGTTCATTCGGTATGTTTGCAGTCGTACTAGCCTAGCATCTGGCTTCAACAGGATTCGGTGCTGACATACTTCAGGATCTACTTCCTTTAGATCTGTGTGTTCCCAGGCAAATACATCTTTGTAGTTCTGGAACATCCTGCGTGCCTTTTCCTTCATTGCCGGGTTGAGATGCTTGTTGACCTTGATCATCCTAGGACTATCCTCAGATGATCCTAGGTTCCATTTTTCCACTTCTTGGTCATCTGGAAGCAACCAATTAGGTTCGCCTCCTTTTCGTTTGGTTGACTCTTCAGCATAATCCCAGGATGGTCCATTCATTTCTGAATCAGCACTCTGATCTACTGTGTGTTCTTCAGAACATACTGGCCCCTCTACCATACAAGTATCAGCTGATTCCACCAACCTTCCAGTTAGCTGAGCTGTTCTTTCCCCTGTGTTGATTTCAGTAAACTGATCGGGAAATTGTGTTGTCTACTTGTCGGCCTGCTCTTTATTCAGTAAGACTGCATTCAAGTCGATCTTTGCTAAAGGGAATATGTTCATGGCCGCTAAAAGTTTGTTCCATCTTCTTGGCCCTGTACTTCTGGCATAACTCCTTCGACCTCAGTTCTTTTCTCCAGCTCCTAGTATTTTTTTTCTGAATTTGAATTCTGCCACTGGCCCCTTCTATGGTTAATGTTTGGTTTGCATAGTCATGAACAACATGTGTTGTTCTCAACCATGGGTGCCCTAGCAGCATCCCATATGCCCCTTGCACATCCAGAACTAAGAAACTGGTTTTAAATTTTTCCCTCCCAACTCTTATCTGCATATTTTCAATCATACCCGTCGCTTGTACCACTCTATGATCTGCCATTCACACTTTAAATGGTGCTGGTTTGAGATTCGTGATACCCATTCTCTGGTGGAGATGAACTCCCATTATGTTGACTCCTGCTCCTCCATCCAAGATAACACTTGAGAGAGGTTCCCACTACTTACTCACCTTGTAGTCCACCTGAATGAGTGGAACTTCATCATCTCGGACGGCCGTCAGGTCCACTGTTCTGGCCTCCGCCTCAGCTTTCCTGCGCTGTCTGATAAAGTTGGCCACTTCAGGCAAGGTTTTTATGATATCCTCCAGCTCTACAGTCAACTTTTGAATTCTATCACAGATTTTCACATGAATTTCTTCTCTCTCTTGGTCAGAGTGATTGTCAGAGCTCGAAGAACTGGTATCTTCACAGTACCATTCCTCTTTTGCAGTGCTTCCAACAACTCTCAGTTCATCAGCCATTCCTTGTATTGTAGCCAACATGGTCTCAAGTATGGCCGGTATTGACTGATCTTTATCAGTTGAGTGGGCTGCTATCCTCTGAATGACTCGAGCTTCAAAACTTTCTGGTTGCTCTGGTAGTTTCTTGGCCAAATCCTCCGTGATTTTAGCTGCTAGTTCCCTCTGATCTTGCCATTCATCTACCACCTTCTCTTTCCCTTTGGCCTTCCAAATTTCTCTTTGTTGAGCCCACTTGTTGCTGGTAGTATTGACTGGTGTTTCTAAAGTATCTAGAATTTCTTCAATCACTACACCCTTGCTTCTGGTGACTACCCATATTGGGACTGGCTCTGGTGCCTTAGCCTCACTAGTAGTAGTTGTCGGTGCATCTGGGCATTGAGCTGCAAAATGGCCATACTTCCAACAAGTGTAGCAATTCATGCTCCTATTCTAGACGTTTCCACGTCCTCTACCTCGGCCCATACACGTTTGGAATCGGGCACGTCCCTAACCAGTACCATTGGTACCTGGTCTCTCCTCTTGAGCTGCTTTGGCGGGTTCTACCTTCACTGGTTCAGTATAGGCAACCACTAACAGGTCTTTGCCCTTCTTAAAGTGATGAATCCTGATGCCACAATTATTCCATAGATGACCAAAAGCCTTACAGTAGGTACATTGTGGGCACTCGTTGGAGATATGGTCCTTTAATTTGCATTTCGAACACCAAGTCTCCATCTTCCGAACTGGCTGTCTGGTGTGGCTAATTTCGGCAATCTGTCTAGCCATTTCTTCAATTTTCTTGCTCCAAGATCCCTTCTTTGACTTTTCCTTGGATCGTTCATTAGAGCTGCTTTCAGAGCTACTGGACACCTTACTGGAATCAAAACTTTCAGTAGCAGAACTACTGCTACTGGACCTTCGCTTTCTGTGACTCTTTTCCTTCTTGGCCTGTTGTTCCAGCTTTAGTGCCCTTTGGACCACATCATTGAATTTCTTGGTAGGAGCTAGTACCTCTTGCTCCCTAAGCTTTTTCCTTTTGAAACCATTTAGAAACCATGCCCTCAACCTCTTCTCTGATTGCGGTTCCTGTAACTGCCTGGTTAGCTCCTTGATCTTTTCCACATAACTTTGGATTGATAGATTCCGCTGTTTGATCTTATCTAGCTCACAGAGGATATCTTCATCCCCTCTGTTGTCTGAATATTCCAACCTGAAGGCTTTAAGTAATTTGTTGTATGATCTGAGCTGGCAGGCAGGGTAATGGTAATACCATTTCCTAGCTGCCTCCTTCAAGGTTTGCGGAAAATATTCCCCCCAATCATCTTCATCAATATTTTTCAGTTTAGTATACTGCTCAAAAGCCTATATTGAACGTCTGGATCATCCTTCTTACCTCCCTTGAATATTGGAAAAGAAATTTTCAGGGAAGCTGTGTAATCATTCCGATTACCACTGATCCTGCCACTTCTCTTCTTGGATTCAGAATGGCTCTTAGAATTATTCTTGCAATTGTCAGTGTCAGCATCTCATGTCAGTGTCAGCATCCCACTCAATATCTGTCTCTGTCTCAGTGTCAGTGTCTTCTTTGTCCTGTTTGCTAGAAGTACGGTGACTACCTTTACTTCCCTTGGTACCCTCATCCCCCTCATCCCCCTGCCGGGATTGAGAACTCTTGGAACTCTTGGCTTTTCGTGCTTCCCGTTCTGCCCGTTGGCGTCAAGAATGATTGGACTGCTTTGAGTCCTGCGCCTCATCAGCCTGACTATGTTCCTCCTGAGCCTCAGTGTCAGTCATCTTCTCTTGCTTAAGGTCAGACTCTCTTCCTGACTCCTCAGGAATAGGATCAACTCGGATGCTGGATTTCCGGCCACGACTAGATTTAGGTGCCATTGCTGAAAACTTCCAACTTGGAGAAGAGTCTTTCAGTCCACGAGCTTCAGCTCGAGCCACCGTGATCGCCAAAATTGAATTGGAGCTGATCTCTTGAGACAGCTAATTCGAGTGTTAGAAGATTTCAGCTACTAGTGTGAGAAGGTTTCAGACAGTAGACTGGATAGAAATCAAAAACTAGACTGGAATTTGGATATTCGAATAAGAATCAGACTTATGTATTGAGAATAATGATCAGATTCAGAGTACTAGACACGAAGTAAGTGTAACTCGAATATCTGCCATGATTGGGATTACGGATAAAAGATTACAGTGAGTATGATATGATTTACAGAGAAAGTACAACCAACAACAACTCTCAATGATTCTCAAGTACAAGTGTAGCCAAAGGGCTAACCCAAATGATAACAATTGCCAACCCGATTACAATGTAATGGGCCCTATTTATACACCTTGAGTTTACCATAGTTATTGCTAGTAATTCGTTGCCCTTCTCATAAGAGAACGTTCCCACTTAGTGAAACTATCCAGACGTATTCAAATTGCCGCTAAACTAATGGGGAAATTTTCTACTTTATTGGAGTGGATTTCTCTTCCTTATCTTAGCCGACATCTTTCTCTCTCATCTCCCCTTTTTATTGGCTCATTTTGACCATTTTTTTGGAAAGAGGGGCTCTATGTCGATCACTTTGACTTGGGGACTGGGCAATGTGGAGTGTCCAAAGACCAAAAAAAAGGTCCAGGCACCTGTCCAGCTGGTGGAAACCCAAAATGGGTGCCCCCTCTCTCCCCCAACACCCATGAGTCTCCATAGCCAAGGACTGAGAGCTTTGTTTCCCCTTTGATTCAACCTTAGGGGGTACCCACTCCCCCTTTATACCCCCCATCTTGCCCTTGCTCCCCCCCATGTGGGACTACTTCATTTCCACTTGGCACCATCCTCCCACCTCCCGACCTAAGCATACAATTTTTTTGTTTTGCTCCCCACACCGAGCAATCTTGGCGAAAGCATGGAGGATGACCCCGAGCACTAAATGTGACTCCGTAAAGCACGGCTTGGAGCTTATCACTTTGGCTATCTCCAAAAATTCTTGACCACATCATTTATAATTAAATCCATCAAATCGTCCCACTTGCTTTTCCTCACATGCATCTACAACCACTTTCTAAGTTAGGGACCACCCACATCAAATGCACAAGCTATCAAGCATGAGTGAGATTGAAAACTATCTTTTGAAAGTTCAACCACTTCAAAACTCCAGCAAATAACTTAGCAAGACAAAGCCTTTAAACATAAATTTTATAGGGGCACTCTTAAAACTCAAAGCATTATGTACACCTATTTACTTGAGGCTAGTGAGCAAGCCTTTTAGCATGGATCAGTGACTTTATCTTCATCCAAAAAATGCCTGACATAGCTTGCCAACCCCCCCAACCTGCTTGATCATTGATGACAAGCAGAGGTTTCTAGGGTGAGTAACTGCTGCATCTAATTCCCAGAAACCTCATCTACATCCTCAGATATTTCTACATTGTCTCCTGCCATTGATAACCTCTCATTTGTCAGAATTGTTGAGATGTAGAGAGAAAGAGAGAGAGAGACGAGACAAGAGACACACCATATACGCTCCCAAAGACTGATTCATATTGAGGACAAGATACAAATATATAGGTGAGTCCAAGTTGAGTAGAGTGAGCCATATATAGCTCCAACACCCCCACTCAAACAAAGGTCTCTAGCTTTGCATGAAAAAACCCTTGGGGAGTTCAAGGGAAAAACCCAAGCCCCTATACAATGTGAAGATATGAACCAGCGATGATGATGTGAAAGTGAATTGTGCATCTATGTACAAATGTTCAAGTGACTTAGAGATCATAATGTGCAAATATGGAGTGTGCATAGTGCATGGTACCTAAAAGATTACAATGTCATATGTACAAAGCTACTACAATAGCAAAGAAGCTAATCTAGGAAGAGTGAGGCCGAAGCAACTCCAAGCTCCGAGTGCAAGAGGATGAAACGTGACTCGTTGAGGCCTTTGGTCAAAATGTCTGCAATCATCTGGTCACTTGGACAATGTTCAACCATAATGGTTCCTTTGCGTACTTCATACCTGACATAATGATAATGGACAGCAATGTGCTTTGACTTATTATGTTGAACATAGTCTTTTGCAAGACTAATAGCACTTTGGTTGTCACACCACAAGGGTGTGCTAGAAAGAGGAGAGTGACCAATATCAACCAGCATTTTTTGAAGCCAAATGAACTCACGAGCCGCAAGTGATGCTGCCACATATTCTGACTCAGTCGTCGAAACTGCAACACAACGTTGTTTCTTGCTGGTCCAAGAAACAAGACAACCATTTATAAAGAAGCAATTTCCACTAGTAGATCGCATAGATAAATGTGAGCTTGCCCAGTCTGCATCTGTGTAACCCAAAAGAGAAAGAGATTGCATAGAATCCGATGTGAGTTGTCGTCGATAGACTAAACCAAAATCTGTAGTGCCTTTCAAGTATTTCAATACGCGCTTTGCAGCAGACCAATGCTTAAGAGAAGGACATGCAAGATGTTGTCCAAGATAATTAGCAGCAAACAGAATATCAGGACGAGTGTTCATGCCAACAAACTGAATACATCCAATCAAGTTAGCATAAGGTTGATTTGTGACAAGTTGACCGCCATTGTCAGAAGTGTTCTTCGTAGAGCTCGCAAAACAAAGTGTGTTGGCTGAATGTGCAGATTCCATACCAGATTTGTGAATAGTATCTGCAATAAACTTTGACTGTCGAAGGAATAAAATACCTTTTATACGGTTCCGTTGGATTTGAATGCCAAGACATGAGTGAATCTCTCCAAGATCCACCATATCAAATGCAGAAGACAATAACTTTTTCACTTGCTGAAGAAATCTCAAATCATTGGAAACAAGGATGGTATCATCCACATAAAGAGCAAGAATCACAAAACTGCTACCTTGACGTTTTATGTATAAGTTGGGGTCTGACGAGCAAGAGATGAATCCTTTAGAGGTAAGAAAAAGATCAAATTTTGTATACCAGGCTCGCGAAGCTTGTTTGAGACCATATAGTGCCTTATGGAGTTGAGCAACAAGGTCTTCTTTACCTGGAATAACAAACCCTTCTGGTTGTTCCATATAAATTTCCTCTTCCAAGTCACCATTAAGAAAAGCAGTTTGCACATCCATTTGATGAGCTTCTAAATCAAATTGAACAGCAAATGCCAATAAAACTCGAACACTTGTAATGTGAACAACTGGTGAAAAAGTCTCTTGATAATCAACACCAGCTACTTGGGAGTAACCTTTTGCAACTAAACGCGCCTTGAACTTGTCAAAAGATCCATCTGCTTTTACTTTTGTTTTATACACCCACTTACATTTAATAGCTGTACGACCAGGAGGTAATTCAGTTAGTATCCATGTACCTTTAGAGATCAGAGAATCCTACTCTGCTTCCACAGCCTCTTGCCATTGATCCTTTTGTGGTGAAGAGATAGCTTCATCATAAGTAACAGAATCTTCAGAAGTAGAAAAAGCATTATCAGCAATATCGTCATCATAAACATGACATGAGCCATGTTCAAAATCAATAGGCAGATCAACAAAAATATCAATATCATCATTGGCAACATTTGGAATGGATGGTTGTGAGGAGGAAAGTTGCTCTATAGGAAGAGTTTCATCTTCTGAAAGAAATGGAAAAGCCTGAAGCAATGATTTAGTATCATCAAAATCATCCATGGACCATGAGCCTCCCATAAGCTGTTCGTTAAAAGTAGCATCACGATTCACAATTACTTTCTTGGAGGAAGGGTCATAGAATTTGTAGCCTTTGGAAGTGTCAGAATATCCAATAAAAATAACTTTAAGACCAGGAGCATCAAGCTTTGTTCGTGTTTCTTTGGGAACATGAATATAAGCAATACATCCAAAGGTTCGAAAATGAGATACATAAGGAATGTCACCTGTCCATGCTGTGATGGGTATCTTACTAGAGGGTGCAGTAGTAGGAAGATGATTCTGAATAAATACTGCTATCAAAGTAGCTTCAGCCCAGAAAACACGAGATAAGCCAGAATGAATCAGCATACATCTTACAGCATTGAGAATAGTGCGATTCTTTTGTTCAGCAACACCATTTCATTGAGGCGAATATGGAATAGTGTGTTCATGATGAATTCCACTGTCAGCACGGTAACTCACAAACTCTCGAGAAACATATTCGCCTCCATTGTCACTATGAATCTTCTTAAGGCGACGACCAGTTTGAAGTTCCGCAGCCTTGTGGAATTGTTTGAAAACAGATAAGGCTTCAGATTTTTGTCTCAGTAGAAATAAAGTCGTATACCTTGAGAAATCATCAATTAAAGTAATGAAGTAGCGATATTGTGATCTCGAAGAAGGTAGAGGTCCACATATATCAGTATGAACAAGATCCAATATGTCATGAGAATGAGTTGTATTTGAAAGAGGAAAGGGTTTACGATTGTGTTTCCCAAGAGCACAAAATTCACAAATTCCCATATGGGGATGGGCTTTAAGATCCATGACATGAACAAGATCACGACTTTGAAGATCAAGGAGTTTTGAGAAATCAGCATGAACAAAACGGTGATGCCATACTTTGCAATCATGATCACCTGGAGCAGTGATAACATTTGCTACAGCATCGTTGAGAGAGAGTTCAAACAAGTTACCATTTCGAGGAGCAGTGGCTATAGTCTGTCCATCTTTCTCAATTCGGCATTTGGTATGATCAAATCCAACAAACAGACCAAGATCAACAAGTCTAGCAACTGAAAGAAGATTACGTTGAAGATCTGGTACATGTAATACTCCTCGCAAAATTTGAGTGGAAGAAGATAAGGTGCCAAGATATAAATCTCCAATACCCTTTACTTGACAAGTAGTATCATCAACAAGATAAACAACACGTTGAACTGGCAGTGGATGATAGTTATGAAGCCACTTAGACTGATATGTCATATTTCCTGTAGCACCAGAATCGACAATAAAAAGTGACCCATCACGTACATGAAGTATTCTGTCTGGAGCAACTGAACATAGGATAGAGCTTGTTTCTGGTACAATGTTGTTTCGATGTTCAGTAGCATATGCTCTATTGCGATCTGTGTCAAATCCACGCTTGTAGCACATATCAGTGGGATGATCAGATCGTCCACAATATTCACAAGAAGAAGAAGAAGAGTCTCTAGATAAACGTGGTTGTTTTGTGGTAATATTGTGTTTTTCATCATATTGACGTGCCCAACAATCATCTTCAGTATGGCCGTTTCTGTTGCAGTAAGAACATTTCTTATTAGGAAATTTGAGACGAGAGAAAATATTACCGCAACGTCCACCTCTGCGGTTTCCTCGTTGAAATGGACGCCTTCGAGCATAAAAAGCACGTTCCATTTGTTGTGACTCAGTCTCCTCTTGTGAAATCATAGTTGTATGGTGACCAGCATTCCGACGTTCTTGATGTTGAGAGTATTCAATTAAAGACATGCATGCTTGGTCGAAATCAAGACCATCTTTATTAGAGAGAATAGTAACAATGTTATCATAAGAAGAGTCCTTCACCGTATCAAGGAGAAGTGTAATCAGTTGCTTTTGTGGAACAGGATCACCGGCAACAGCAAGTTGATTAATAACAGATTTGAAAGATTCAATATGTCCCGTCATGGCAGTACCAACTTCATATTGTAACTTGTTAAGCAACCCTCTCAAATAAAGTATTTCTGTAACAGATTTCTTCTGAAAGTTTGCAATAAGGTACTTCCATACGTCGTGGGAAGTAGGCAGTTCATACATATCAAGCAAAAGGGAATCAGTAAGAGCAGAAAGAATATACCGACGAGCTGCTTTATCACGTTGTTGCCAATCCGTTGTCAGGATTTTTTTGGATCAAGGGATTGCGCATATGTACATACACATGCATGGTGCATCAAATAAAGGATTGCCCATTTTCCTTAGCCAGGTGGTTATGTGGGGCCCACATGTGTACAGGTAGGACAGGTTGTACATAGTGCATCGATTTTCACTATTACCAGTACCACTGTGTTTTTCTACAATAATGAGGAGTTTATAGCGTGTAAAACTTCTCGAGGAAGCTATCCGCGGGCCGACGACATGAGGTCAGCAGGTGCGTCAGATGGCATCTAGTGGCGTCACGAGGGCGAACGAGGTCAATATTTGCACGCAGATGAGGACAGACACAACGTGGGTGTTTTCTTGTGAGAGTTATGCAGAAAAATTATCATTAGGACCACTTTCTGGGGCCACTTCACGTGGTGGCGAGATGCATTATTGGAAAAAAGCTGAGTGCCAGGTGTGCGGATGATGCAAAAAGGTGACAACTATGCACTGCAAGGTCAGTTTTTGGCCTGTTCGGGGTCTGTTTGAGGTCATTTAAAAGGCCAAGGGTGCCCAAGTAATAAAGCTAAGTGTGGGAACTGAAAAAACAGAGTGAAGACCAGAAAAAACGTGGAGAAGAGAGGAGGAACAGCCGCAGGTGTGTTTTTTTGGGTTTTTGGAGTCTGTTTTGGCCGCAAACTGCTCATCCGATGTCGGATTTGAGCACTTTGACATTGTAGACTGGGGTTTTGGGCCGTTCCGGACGCGATGGCGCTGTCCATTTTTCCAAATTCCTCACCCTTTTTCTGCTGTTTTTGCTGTGTAAGTTTCTCCTATGAATGAAGCTTCTTCTCCAATTTGTGATTGTATCTGGCATATTTTACCCATATTGTGTGAGTTGTTTGCCCCATTGGTGTTGGCCCAAGCTCATTTGTATCTAAACATCAGAAATTATCCTCTTTTGAGATGTGTTTTTTGGGTGTGTGTGTGTGTGTGTGTGGAGTGGGCAAGTGGATAGTCTCTCTCCTCTCACTCCAGAGGTGTGTTCCCTGTCTCGGCCAGGTGTGTTGTCTAAGCCGAGTGGTGCCCCATAGTGTCTGTGTGTGTGTGTATCATTCCAAGAGTGTGTGCCGGGTCGTTATAGAGGCGCTGTGTGTGTTTTCATCCCGCTCACATTCTTTTGGCGCCCCCACGGAGGATCTTCTTCGAGTACCTTCTGCTTCGAGCTTCGAGCTTCGGGATTACAGGTTGTAGGTGAAGTCGCGGAGCGGAGCGTGGGTCGACTCTCTCTCTCACACACACACACAGTGAGCTTACACAGTACAGTACGCAGAGATCTGTTAGAAGGGTTATCTCCTAAATCCTTAGTATTCACAAAGAATAAGTTAGTATATACAAAGGGTTAGAGGTAAGTGAGTTAGGCGGCCGGCCGGCCATATCCGCATAAGAGGCCACTTGGGCTTTAATCCCAACAACCTCCCACTTAAAGTCCAATGTGGCACTTTAAGTAACTGTAAATCTATGAACATAAATGTACAAAGATTTACATGGCTGCCATCTATCCAATGCCCAATAACTCACGACAATGCACAAAGCCCTCTCCTGGAAGTCCCTTTGTGAGTAGATCAGCAGGATTGTCCTTGGTGTGGATCTTCAGCAGTTGTATCTGCTTGTCTTCAAGTACTTCCCTAATGAAGTGATACTTCACATCAATATGCTTAGTCTTCGAATGGAACACTGGATTCTTTGCCAATTGTATAGCACTTTGACTATCACAATATAACTCTGGCATATCTGCATTGATTCCCAAGTCTGCAACCAATCTACCAAGCCAAATAGCTTCTTTGCATGCCTCATTTGCTGCAACATACTCAGCTTCTGTAGTAGACTGCGTAACACAATCTTGTAATCGAGATCGCCATGATATGGCACCTCCAGCCAATGTAAAGACATAGCCTAATGTAGATCTCCTCTTATCCAAGTCTCCTGCATAATCTGAGTCAGTGTATCCTCTGACACTCAAATCCTGACTACCATAGCATATGCGCATACTCTTTGTATGTTTTAAGTATCTCATGATACCTTTCACTGCCTCCCAATGTTTCTTGCCGGGATTTGACATATATCTGCTAACCACTCCCACTGCAAATGCAATATCCGGACGTGTAGCAATCATTGCATACATCAAACTACCCACTGCAGACGCATATGGAATCTTATCCATTTCAGCCTTTTCTTCCTCAGACACAGGACAATCTTGTTTGCTAAGTTTCACATATGGTGGCAATGGAACACTCAATGCCTTTCCCTTCTCCATATTGAAACGTTGCAAAACCTTGTCAATATACTCTGTTTGAGATAACCAAATCAACTTCTTTGATCTGTCTCTCTCAATGCGCATACCAAGTATATGACTTGCCTCACCCATGTCTTTCATGTCAAACGATTTTGCCATCTTTGACTTCAAAGCTGAAATTTCTTCCAAGTGTTTGCCAGCAATCAACATGTCATCCACATACAAAATAAGGATCAGCCAACTGCCATCCTTAGCCTTCTTTGTATATAGACAATGATCGAACTCACTACGTTTGTAGCCTTGAGAAAGCATAAACTGGTGGAACTTATGGTACCATGCCCTCGGTGATTGTTTTAAGCCATAAAGACTCTTTAACAACTGGCATACCAAATGTTCCATGCCTTTCTCAACAAACCCTTCGGGCTGCTGCATGTAAATTTCCACAACTAAATCACCATGCAAGAACGCTGTCTTGACATCCATTTGGTGCAACACCAAATCCAATATAGCAACCAATGCAAGAAAGCATCTCAATGTAGTCATCTTGACCACTGGAGAGAAGACTTCATCAAAGTCAATGCCTTGTTCTTGCTTAAAGCCCTTGGCAACAAGCCTTGCTTTGTACTTTGGCTGACTATCATGAGCGGTGATCTTATACCTGTAAACCCATTTACAAGGTAGAGCCTTTTTGCCCTGTGGTAATTTAACCAACTTCCATGTCTGGTTTTTATGCAGAGCTGTCATCTCTGACTGCATGGCCAACTGCCATTTTTTCGAGTCAACCACTTGTAATGCTTCCTTGTAACAAGATGGTTCTCCGCAATCTGTGAGCATGACATAATTTAGAGATGGCACATAACGATCAGGTGGTTTGGAGACACGCTCAGAACGTCTCACCACAACTGATTCTGCCTCTCTAGCCACTATAGGCTGTTCCTGAGCCTGACCATGCTGTCTTGATGTGCTAGCACTAGGTCCATCTTCCCTGAAGACAACTCTTCTGATCTCCTCTGTCTTCTCTGGCTTAGCGTGAAACTTGGCTTCATTGAAATGCACATCATTGCTACGAATAAGCTTTCTGGACTCAGGATCCCAAAGCCGGTAACCCATCTCGCCCGATTCTCCGTAGCCAAGAAATATACACTTCTTGCTCTTTGGTTCTAACTTATTTCTGAACTCCTTAGGAATATGGCTATAAGCTTCACAACCAAAGACTCTGAGATGCTTATACGAAGGTGCCTTGCCTGTCTATAGCATCTCGGCCACTGCACTCTTATCCAGAACCCTACTAGGAGACCTGTTGATCAAATGGACTGCTGTAGCCACTGCTTCCGCCCAAAATCCATCAGGCAACTCAGCATTTGACAACATGCTTCTGACCTTCTCTTGTATGGTCCTATTCATACGTTCTGCAACCCCATTCTGTGAAGGATTATATGGTGCAGTAAGTTCCCACTTAATCCCTTTTGCTTCACAAAAGTCTTGAAAAGCTTTGGAAACGTACTCTCTACCATTGTCAGTTCTCAAGCACTTCAGCTTCTGACCACTCTGATTCTCCACCAGCTGCAAGAATGTCTTAAAGACCTTGAGCACCTCATCCTTGTGCTTCAAGAAGTAAACCCATACTTTGCGAGAATAGTCATCTATGAATGTACAAAAGTACGCTGCTCCCCCTAGTGACAAACTAGGCATTGGTCCGCATAGGTCACTGTGTACAAGAGCTAACCGTTCGTCCCTACGATTCCTCTTTGATCTGTGCGGTTCCTGTGTTTGCTTACCATAAACACAATGCTCACAAAACTCGAAATCTTGAAATGAAAAGCCAGGCAAATAACCATAATGAGAAAGTATTTCCATTCCTCTTTTTGACATATGTCCCAACCTACGATGCCACAGTGACACACTTGGCTGCTCAATCACATTAATTACATGGTTTTTAACCTCTGAAACATGTAAAGTGTACAGAGTTCCTGACTTGCTGCCATGTGCTACAGTCATCGAACCTTTGGAGATCTTCCAAGTGCTGTTCCCAAAGACTGTCACATAACCCGCATCATCCAACTTCCCTGTACTAATCAAGCTCTTTCGGATTGCTGGAACATGTCTGACATTCTTGAGCCATAAAGAAGAGCCATTCTGAAACTTCAACTGCACATCTCCCACTCCAAGTATGTCACAAACCTGCTCATTGCCAAGTCTGACATAGTCTTTAGTAGCCACATATGATGTAAACCACTCTTTGTGCGGAGAAACATGTAAAGATGCCCCTGAGTCGATAATCCAATCACTCATAGCATGTCCATCCTCTGCAGTCAAGAAAACAGAATCAAGATTGCTTGTAAGGAAGATGTCACCACCTGCTATACCAGAATCACTGTCTGAACCAGATCCTGTGACATTCACCTCTTCAATCTTCACTGAACTCTTCTTTTCATCTTGCTCATAACTCTTTGTTTTGCCTTTTTCTTGTTTCCACTTCGTACAGTCTCGCTTCATGTGACCCTTCTTGCCACAATGGTAGCATTCTATGTCATCCTTTGACTTCGAATCACGAGACTTACTTCGGTTTTGTGCCTTCTTACCCTTCTTCTCTTTAAACTGTTGTCTCCCTCGAACGACCAAAGCACTATTGCCTTTGCCTTTGTCAATGTTCTTCCTGTTCACTTCCTCTGTGAGCAAGCTGCCTTCTACATTGGCACTTGTAAGACCTTCTGGCACGACAGAATTACTTAACGCTGTACGAAAAGTATCCCAACTGTCTGGCAAAGTGATTAAGAGAAACATAGCCTTCATTGAATCTGGAAAGACTATCTCCTGTGCTGTTAACTGGCTGAAAATTGAGTGAAATTCATTCAGATGATTTGACATGGCTGTCCCTTCCTTCATCTTCAAATCCACCAATTTCTTGAGCCAGTAAATCTGAGAAGCAGCACTTTGTTTCTCGTACATATCACATAGCTTTTGCCATACGCCATACGCTGTAGTCTCTTCTGCTACGTTGAAGTAAACATTTTCTGCCAGTGTCAGCATGATTGTGGAACAAGCTAACTCGTCAAGCTCTTCCCACTCATCTTGAGCCATAAATTCTGGTCACTCCCCTTTGAGCTTCAGTGGCTTCACTTGTTTTTTCTACACCAAAACCTGCCAAATCTGCTTCTTCCAGAATGGAAAGTTTGTGCCATCCAGCTTCTTTATGTTGTAAAGAGTCTCACTGTGAGAAGATGCCATATCTGCCAAACTGTTTACTCCTGAGAAAAATCCGGCAGAGTTTCCCCTGTAAACTGGCCTCTGTACACAGTAAACAAGCTGTAATCAACAAGCTGAACACCTCTCCTCAGGAACTGTCAGTATTTTTGAAAATTTTTGACAGAGTCTCCCCTGTAAACTGAGCTCTGGGAACCAAAAGATAGCTCAAGAAACAATCATAAATAGCTGACCAATGACAAATCTAAAAAATCCCTGTAATATGTTGTCCTGTAAGCATACACTGTCTCCTCTCTGGGCGATGACAGAACCTGTATCTGTCTCAAGACTGAACTCTGAACAATGCCTCAACGGCCTGACGCATAAGATGCAATCCAGTGTCTACACAAAGTCATACATCCTAAGGGATAAAAGTCGCCGAAGAGGATGCGTGTAGAGGGGAACTCCAGCAACCTAATCCACCTCACACTGGGTAACCCAGCCCCCAGTGCTTGGCTTCAAAAAACCTCACACACGACCCTCTCAGATGGCTCAGCAAACTGCCCAGAACTAGCATACATCCTATAATAGACCAATCACTGTCCTATGACCGCTGCGGCGGTCTGTCTGCTGGCGTGACTCACAACTAGCAGACCCACAATCACAGTACATCAATCTGCAATACATGCCAGTGGTGTCAAGCCGTCGTATGGCCACACCTCCCCTGGAACCTGGCAAGCACAAGAAGTAGCAATGCAAACTGCAATATATATATCTGATGATATATATGTGTACCTGGTCTATAGATGATGCTCTGAAGACGAATAAGTGATGTATGTCGATGTCGATATTGATGTCGACCACCTCCTGCTTGCCAATCTACACAAGACGGATTTCTTTGCGGCTGAAATCTATCTTCTGCTGTAGTGCTCAGAACGAAATTCTGAGGGCATAAACGGCTTCGAAAGGGGAGTAAAACCCCAGGTCGCCTGGTGGAAACGCTCCCGGAACGCCGAGTGTGAATTTTCGAACTCCGGATCCAGAATCTGCCGAAAAAGTGCGCGCGCGTGCGATTGCGCAAATCCGCACTGAACCAAGGCTCTGATACCAATTGAAGTCGCGGAGCGGAGCGTGGGTCGACTCTCTCTCTCACACACACACACAGTGAGCTTACACAGTACAGTACGCAGAGATCTGTTAGAAGGGTTATCTCCTAAATCCTTAGTATTCACAAAGAATAAGTTAGTATATACAAAGAGTTAGAGGTAAGTGAGTTAGGCGGCCGGCCGGCCATATCCGCATAAGAGGCCACTTGGGCTTTAATCCCAACAGTAGGTTGCAGATTACAGGTTACAGGGACAGGTACAGGTACAGGTGATTCACACAGGTACAGGTAGCTGGAGTACAGTGATATACTAGCAGTGATGTCACTTGCAGTTGTTATGGGAATGCATCACTTGACGCCTATTTGAGCGCATTGTCTGCTGGATTGTACGTTACTTGTGGAAACTGCCATTGTACGCGTTTGTGGAGCCATACTTGGTTGTATTTCGCAGTCCCAGCCATTTCTGAGACTTGGTCTGGAAGATAGTCATTTCTGAGACTTGACTATATGCGATTTGCATTAGCCTTCGTGTGAGGGTCGATAGCGTGAGGTTTTTATTGAGCTGGGGGATTCTCAAATGTAGAGATCCTTTCGGTGATACAGGTAGCTGGAGCACCCTTTTTGTGACCTCGCCATAGGCTATGTACTAGTGAGTCCTACTTGATGCTCCGGTTCTATTGTTGACAATTTATGCATACATGGACAGTCTATATTCTGGGTTCCTACTGCTCTACTTCTGGGGAAACTCTGTCGAAATTTTCCCAAGTTATGATGGCTGGTTTTTTGGTATTTTGAGCCATTTATGCTGTTATGCTGCTGAAATTTTGGCAAAATTAGAGGTTGAGTCAGGTGTGCCTTCTTGGGAGCTTCATGGTTGGCTTTAATGGATGATCAAAATGGCCCTCAGTTCACTCCTTTTCATTTAACTCAAAGAATTCAGATTAATGTTCATGTGTCCAGGAAGATCTTTTTCCAGCAGCGCATAGTCTTTATGTTTGGGCCAAGAAGATTGAGAGAGATCCTGGAATGTCCTTTCCCTGTTGTCATTCCGATGATTAACTATGAAAACTCATTTGATGTGCATGTGTTTGTCCTTATCTAAAGTTGAGCTCCATTGAAGTTTCTGGGGATTGGGTAGTGAAAAGTTTTGGGTTCTTGCACGTGTGTTCGATGTTGGAGCTATATATGGCTCACTCTACTGAACTTGGTCTCACCTATATATTTGTATCTTGTCCTCAATATGAATCAGTCTTTGGGAGCGTATATGGTGTGTCTCTTGTCTCGTCTCTCTCTCTTTCTCTCTACATCTCAACATGGTATCAGAGCGGTAACGATCACGCGCCGATTCAATTCATGGTGACAACAGTATGTGTATGCGATTCGCATGTAAGATTCAAAATTGTTACAAATTTTATTTTTGAGCATTGATTCTTGTTAACTGTGGTTGTTTTGTGTTAAGAAGAATATGATTAGTGTTTTATGTGGCGTTTATTTATAATCAATCTAATCGTTGATTACGTTTTCTTGTTAACGACACCCTGAACTTCATTTCAATTTTTCTTGCTGTTCTGCTCAAAATTTGGAGAAACGGGAAAAGCGCTATGGAACGTAGCACAATGGCACTTTTCATCCAAAACTTGTTCGTCTCCTCGAGCTATTCGATTTGAGTTCTAGGTTTGCGTCAATCGGAGTTCGCAGCAGAAAGTTATGTTGTTTTTACTGCAATAGAGCTTGACGCAGCTTTCTTCGTCCTACTTCTTCGTGAAGCGTCAGCGATCGTTTTTCTTATTTTGGCGTTAACTTTTTCGAGAAGATTTAGCTTTTTGCTATTCGTATTGTGGCCGTCAATCTTGCGTCTCACGCCACTCTATTTTGAGGACTCGTTTATTATTAACGTCTCCTTTACCCTGTCTTTTTTGGGTGACGTCTCTCACATCTTTGGACGTTCCTTGAGCATCCTTCTTACGTTTATCGTTGACAGAACGCAGTACTCATATCTCTCTCATTCTCAATTGCGGCCTTCACCATATATGGTTTGCAGATTCTGCGATCTTATCTTATACGTCTTCTCGCAACAAGATATGGCTATGAATATTCTCGTCAACGGCTTTCCTTCTGGCCAACATTCTGTTCCTCCTTTCCAAGGTCAAGGATTTCCAGGCTGGAAAGCAAAGATGTTGTTAATTCTTGAAGGCGATGAACTCTCCGATGTTGTTCTTGGAAATCGTGTTTGTCCGCCTCAGCCTGTTGATACGAATAATGATAACGTGCTTATCACTGAAGGACCTATATTTGAAGATTGGAATGTTGCCTATACGGATTGGCAACGACGTGATAAAGCAGCTCGTCGGTATATTCTTTCTGCTCTTACTGATTCCCTTTTGCTTGATATGTATGAACTGCCTACTTCCCATGACGTATGGAAGTACCTTATTGCAAACTTTCAGAAGAAATCTGTTACAGAAATACTTTATTTGAGAGGGTTGCTTAACAAGTTACAATATGAAGTTGGTACTGCCATGACGGGACATATTGAGTCTTTCAAATCTATTATTAATCAACTTGCTGCTGCCGGTGATCCTGTTCCACAAAAGCAACTGATTACACTTCTCCTTGATATGGTGAAGGACTCTTCTTATGATAACATTGTTACTATTCTCTCTAATAAAGATGGTCTTGATTTCGACCAAGCTTGCATGTCTTTAATTGAATACTCTCAACGTCAAGAACGTCGGAATGCTGGTCACGATACAGCTATGATTTCAAAAGAGGAGACTGAGTCACAACAGATGGAACGTTCTTTTTATGCTCGAAGGCGTCCATTTCAACGAGGAAACCTCAGAGGTGGCCGTCACGGTAATATTTTCTCTCGTCTCAAATTTCCTAATAAGCAATGTTCTTACTGCAACAGAAATGGCCATACTGAAGATGATTGTTGGGCACGTCAATATGATGAAGAACACAATATTACCACAAAACAACCACGTTTATCTAGAGACTCTTCTTCTTCTTCTTGTGAATATTGCGGACGATCTGATCATCCCACTCATATGTGCTATAAGCGTCGATTCGACACAGATCGGAATAGAGCATATGCTACTGAACATCGAAACAACATTGTACCAGAAACAAGCTGCGTCCTATGTTCAGTTGCTCCAGACAGAATACTTCATGTACGTGATGGATCACTTTTTATTGTCGATTCTGGTGCTACAGGAAATATGACATATCAGTCTAAGTGGCTCCATAACTATCATCCACTGCCAGTTCAACGTGTTGTTTATCTTGCTGATGATACTACTTGTCAAGTAAAGGGTATTGGAGACTTATATCTTGGTACCTTATCTTCTTCCACTCGAATTTTGCGAGGAGTATTACATGTACCAGATCTTCAACGTAATCTTCTTTCAGTTGCTAGACTTGTTGATCTTGGTCTGTTTGTTGGATTTGATTATACCAAATGCCGAATTGCGAAAGATGGACAGACTATAGCCACTGCTCCTCGAAACGATAATTTATTTGAACTCTCTCTCAACGATGCTGTAGCAAATATTGTCACTGCTCCAGGTGATCATGATTGCAAAGTATGGCATCACCGTTTTGTTCATGCTGATTTCTCAAAACTCCTTGATCTTCAACGTCGTGATCTTGTTCATGGCATGGATCTTAAAGCCCATCCCCATATGGGAATTTGTGAATTTTGTGCTATTGGGAAACACAATCGTAAACCCTTTCCTCTTTCAAATACAACTCATTCTCATGACATCTTGGATCTTGTTCATACTGATATATGTGGACCTCTACCTTCTTCGAGATCACAATATCGCTACTTCATTACTTTCATTGATGATTTCTCAAGGTATACGACTGTATTTCTACTTAGACAAAAATCTGAAGCCTTATCTGTTTTCAAACAATTCCACAAGGCTGCGGAACTTCAAACTGGTCGTCGCCTTAAGAAGCTTCGTAGTGACAATGGAGGCGAATATGTTTCTCGAGAGTTTGTGAGTTACTGTGCTGACACTGGAATTCATCATGAACACACTATTCCATATTCGCCTCAACAGAATGGTGTTGCTGAACGAAAGAATCGCACTATTCTCAATGCTGTAAGATGTATGCTGATTCATTCTGGCTTATCTCGTGTTTTCTGGGCTGAAGCTACTTTGACAGCAACATTTATTCAGAATCATCTTCCTACTACTGCACCCTCTGGTAAGATACCCATCACAGCATGGACAGGTGACATTCCTTCTGTATCTCATTTTCGAACCTTTGGATGTATTGCTTATATTCATGTTCCCAAAGAAACACGAACAAAGCTTGATGCTCCTGGTCTTAAAGTTATTTTTATTGGATATTCTGACACTTCCAAAGGCTACAAATTCTATGACCCTTCCTCCAAGAAAGTAACTGTGAATTGTGATGCTACTTTTAACGAACAGCTTATGGGAGGCTCATGGTCCATGGATGATTCTGATGATACTAAATCATTGCTTCAGGCTTTTCCATTTCTTTCAGAAGATGAAACTCTTCCTATAGAGCAACTTTCCTCCTCACAACCATCCATTCCAAATGTTGCCAATGATGATATTGATATTTTTGTTGATCTGCCTATTGATTTTGAACATGGCTCATGTCATGTTTATGATGACGATATTGCTGATAATGCTTTTTCTACTTCTGAAGATCCCGTTACTTATGATGAAGCTATCTCTTCACCACAAAAGGATCAATGGCAAGAGGCTATGGAAGCAGAGTACGATTCTCTTATCTCTAAAGGTACATGGATACTAACTGAATTACCTCCTGGTCGTACAGCTATTAAATGTAAGTGGGTGTATAAAACAAAAGTAAAAGCAGATGGATCTTTTGACAAGTTCAAGGCACGTTTAGTTGCAAAAGGTTACTCCCAAGTAGCTGGTGTTGATTATCAAGAGACTTTTTCACCAGTTGTTCACATTACAAGTGTTCGAGTTTTATTGGCATTTGCTGTTCAATTTGATTTAGAAGCTCATCAAATGGATGTGCGAACTGCTTTTCTTAATGGTGACTTGGAAGAGGAAATTTATATGGAACAACCAGAAGGGTTTGTTATTCCAGGTAAAGAAGACCTTGTTGCTCAACTCCATAAGGCACTATATGGTCTCAAACAAGCTTCGCGAGCCTGGTATACAAAATTTGATCTTTTTCTCACCTCTAAAGGATTCATCTCTTGCTCGTCAGACCCCAAATTATACATAAAACGCCAAGGTAGCAGTTTTGTGATTCTTGCTCTTTATGTGGATGATACCATCCTTGTTTCCAATGATTTGGGATTTCTTCAGCAAGTGAAAAATTTATTGTCTTCTGCATTCGATATGGTGGATCTTGGAGAGATTCACTCTTGTCTTGGCATTCAAATCCAACGGAACCGTACAAAAGGTATTTTATTCCTTCGACAGTCAAAGTTTATTGCAGATACTATTCAAAAATTTGGTATGGAATCTGCACATTCAGCCAACACACCTTGTCTTGCGAGCTCTACGAAGAATACTTCTGACAATGGCGGTCAACTTGTCACAAATCAACCTTATGCTAACTTGATTGGATGTCTTCAGTTTGTTGGCATGAACACTCGTCCTGATATTCTGTTCGCTGCTAACTATCTTGGACAACATCTTGCATGTCCTTCTCTTAAGCATTGGTCTGCTGCAAAGCGTGTATTGAAATACTTGAAAGGCACTACAGATTTTGGTTTAGTCTATCGATGACAACTCACATCGGATTCTATGCAATCTCTTTCTCTTTTGGGTTACACAGATGCAGACTGGGCAAGCTCACATTTATCTATGCGATCTACTAGTGGAAATTGCTTCTTTATAAATGGTTGTCTTGTTTCTTGGACCAGCAAGAAACAACATTGTGTTGCAGTTTCTACGACTGAGTCAGAATATGTTGCGGCATCACTTGCAGCTCGTGAGTTGATTTGGCTTCGACAAATGCTGGTTGATATTGGTCACTCTCCTCTTTCTAGCACACCCTTGCGGTGTGACAACCAAAGTGCTATTAGTCTTGCAAAAGACTATGTTCAACATAATAAGTCAAAGCACATTGCTGTCCATTATCATTATGTCAGGTATGAAGTACGCAAGGGAACCATTATGGTTGAACCTGTCCAAGTGACCAGATGATTGCAGACATTTTGACCAAAGGCCTCAATGAGTCATGTTTCATCCTCTTGCGCTCGGAGCTTGGAGTTGCTTCGGCCTCACTCTTTCTAGATTAGCTTCTTTTCTATTGTAATAGCTTTGTACATATGACATTGTAATCTTTTTGGTACCATGCACTATGCACACTCCACATTTGCACCTTGTGATATCTAAATCACTTGAATATTTGTACATAGATGCACAATTCACTTTCACATCATCACCACTGGTTCATATTTCACATTGTATAGGGGCTTGGGTTTTTCCCTTGAACTCCCCAAGGGTTTTTTCATCCAAAGCTAAAGACCTTTGTTTGAGTGGGGGTGTTGGAGCTATATATGGCTCACTCTACTGAACTTGGTCTCACCTATATATTTGTATCTTGTCCTCAATATGAATCAGTCTTTGGGAGCGTATATGGTGTGTCTCTTGTCTCGTCTCTCTCTCTTTCTCTCTACATCTCAACATTCGAAGGGGTTCTCAAAGCATCATAATTTGGGTAGCCATGGCTTTCTCTTATCCGGAGTTTCATGGAAGAAGTGATGAAGATGTGGAAGAATTTTTGGAAAAGATGGAGGTTGCCTGCATTAGCAACTAGATTCATGACCCTATGCAAATGTTACGCCTTCTCCAAATTTGTTTGAAGAGTGATGCACGAGTTTGGTCTAAAGCATTTGAAGAGGAGTTGCGTGCAGCAGATCCACCTATAAGATTGAGTTGGGACAATCTAAGGCATGGATTGGAAGTGGAGTTTGTGAAGATAGAAGATCCTGACAAAGTGTGGCAAGAAGTACAAGGTTTGGTGCAGAAGGAAGGTGAGCCAGTAGATGCGTACATACGTAAGTTTTCATTGGCATGGGAGCGAATGTGCAAGGCTTTAGCGCCGCAAGTACCCCCGCCTGACATGATGAAGAAGGACAGGTTCTTAACTGGTCTTTGGGAGAATATACGTTGGAGAGTGGAGCTAAAGAAGCCTAGGACATATGAAGATGCACTAGAGGTAGCAAGGAACAAAGAGTGGAAGCTGAGGAAAATGAGCCACTTAGGGGTGTAGTCTTTGCCCAGGAGGTTTGAATTTCAGCTTATGGACTCTTTACAAGGTCACATGTCAGGGGTTCATCATGAACCAATGGTTTCTGTTACTCCTGAGGTTATGCCAGCAGTGGTCACTACAGTAGTGCAAGATGATGGGCTAAGGCAAGACATGAGGCAAGTGGTAGATTTAATGAAGAATCTCAGCCTAAACACTACTAGGTCAAGTGGGAAATAATTGAGGTCAAGGGAGGTTTGAAAATCAGCCAGGAGGTAAAGAAAGACCTAGAAATGGTGTTGTACAAAGCAATGGTAGGTTCTAGAGGCAGACACCCACGTGTTATAATTGTGGAGAGTTGGGTCACATCAGCTCGCAATGAGATAAGCCACCAAGGATGGGGGGAGACATGTATCCATTGCCAAGACAGGTGCTAACTAGGTCAAATGATTATGGCATCGAAATTAAGGGAGATAAAGGAACCAGTGGTCTGACCCAGGAGGAAAAGGGAAAGACAAAAGTGCTAAGTGTAGTCACTTTGGAGAAGGCATCAAAGCTAGAGGATACATTAGTGATGCCTATTGGGAAGAGGACCACAGAGGATAAGGAAGGAAGAAGTGCCCCAGGTCCTAGTAAGAAGAAAGGAAAGAGCCATGAAGGCGAGGATGTCAAGGCCAAGAGGAAAAGGAGAGCTCGTTGAAAGTTTCATGTTTCATATTTTCCACTAGGGGATGGGCAATTAAGCTATGACTTGAAGGAGGATCTGACGAGCAGGAAGGCAGATGTTACTTTTGGGCAGCTTATAGAGATGGTGCCTAAGCTAAAGCGACAGTGGAAGAGGATGGTTAACCCAATGGAGAAAGAGCCAGAGAGAGGTTCAGTGAAGGTGTTGGCAATGGACGAGCTACCAGACATTTGTCCAATAGTAGATGTGTGGCATAAAAGGAAAAATTTGGGACAAGGTTATGTGGATGGCGGAGCCCAAATATGCGTCATAACACACTCATGCGTTGAGAAGATGGGTCTCACAGTGGCTGGGGTGTCAGGTTTTCGAATCAGATTGGCAAACCATCAAAAAGTAAAATGCTTAGGTGTTGTAAAGAGCTTAGAAGTGGAGGCATATGATGCAAAGGCAGTGGTTGATTTTCATGTGATGCCAGCAGGGTTGGGAGCATATCCTATTATACTGGGAAGACCATGGTTACGTGCAGTGGGAGCTGTTCAAGATTGGCGACATGGTACGATTAGCCTCTATGGAAAGACAGGTACCAAGAAGCTTTATAATATGGACACAAGGAAACGATTAGAGGAGCTTTATGAAGATGAGGATGAGTCTAGTGATGAAGACTCTTCCACGGTGACAGATGAGGACAGTGATAGCACTACCAGCAGTGATGAGGATGCTAATGTTTCGTTTCTTTTGATGGACAAAGGAATCCAGGAGTCTGGTTTAGTTGCATTTTCAAATGAGGTTGAAGATGAAAGTGAAGGGCCTTATGAAATGATTGAAGAGCTCATGCAAACCAAGGTTGAGTTGTCAAAGAAGCATGATTTGATGACACAAATGATCAGTGGTGGAGACCTCTCAACTATGGAGAAGGGGATATATTTGCACATGCCAGTCTATGCCAAAGTATTTGATGATTTTCTTGATGCAAGATTGATATATGGAATCTCTACACGTTTTCCTTGGGAATCAGGTGGAACCTTGATTAAGCTTTTCATGCAGGGAATGCAAAGTGTTTCTGTGTGGGATCCACGTGGAATGAATATCTCTTTTTGTTGCTACTGAGCATGAATGCTCTAGCAGGCTAGGGGATGGGCAAATTATGTCAGGATTTTTTCGGATCAAGGGATTGCGCATATGTACATACACATGCATGGTGCATCAAATAAAGGATTGCCCATTTTCCTTAGCCAGGTGGTTATGTGGGGCCCACATGTGTACAGGTAGGACAGGGTGTACATAGTGCATCGATTTTCACTATTACCAGTACCACTGTGTTTTTCTACAATAATGAGGAGTTTATAGCGTGTAAAACTTCTCGAGAAAGCTATCCGCGGGCCGACGACATGAGGTCAGCAGGTGCGTCAGATGGCATCTAGTGGCGTCAGGAGGGCGAACGAGGTCAATATTTGCACGTAGATGAGGACAGACACAACGTGGGTGTTTTCTTGTGAGAGTTATGCAGAAAGGTCATCATTAGGACCACTTTTTGGGGCCACTTCACGTGGTGGTGAGATGCATTATTGGAAAAAAGCTGAGTGCCAGGTGTGCGGATGATGCAAAAAGGTGACAACTATGCACTGCGAGGTCAGTTTTTGGCCTGTTCGGGGTCCGTTTGAGGTCATCTAAAAGGCCAAGGGTGCCCAAGTAATAAAGCTAAGTGTGGGAACTGAAAAAACAGAGTGAATACCAGAAAAAAAGTTGAGAAGAGAGGAGGAACAGCCGCAGGTGTGTTTTTTTGGGGTTTTGGAGCCTGTTTTGGTCGTAAACTGCTCATCCGATGTCGGATTTGAGCACTTTGACATTGTAGACTGGGGTTTTGGGCCATTCCAGACGCGATGGCGCTGTCCATTTTGCCAAATTCCTCACCCTTTTTCTACTGTTTTTGCTGTGTAAGTTTCTCCTATGAATGAAGCTTCTTCTCCAATTTGTGATTGTATCTGGCATATTTTACCCATATTGTGTGAGTTGTTTGCCCCATTGGTGTTGGCCCAAGCTCATTTGTATCTAAACATCAGAAATTATCCTCTTTTGAGCTGAGTTTTTTGGGTGTGTGTGTGTGTGTGTGTGTGGAGTGGGCAAGTGGATAGTCTCTCTCCTCTCACTCCAGAGGTGTGTTCCCTGTCTCGGCCAAGTGTGTTGTCTAAGCCGAGTGGTGCCCCATAGTGTGTGTGTGTATCATTCCAAGAGTGTGTGTCGGGTCGTTATAGAGGCGCTGTGTGTGTTTTCATCTCGCTCACACCGTATAGGCAACATTCCAATCTTAAAATATAGGTCCTTCAGTGATAAGCACGTTATCATTATCCGTATGAAGAAGCTGAGGCGGACAAACACGATTTCCAAGAACAACATCGGAGAGTTCATCGCCTTCAAGAATTAACAACATCTTTGCTTTCCAGCCTGAAAATCGTTGACCTTGGAAAGGAGGAACAGAACGTTGGCCAGACGGAAAGCCGTTGACGAGAATATTCATAGCCATATCTTGTTGTGAGAAGACGTATAAGATAAGATCGCAGAATCTGCACACCATATATGGTGAAGGCTGCAATTGAGAATGAGAGAGATATGAGGACTGCGTTCTGTCAACGATAAACGTAAGAAGGATGCTCAAGGAACGTCCAAAGATATGAGAGACATCACCCAAAAAAAGGCAGGATAAAGGAGACGTTAATAATAAAAGAGTCCTCAAAATAGAGTGGCGTGAGATGCAAGATTGACGGCCACAATACGAATAGCAAAAAGCTAAATCTTCTCGAAAAAGTTAACGCCAAAATAAGAAAAACGATCGTGGACGCTTCACGAAGAAGTAGGACGAAGAAAGATGCGTCAAGCTCAATTGCAGTAAAAACAGCATGACTTTCTGCTGCGAACTCTGATTGACGGAAACCTAGAGCTCAAATCAAAGAGCTCGAGGAGACAAACAAGTTTTGGATGGAAAAAGCTATTGCGCTTTTCCCGTTTCTCCAAATTTTGAGCAGAACACCCCGAAAAATTGAGATGAAGTTCAGGGTGTCATCAACAGGAAAACGTAATCAACGATTAGATTGATTAGCAATAAACGCCACACAAAACACTAATCATATTCTTCTTAACACAAAACAACCACAGTTAACAAGAATCAACGCTTAAAAATAAAATTTGTATCAATTTTCAATCTTACACGCGAATCGCATACACATACTGTTTTGTCACAATGAATTGAATCGGTGCGTGATCGTTACCGCTGTGATACCATGTTGAGATGTAGAGAGAAAGAGAGAGAGACGAGACAAGAGACACACCATATACGCTCCCAAAGACTGATTCATATTGAGGACAAGATACAAATATATAGGTGAGACCAAGTTGAGTAGAGTGAGCCATATATAGCTCCAACAAGAATGGTCATCAAACGCACCAAATACTTCTTCAATCTATAACCATTAACACAATATTTATGTTGTATACCTCTCAATCTGCCAACTGATATGTGCCATTATCAAATTAATTCACAACAGTGAAAGGACCCTCCCATTTGATTTGAAACTTCTTCTAGAAGGTATTTTCTAGATTACTACACTACAAGAGGTCCTTCAATGTAGCGACGCTCATAGTGCGACGCTCAAATGGGAAAAAGCCCGGCGTCGCTATAGGCGTCGCTATATAACAAAGACTATAGAGACGCTTATAGCGATGCTCATAGAGACGCTTATAGCGACGCGCATAGAGACGCTTATAGCGACGCTTATAGTGACGTTCATAGAGACGCTTATAGCGACGCTCATAGAGACGCCGACCCTGTAAAAATAATTTGAGGGCACCCGAAACTCAGATCTGTAGATTTGAGTTTCGGCGCTCTCTGCACAATAGGTATACCTGTCCCCCCCTGCCCCCCCCCCCCCCTCTCTCTCTCTCTCTCTCACACACACACACACACACACACACACACACACACACACACATGAGGAGAGGAGGGAGAGCCAGGTATGCTCCCTCCCTCTCCTCTCTCTTATGTTCCCTTCCCCTCTTTCATTCTCTCTCTCTCTACACTGTGTGTGTGTGTGTGTGTGTGTGTGTGTGTGTGTGTGTGTGAGAGAGAGAGAGAGAGAGAGAGAGAGAGAGAGAGAGAGAGAGAGAGAATGTACACACACATGTGTAAACAAAGAACACACACATACACATTGAGAGAGAGAGAGAGAGAGATAAAGAAATGAAATGAAATGATATATTTAACGTCTTCAAAATGCCAAAATGACTTATGAGACCAATCCGATAAACTCCTTGTGGATCTAGTCTAATGTCTAGGTACAAACATAAAAGTGAAGTGGAAGACTAAAATCATCATCATCTTCATCAATTTCCAACATTGGGCATTGTCTGAGAAAGTAGTGCATCGGTCGCTGAAGAGCTTCGTCAATGTCCGCCTTTGTAAATAGATGTAATGGGTATCTCCCATATCGCGCTAGAGTAGACTTGATTCTCTGATGGAGCCTCGATTGATATCGTGGACATCTAGCTCTCCCGAGCTCAATGGCTCTTTCAACTAATATTTTAGTATGAGAGAGAGAGAGAGAGAGAGAGAGAGAGAGAGAGAGAGATTGAATTATCGTCCACGGAGGTCATATATGACCCATGAGAATAAAAACACAACATTACAACAATTGCTTCTCAGTGCGGGCTGATACATATCAGTTAAGGACTGAGGGTTCATCAAGAGGGTAGATTAGGGAAAAAGAGAGAACAAAAACCTAAGGGTCAGCTGAGAGGAGAGGTTTGGGTTTTTGAAATTCCTGGATGATCACTTTGCCACCTTGGTAGACTGCCCATTTGCCTTGCTAGTAACCAGCAGGGAGAAGTGTCACCTCTCAAAGACATGTAATTAGGAGGAACGCTAAAGGTAAACGTGATATCACCATCACTGGCATATGAAGCCACTACTCTAGCATGTATCCAAACCTCACATGTATCACGCACAGGTATTCGTTGTTGCCTCATACGTCTGAAAGAACAGTGTCTAATGTTTCTTGTGTGACCACAATGCCAACAACGCATATATCGGCAACTACAAGACCGTCGTCTCTCACAAGTCACCACCATAGAACTCTCGCGCATTTTTGCTAAGTGGATGCGAAGAAATAAAACTATATCAAGAAATACTATGAGAAATCTGACAGAGTCTCCTTTATAAATTGAGTAAAGAATTCTAGCAAACACTCAACCATAGACCATGCCAAACTAGCAACAAAGTGGAAGATAACTCATCCACTATACAATCATTGAAATCATGATCAAATACATCAAAACCGATGCTCACATATGCATAAATTCAGCTCTATGATCTGCTATATCTACAAGCATACAATCTAGGACAAAAAGCTCAACCGAGCATAAAATGCATAACCATATACGCAAGTAGTATGAAAACAAGCTCAAAATGCATCCCATAAGAGAAACTGCCTACAAAAATTTACAAAAACCTATGAAACTTGTGACTGCCAAAGTCTGTAGCCACATGAACATATGCAACTCTCCCTCGTGTGAGAGTGTGTACAAGGCTGATAAAACCTATCAGAATGGGAGTCAAACACTTGATCACTAAAACATTAGAGAGCAGAACTGCAGATGTTCATAAAACATGGTGAGAATCTAGAAAAAAATCGATTTTTTTTCCTATAAAGTGAGTAAAATCTCAAAACATCTCAACCATAAACAATCAGCAACACAAACAATGCGTAAAATGCATCAATGAAGCTGTTTTGGTAATGCGCAAAACAAAGACTTAGTCTCTCATCCACAAATGTCATACACCAAGTCAAAAGTGACTAAACACTCTCCAACCATGATAGAGAGAAGCAAGACAAGACCTATGGACCATAATCAAAAAGCACATAAACCCACTTACATACCTGAGAACCTGGTACCTACGATCTCTACCTAGCTCAAGTTGTATCTGCAAATGCACACATAGCATAAATTGCACAAAATCTTGCTAAAACCGCTCTCTACAACACCCCACACAGTCATATAATGCATACAAAATTGCATCCATATGTGTAACATTCCGAAAGTCACATGCCAACGCATCACTTGTATGCACAAAAGCAAGGTGAATTTCCTCTCAAATAGCACCACAATGTGCCATACATAGCCATATATGCAAACCACATAATGCTCTACAATGTAGAATCAAGTACCAAGCTTCCATATGCCGAGGTTACTGCAGGCTACTGCGAAAAATTTAGAGCTCAAAATTTCAAAATTCTAATAGGAAAAACACATCCAATACGAGTCAAAACTCTAGGATAGACTCCTAGATCACATATATTTGAGTTTAGATGTGAGAGATATGCCAAAAACATTTGTTTTTGGTCCAAAAATGCACGACAAACTTGTCGTTGTTGTACTTGCTATAATTTTCATTAGAATTTCAAAAAATAGACATCATCGGCATATCCAAAATGTGTCAAAATCCCAACCTAAACTTTTGGATCATATCTATCCAACTCCGTATGATAGAGATATCCAAAAACACTCTTTTGGAAGTTGAAACACTTTTTAAGAAGTTGAAAACAACAAAAACAAGCTGCAACACTTTTGGCTCGTGTTTCTTCTCTCTAAAATTCATCAATGGCTTTCTACACAAGCTAAATATACATGCCTAAGGTCATATTTGGAATTTGTGCTTCTCTTGCACTACAATGTGAGTGTACACAATGCCGACGTAGAAGCTTCCGTGTACATGAGCAAAATTGCTTGCAAACATAACAGGCACACACTTTGTCAAGCTGCTCCTTTCTCCTTTATCTTGAATCTACTAGCATCGTTATGCTAGTCATTGCGAAGCTGTCGACTCGATCTTTCTCCTTTCTCTTTTCTCTTGAATCTACTAGCATCAATATGCTTGTCATTGAGAAGCTGTTGACTGGATCTTCGTACTACACCCGTGAAAAACCGAAGCTCTGATACACTTTGTGAGAGCGCTAGGTGCGGAAGCAATGCACCGTGTGTGCGAAGTGCAAGGGAGGAAAAGAGTAGAAGACACATTATGTGGGTGGATCAACCTCCAAAAATGTGGTGAGAAACTCCTTATTCTTTGTGTATATGAAGAATAAAGAAAGTGTATGTACATCGACATGATCGTGCACATTGCAGAAAGAACAAAGATAGTGGGAAGAGAAAAGCACCACCCATTTCTTTGTTGTCGGGTTTTGAGAAGGAATCTATGAGTAGCATTGTGTGTGTGTGGGGGTGGGGGGGGGGGGGGGGGGCTGGGGGGGTCAGAGATAAAGAGAAAGAACTTTTTCTCTCTTTGTTTTGCTTGAGTTAAAAAAGGAGAGCTTGAGATTTCTCTGAGGATATCCAGGATATCAACCCTAAACCTGTGAACATAATCATGAACTAATATGCTGACATCTTCTCAGCTCCCCCAAGAAGAGGGTCTTGTCTTACTCAAGCCAAGGCCCACATTGCCAGAATCAGGCAAAAAATGGTGACTACCTGAAATGACCAAACTAATGGTCTAGCCTCTCACAAATGGGGAGCTGAGAAACACCATAGAAGCTCTAAAGAAAGAGAAATCTCCTGGTCTTGATTGGTTACCTAATAAATTCTACAAGCACTGTAAGGAATTTATAGGGAAATACGTGATGATGGTATGGGCAGAAGCCTTGCAGATTGGAGCTCTCCCTTCTTCTTAAATACTGGTGTCATAAAACTCATTCATAAAAGAGGGGGTAAGGAGGATTTAGAAAATTCAAAACTTATAACATGTATGAATTCTGATTATAAATTTTTCTCCCTGGACCTAGCTAGAAGAATAAGCCCCATTATGCATGATATCATTCTTCTAGAGCAGAAGGGAATCATCAAGGGTAGATTCATATTGGATGCTATCATCACACTTTGGGAAGCTTTTGAATATCTAGAGCAATCAGAGTAGCTCTATTGTTTTTTTCAAAATCGACTTTGACAAAGCCTATGACAGAATTGAGTGTGACTTTATATTTCAATCCTTAATATTTGATATAGGCTTTAGAAAAAGTTTTATCAAATTTGTTCAAATACTGTTTTGGCAATGTGTTTGCAAAACTGGCTATTAATGGAGATTTGATAGATTCTATCCTTGTTTAGAGGTCTATCCGACATGGCTACCCTATTGCTCCTTTATTGTATGCAATATGTTCATATGCACTTGGATGGCTGGTCAGATCTGAAATGGTTCAAGGATAAATTAAGGTAACTGACATCCCTGGTGCCAATCATGATCTCTGCCTTCAACAGTTTGCCGATGACACAAATTCCCTCATTCATAATGATCAACATTCTATTGAATACTTTTGGCGATGTCTTGATACTTCGTGTATTGCTAGTGACTCTACCATTAACCATGCTAAAACTAGTGTTAAGTCTTCCATAGGTTCAATACCTCAAGTCATTGCAGATGCTGGTTGCAGTCCAATAGAGAACGGATAGATCTTCATGTTAGTGGTATCCCTATAAGAAAAGTCACATTCAAACAAAGGTGGAATTGGGTCCTACATAGAATCAAAGGCAAGATAAATAGATGGTAGGGTCAACCCACCTCCTTAGCAAGTAGGGCCTCTCTGTTAAATCATTACATAATGCCTTTTATCATATACTTATTGGCTTGCTAGTCTCCTGCTAAGTATCAACTACAGCCTGCTTTCTCCTTGTTCACAAATATTCTATGGGGAGGGGACCTGCAGCACACCAAGGCTGCCAAATTACCATGAGATATGTCCTGCTCTCCTAAGGAAAATGCGGGTTTAGACCTTTTGAATCTGCAACTGATCTCAAATAAAATAGCAGGTAAGCGGATACTGCGATGTATAGACTCTGATGACTTTTGGGGCAGTTCTTCTCAAGAGAAATATCTCAAAATTCAAGCTTGAAGACTACAAATCTTGGTACCCTAACCATAACAGAGTTAATATTGTCCTCTGCTAAATTTTTCCCTTGCTCAAGCTGATCTGTAGATTTCGGTTTGTTTGGCATTCCCTAAGGGAGAAATGGAGGCTGGCAAAAAGATTCACTCTAACCTATAGTTTTTTCTTCAAGATTCTCCTTAGGTTGGTTATTTTGCAGGTATCAAACGACTTCCTCTTACAAGGAGAGGCCATAGATGCTCCAAATCTAGAATTACTCAGAGGGAGGCCTCTTTCAGTCTCATCAACTAGTATCAACAGAAGCTCTCCGGGTTCTATTCAACATTTCTCAACAGGATGCTAATTGATGTATAAACATGATGCTAATTGGTGTATCAACAAGCTTCACTCAATCTTTGCATAGTTGCATCTCCCCCCAAGGCCTGACTCTTATCAAGCTAAGCTTGAATTCGCTGCTGCAAACATTTACTCCACCTTCAGACCTTAAAAAAAGGGTTCAATAAGATCTCAAAAAGCATCTCAATAGAAAATGGAGGATGCAATGGAACTGTAAGTAGTGGACATACATGTTTCTGTGTAACATGGCCTACCCAGTTGCAATAAAGCACAGTTACTTGTTCTGGTTGATTATTCACCAAGGGATTTGGTCAGGTGAAAGAGCTAGGAGAATTGGTGTTAGCTCATGGATCTGCCCAAGATGCCAAAGACAAGTGGAGGACATCCCTCATCTTTTCCTTAAATGTTCAGATTCTTCTAAAATTATCCACTCTTGTTTTCTTAGTGTGATGGCAATCAATTCTCACACAGTGGATGTCAAGCATTTTCTGCTTGGAAACTGTAAAAGATTGGATATTCCCACATGGAGGATGTGGAGGGGTATTATTCTCTTGGAGGATTCACTGTTCTTTTTTGTATGGTACCTCGTGAGTGTACAATAGGGGTTCTTTTGGATTTTGTGCATAGCGTATACAATAGGGGTAGCCCCTCATTATTTCATACTCATATCCTATACATAAGGGCGGCGGCGGGGGGGGGTTTACATTCAGGATACATTCAACTACTTGAGCCACCTTAAATACATTAGTAAGCCTCTCTCTCTCTCTCTCTCTCTCTCTCTCTCTCTCTCTCTCTCTCTCTCTCTCTCTCTCTCTGTCTCTCTCTACTTTCATGGCGTGGTGAAAATAAGGGCAAACTTGAAATTCTCCCATTTTTTGGGTCAAAATTAGAAGCTTTTGTCGATAATTACACTAAAACTTATGTAAATCTCCTCGTTTTCTTAAAGCCAAGCTCAAACCCCTCTAATTTGTCAGAATTCCCAAAATACCCTTCAAATTTTTAAAATTCCCAAAGTACCCATGTATCTATTTTGGTTGGATTGTTCAAGCTTTTCTAATTTTTATTCCTTTTTGACAATTGAGATGCATTTTTAAGTGGTTACCATGTAATTTGTCACATATTACCTCACAAAATAGACGATTATGTCCAAAAATAATAAAGCGATTCATCTTCAACGCCTACATAACCAATTCAAATTCTAGTTTTAGCATCTTGTAATGATAGACAATCACTCTTCTTATGAAAAGCATAAAACTTTTTTATCTTTAGAGAAATTTAATCTCACGACTAGGGGTATTTTTGGGAATTTTAAAAATTTTGAAGGGCATTTTGCGAATTCATGACAAAATATTGGGGGTATTTTGGGAATTTTTTAACTTAGAGGGGTATTTTAGGATTTTCCATAAATCAGATGGATATTTTGCTAATTTCTCCTAAAAATAATCATGAAGCTATGAACCATCACTAAAATACCCCTCAAATTTCAAAAGTTATCCCAAAATACCCCTCAAATTTCAAAAATTCCCAAAATACCCTCAAAATTTTGTCATAAATTATCAAAATGCCCCTCAAATTTTCCAAAATTCCCAGAATACCCCTGGTTGTGAGATTAAATTTCTCCAAAGATAAAAAAATTTGTAGCTTTTCATAAGCAGGCTAATTGTCTATCAATACAAGATATTAAAACTAGAATTTGAGTTGGTTATGTGGGCTTCGGAGATGAATTGCTTTCTTATTTTTAGACATAATTGCCTTTTTTGCAAGGTAATTTGTGACAAATACATGCTAAGCACTTAAACACGGATCTCGATTAAAAAAACAAATGAAGATTAGAAAATCTTGAGCACTCCAACCAAAATAGATGCAAGGATATTTTTGAAAATTTGAAATTTCCACGAATAAGGGGGTATTTTATAAATTTTTCTTATTTCTATTTGCTTATCGACCTTGAAGTTTGGGATTTGTCCATGGCGGTGTGAAAGCATATCCCTAAAAACGTTTTCTCGCTCAAGACTCAAACTCTAGAGCCTCTCGCACATCTCACTTTCCCCTGCTCTCGAGTCTCTACTACCGCTGTTGTTTACTATGTCCAGACTCCATAGTGGAGGTCGTCTGAGTCCCGACCTGAGAGAGATGCGCTGCTATGGGTAACGACTTGCATCGCAAGGTCAATGAGTCACGACCTGCGGCCTATGCCTTGACTCTTGGAGTGGCATGCAGAACGACTCTCGACTCTCGACGCCCAGTTTCACGGCTTCAAGAGTCACAAATAAACTCGTGAGTTTCTAAGTTCTTGTTAGGTGATTAGTTTCTCTTTTTTTTTACTTGTTAGAGCTTAGGAGTCAGTACACAATGTATTATTATAGTGATCTTAAGGGTTGTTGCACAGTCAGGCTTGCTAAGAACGTATTTTCTAACTGAAGAAAATAGAATAATAAACTTAAAACTACTCCGGTTTCTAAATCACAATTTGAAGCATTTGTCGGTAATTACACTAAATATTTGTCGATTCTTTTTCAAGGCAAGCTCGAAATCTAGCTAAGATTTTGCAAGAGCATTGGCTTAGTGATAGTATGTAGAAATTACAATGCATAATTTCAATTTTCAATGTCCATTAAAGAGTCATGAAGATTCAATATTAATCTAGCTAAGTAAAGGATTTGTATTGTTTAGGACTAGGTGTTTACTAAACTATTCAGATTTTTGGATGTTCATTGCCAATACTATAAAAAAGAACTTGGAAATTCGGAAAACGCACTCCAATGGAGCTTATAAACCCTCTGTTTTATATGCTTAAAGTGTTTTACATGCTCAAATCTTAAAGAGTTTCACATGTGTTTGATTTTAATGTGTAAGATAATCCTTAAATCCCACGTGGGAGCCCAAGGTGAGGTGGACAACTTTTTTGGAAAAAGAAATTATGTGATGAAAATTCCATGTGGGAGTCCAAGAAAAGGGTGTACTGTTTTTTTTTATAGAAAGAGGTCTCTGCACAAAGGAGACTCTGGTGAAACTTTTAAGATTTATATTTTATGTACAAGCTCAAAATTTAAAAAAGACGGTGCTTTTTTAAAAGTTGCATTTTGCTTGAGCATAGACGTGCATTCATATCACATATAACTGTTTTTGTTAAAAAAGATTAATCTTTTAATGGGTTGTTTTGTAATGTGTTTTGATTTGATGAGTGAAGTTTTTCATGGTTGTTTAAGAGTATGCATTATTTGTTAGTTAGAGAACAATCCATTTCATATGTGTGCCTTAAATCCCGTGTGGGAAGCCTAATAAGTAAGTGGCTAGTATCATATGTTTTGAGATTGAGATTTATATCGATTTACAAGGCAAATGCTATTCATTTTTTGACATTCAATTGATTGGTTTATTTTAGTTCAGTATTCCTTATGTTTGTTGCTTTTCATGGTGGTTTGTTATCTCAAATGAAGTAGTGGGCCATGACATTTCGTATGAAATCCGTATGAGGGGGGATGAATCATTGCAAGAATGTGTTTTGATTTGATGAGTGAAGTTTTTTATGGTTGTTTAAGAGTATGCATTATTTGTAAGTTAGAGAACAATCCATTTCATATGTGTACCTTAAATCCCATGTGGAAAGCCCACTAAGTAGGTGGCTAGTGTCATATGTTTTGAGATTGAGATTTGTATCAGTTTACAAGGCAAATACTATTCGTTTTTTGATAAATTACATTGAATCGATTGGTTTATTTTAGTTCAGTATTCATTATATTTGTTGTTTTTCATGATGGTTTATTATCTCAAATGAAGTAGTGGCCATGACATTCCGTACGAAATCCGTATAAGAGGGGATGGCTCATTGTAAGAACGTCCATATCTTTCCGTATGTAGGAGGGTGGGTTAGCATGTAAGGTACCATACATAGGGGGATTTCTCTAATTTTAATGTACGCAAGTAACATCCTTCCATTATTTATAGTGAATCCCCCGGGATTATTCTATGGTTTCTTTGGCTAAGAAGGAATGCAACTGTGTTTTAATCTCAATATGTTCATTCTTATGCTTTGCTCATTGAGCTTTGGAAATGCTCAACCTCCCTTTCTTATGCTTTGCTCATTGAGCTTTGGAAATGCTCAACCTCCCTTTGTAAAAAAATTACTATTGTTCGTTTTCCCCTCTATCACTAGCTTACAAAAGATCCTTAAGTGGACTAAATGGAGTTGAAAGATCGATTTGTATTACTCAACCCTTTGGCTTTCCATGAAAGACATTCTCTTCATGATGTACGTAGTCCCACAGGAGGGGTGACCCTCCCCCTCGTGTGGGTCCACGTATACTTTCGAGTTTTTTTATTGATTCCATGAAAGACATTCTCTTATAATGTAGTCATCCTTTTATGGGGTGACCCTCCCCCCTCCTGTTGGTTTCGACCTCTTTTATAAAAAAAAAAGGTACTTGGAAGTTGGGTAGTCTCAGAGATTACTAATTCTCGGCGGTAGCCGAACGTTCTTTATGGGTAGCCACGGACGACTATGTATACTCAGGGACTTCTGGTGTCCTATATAAATCCATGCAGGCATTCGACAACACAGCAAAATTCTGGTAAGATCATTTTCTCTTCAATTAACAGTGTAACTTCATCAGGCCATATAATTTTGTTCCTCACCAATTTAGGTCTAAATTTGGTGTCACTAGCCTTACATGTTGCATACATAATACATGCATTTGATGTCCTGACCAGCAAGCATACATCATACATGCATGTGGCATTTTCTTGTATGATCATCAATGAAAGCAAGATATTGATCACATATATGCTTTGCACGGTATCTCATTGATTGATCAGAGTGAGTACCTTGCTGAATCTTTAGCTGTGACCAGGATGGAGCCCTACAGTCAAGAGTACTTCAAGCAAGAGTATGCAGGTGATATGCGGAACACCGAACCCATTTCGCTCGACGAGGGCATCTGGCGAAGCCAGGAGTTCTTGCTTTCCTTGCAGTTCCCTGAAGGATACTGGTGGGGTGAGCTTGAAGCCAATACAACCATCACCTCACAGACCATCATCCTCTACAAGATGTTGAGCATCGATGACCGAAAGCCCGTGCAGAAAATGGGCAATTACCTTAAGCTGCGGCAGTGTGATCATGGTGGGTGGGAACTTTACTATGGAGATGGAGGCCATCTCAGTGCAACTATCGAAGCCTACATAGCATTGTCTCTTCTCCATGTCCCAAAAACAGATCCCATTCTTCAAAAAGCTTACAAATTCATCATCACTCGAGGAGGTATCTCTAAAGCCCGAGTCTTCACCAAGATTTTGCTAGCTCTAATAGGTATCTATGATTGGAAAGGCATTCCTTCTATGCCTCCATGGGTTGTGCTCTTCCCTGATTGGTTTCCGTTCAGCATGTACGACATGGCGTGCTGGGCACGCGGGTGCTTAGTGCCTTTAACGATCATTTTCGACAAGAAGCCAGTGTTTAAGCTGAAGCCAGATATGTCCTTTGATGAGCTTTATGCTGAGGGGAGGAAGAATGTGCGCTTCAGCTTTACTTTTGAGGGGAGTTGGACAGACAAGCTCTTTGTAGGGATAGATTATATTTTCAAGGCGATGGAGAAGATGAGGCTGGTACCGTTCCGGCGATGGGGTTTGAAGGAAGCAGAGAGGTGGGTGCTAAAGAGGCAAGAGGATTCTGGAGAGTTTCTTGGTTACTATCCTCCCATGTTTTATGCGATGGTTTGCATGAAGATATGGGGCTATGATGTGACACAACCCGTATTGCACAGAGCTCTCTCTGCTTTGGAGATGTTCTCAATAGAAAGGAAAGAGCATTGTGTGGTTCAATCTGCCGTATCACCTGTCTGGGATACAGCTCTTGTGGTAAGAGCTCTTGTAGATTCGGGGCTGCCGCCAGACCATCCAGCCTTGCAGAAGGCTGGAGAGTGGCTCCTAGAAAAGCAAATCACCAAACATGGAGACTGGTCCTTCAAAAGCAAATCAGGCTATATGCCACCGGGCGGCTGGGCATTCCAATTCTTCAACAGATGGTACCCAGATGTGGACGATACTGCCACCGTCGCAATGGCCTTACACTCCATCAAGCTACCGAAGGAAGATGTCAAAAATGGAGCTATTGCATGTGCTGTGGACTGGATTACCACCATGCAAAGCAGCAATGGTGGGTGGGGAGCCTATGACATAGACAATGATAAGAGCTGGCTAAACTCTACGCCCTTTGCGGATTTGAAAGCCATGAATGATCCACCCACCGCAGATGTGAGTGCAAGGGTGGTGGAATTGGTGGGGAGGTTGATGGAAAGCGGGCAGGCCAGTGAAGTGCTGGCGCAGCGGATGCCGCCCGAGGTGCTGGCGAGAGGATTGGCTTTTCTAAGGAAAGAGCAGGAGGAGGATGGGAGTTGGTGGGGGAGGTGGGGGGTGAACTACATATATGGGACATGCGGGACGCTGGTGGCGATGGCATTGACAGCGCCTATGACGCACGAGGAGGAGATAAGGAGGGGGGCAAAGTGGCTGGTGAAGATGCAGAACAAGAAGGGGAAGGAGATAAAAAACAGTAGTATGAAGAGGCCGGATGCTGGGGGAGGGTGGGGGGAGGCAGATTGGATGATAGAATTTAGGCCAGAGGCGGATGGCGGGTGGGGGGAGACGTGCTTCAGCTACAATGACAAGGCGCTGAAGTATAAGAATGAGGGGAGCACGGCGTCGCAGACGGCGTGGGCGCTGCAAGGGCTGCTGGCGGCGGGCGACGTGCTGGGCAACTACGAGCACGAGGCTATCGAGCAGGGCGTGGAGTATTTGCTCTCCCAGCAGCGCAAGGACGGCTCCTGGCAAGATCGCCCCTACACTGGAGTAGGATTTCCATGCCAGTTCATGCTCCGCTACCACTACTACAGCAACCACTTCCCCCTCTCCGCCCTCTCGCGCTACCGCGATCGCCTCCACGCCGGCAAATTCAAGGTGCCCCCTCATAAGCTGACGTCCCCCGAATTAATTAATTAGCAGCCAGGCCAGCAAGCACCACCATCATGTTTCATTAAGCCTCTCTCTCTCTCTCTCTCTCTCTTTGCTGCCCCACCACCATGTTTCATTAAGCCTCTCTCTCTCTCTCTCTCTCTCTCTCTCTCTCTCTCTCTTGTCGCTACTTGATCCTCATGGAGACTGATTAGGGTTTTGCTTATCGTTGTCAACTTCTTTTGAAAATGCCCATTGGAGCTACGTGTAAATTCAACACAAAATAATACATGCAAACCTTGGCATAACCTTTGCAGAGTGGCGTCCAGTGCACGTTTTACTTCTTCTTAGAATGAGTTTTTCTTGGTTGGCCTTGTCGATATAATATATGCATGTCTTTACATATGTAATATTGTTGGCAGGTAGCTTGTTATATCTTGCAGAATGGGATGAATCTATCTATCCTTGTAGGAGTGTGTTGTTGAGCCTTTCTGGTCAAAATTAGTTGAACTTTTCTATTGTTATAGACGTCTTTTGATTTTCAACAAAGACTTTTGGTAGTTCCTTTGCAACGCTATCACTATCAAGATTCATTTCTAGGATTGTGTGTGTGTTGTAGTAGTTTTAAATTTTATAATTTCACGTACTTTTGTGGGGAGGAAGGATCTAAATGTCGAAAAAAGAACTATCGGGGACAATGGTAGGAACCAACCCCTGGGTGGGAAGAGGGCATGGTGAAGTGGCATATAGTAGCAAGCGGATGGGCTCCATGAGGTAATGAGGCCGAGAGGGAAAGATTTCAACACTATAGCAAGTGCTGGCCCCAACAAGGTATGTGGTTCCTTCTATCTCTTCTTCTCTCGTCATCGCTAAAGGACATGCCTTAGCGAGTTTTGGAGATCTTTTTTTCCGCCCTTCACATTTAGGACTGCCCTAGAGTCCTTCTTCTTAGAGTGCCCAATGGTCACTCTAACGGTCAGTCCCCATGCAAAACCTTAAGCAACATGATGAAAGGCAAAATCGACATTTGAACTTGCAACTTCATGGATAAACACAATTGGGCACATCTTTTAAGCCACGTGATGTTAGGAAAGATCGACATTCAAACTTAGGACATTGCGAACAAATACTCTTGGGTGCATCCCATAAGCCAAGTGGGCATTTCCCCAAGCAACGTGAAATCAAGCAAGATCGACATTCAAACAAAGGACACTGTGGACAAATACCCTTGGGCACATCCCATAAGCCATGTGCACATTTCCCCAAGCAAGGCTTGAGGAAGCTGTAAAATGAACACAATAAATTAGTGAGGTCATATACACGGCATGTAAAAAATGCATAATCTAATTCAACACACAAGTTGCAAATTTACTCCGTGTTCTCAAGGAGGGTACCTACTTAACACTAGTCCTATAATCAAACACTTAAATGTCTTGACACACTAAAGTGTCCTGTTTTCCTATCGTAAATTTTAGTAAATTTTCAAGCTGTTTTGTCAAAAAAATCACAAAATTTATAAATACTTTTGTAGAGATGACATTTTTTAATGTTTTTAAAAGCCAAGTGTTAGTACTTATTGTTACAAAACAATGGAATGCCCTTCAAAGACTAGTTTCCACGTCACATGCAAGTTATAGACATAATTTGATACTTGAGCCCACTTGCTAAATAAGAGCATAATTTTGGTCTTCCAAAGGTTCCCTCATGGAATTGAGACTATTCTAGTGTAGTTTGACAACTACAAATGACCTAATGTTGAAACCAAGAAACTACGTAGTTTTTTGGCTTGCTAACTCAGTTACACTACAACAAAAAAAGGTGTTATCGACGTATATAGCGACGCTTAACGTCGTTATATGTGTCCCTGGGAAACTGTCGCAAAGAGCGTCGATATACGTGTGAAAAGGGTTTATTGGCGACGTAGATAGCGACGCGGATATCGACGACCATAACAGAAAAAAAAATTCTTGGGTAGAGGGCAGGTAGCTTGGCCTGTGCCCAGTGAAAAGATGGACACAGCCACCACAGCCAGACTTCCTGCCCTCTGCCCAAGAAAGCGAGCATCACCAAAATCAACCGTGCTCCAACAGAAATTTCGGCAGAGTTCCCTTCGTTTTTACATAAACTTTTCAAAAAAAATATATCATGTATACGCCTCCTACATGCTATCCATGTAGGATCTCACATGAGATTTAAGGCCAATGACCATAACGAACCATAACCATAACGTAAAAGCATAACCATAACGAACCATAACTATAACTTAAAAGCATAACCATAACTTAAAACCATAACCGACCATAACCACTTTGATCATAACCAGAAACAAAATTAACAATAACCATAAGCATAACTAGAAAGTTAAACATAACCATAAACAAAACCTAAACCATAACTATGTATATACAAGACTAGGAGAAATAACCATGTTTATACAATGACAATGACAATAATCATAACCATAAGGAAAACAATAACTGTCTGAATAATAATCATAACCATATATATATGTCTATACAAAAGGAGACACAGAAACGTGTCTTTGTCTCACAAAGCATATATATGAAATCCGGTCCACTAATGACTAGGCGTCACAACCTACACATATGACAACTCACAAAATTAGTATTGATACTACTTCATATATACTTACTTAACTAAATCAACTCACACATATTAACATCTCACCTCAAGCGATCAGCGAGACTGTAAGGCCTCCTAGTCTACAGGCTCTCCTGAAGCATCAAGATCATTCAATACTTCATAGATACCTCTACGATATCCATCTGACTCCTCCTCACGTGTCGGGGCTCGATGCATCGTAAGATTCTGCGTTTATACAAAAATCAAAGTAATAAGAATACATGATTCATCGCGTTTTTAAAAACGCCATAGTTAAGATTGGATTAGAAACTCACAAACTCATAGCAAAAGGTGTCGAAGCCTCCACTGCCAAGATGAGATGTTCCCCTGGTCATCTGTCGTATCTGCACAGCCTCACGCTGCTGTCTGAACCGCGTGGCCGCTGTCCGCTCATCCTCCCTGATCTGCAGCCACGTCTCGTGTGGGATGCCCGAAGGCTTCGGCGAGACGGTTCTGAAAGCCTTCCGAGCTGCATCTCGTCGATGTTTCATGGTGTCCCATGCAACACCCTTGATCCACCTCCTCGGAACAACATCAGAACCCGGAGTAGGCTGGTACTGCCTCAGGATGGTCTCCACTATGTAAGTGACTTTGTCCTTTTTCTGCTCACTCCAAGACGTCAGAATGCTGGTCGAAAACTGTAGCTCCGCGAGGTGGCGAATCCGCTGTCTCATCTCAGTCCCGACACTATCCATGTCAACAGAACCATCTGCCCATACAGTATAGAGCTTGGAGGCACTAGGATCGTGTGCCCCCCAAGGTGTCCGAGGTGTGCCAAGAGGTGTGTTGAGAGGTGTGCCTGGGTAGGATGGGGGTCGTGAGCGAGGAGGGGTCGAAGCATCTGTGGACCCTCCTCCACAGCAACCACCACCTCCACCTGACGATCGTCGAGATCGACGAGTGCGGTGCCCCTCATGTTGCTCCCATCGGCAACGCCACTCTTGTACATGCATAGGACGACATTCGATGCGACCAAGCTGACCTTCGCGCAAGTGATGGCCATCTGGAAGATAACGGTGGTGGCCTTGATAAATTGTCTTTCGAAGAGAGGCAGAATAGCGCACATCCAAAGACTGTCCACAAATTGGACATGCATTGTATCCCGAAGTTGTTAGCCCTGCATATATTAAAGCATGAATCAGGCCAAGGCAAAGTGCTTGCGAATAGCGAGAATTTGTAAATCAAGAACCATTATCAGAAGCTTCTCTGTATACTGGCCAATCATGCATAGTCCACATAAGAAGTCCATGGATCCTTCAAGCATGTTGTTGTCCTACTGGTTCAACCGCATCTGCTATGTCAATCCCTTGCCATAACTCCTGGAGCTCATCAACTAGTGAGCTATATAAACATCCATGTTTTTTGCCTTGAACATACTAGGTACAATCAAGCTTAATATCAAATGACCCTTCTTGATGGCAAGCCACGGCGGGAGGTTGTAATTGATAAGGCACACAGGCCAAGTGCTCCATGACGAGCTTCTCAAGCCAAATGGATTGACTCCATCCATTGGCATGTCCAAACACAAATTGCCTGGTTCACTCTTAAAATGTGACCAGGTATCTTCAATGTGCCTCCAGGCCTTTGAATCAGCAGGCACCCTAAATGTTGCGTCAGTGGATCTATTTGTAGAATGCCACCGCATCAACTTTGCAATGGAACCACAATGAAACATGCTTTTTATCCTAGGAATAATAGGGAAATGCCGCAACACTTTAGCTGGCACTGTCTCGCCAACTGCATCTTGTTTGTAGCACATTGCTCCACACTTAGGACACGACAGACAATCTGCGAATTCATTGCGAAAAAGAATGCAATCATTTGGACATGCATGAATCTTGTTGTAGTCCAAGACAACTGAGGTCAATAGTTGCTTTGTGTTTGGCCTGGAGGGGGGCATTTCATTGCCAGCCGAGAGAATTTGCTCCCGCAATAACCTGTTTAAGCCACATTATATTAAAAAGCTCTCCAAGCACGTCACCGTTGCAATCGAAAAATCTCTTTTGTAAATTACGTACCTAAACAAAGCAGTGACGCTTGCATCTGACCACTCGTACACTGACTGAAGATTCAAAAACGCCACACAAGTACGAAGCGTCGATATTTTGGCGCCTTCATAAATTGGTTGACTTGCCAACTTCCTCAACATGTCTTCAGGAGATAGGCGCACGGCTTCTGGTGCTGCTTCATTAGCGTTCTCCTCACTTGTCTGGAAGAAGGCATCTAGCATCTCCTCCATGCCGTCGTCTTTTGTCTGTAAATCCTTTTTTGCTTCCATCCTTGGCTCTTATTGGTTGTACCTTCACGCATAATCCTTTTTCTCTCTTTCTCAGATGTAGGTGCTATGTCGCGAAAATCAATGCCCGTTCCGTAGGAGTCGTATCGTAGATTCTGTACTGTTTCTTTAGCAAACTCTCTATACTTGTGTACATGCTTATTACATATCCTACGCTTGCGTAGGATTTGATACTTGCAAAGCGTACACGAGCATGCAATCTTTTCCTCCATGTTAGTTGATGGCGTTGCCATCTACAATGATTATGAATGTTGTTTTAATATATATACTCCTCACAATGTAAACTACCTCGCATTCTCTAGTCTTGCCCAATCTCCGTACACCTCGGTCCAGAGGTGTGGTCCAAAGGTGTACGGAGATCAGGACCACCGGGTCAAAATCTCGTCTTTATTGGTCAAATCCTATATGGGTAGACACATACGTGCACTCCTAGGTGTACATGGCAATGCATGTAGCGGACTTTAGTTGAGGCCACATCTCTGGCATTCGCTCTTGAGATTGCCTAAAGACTACCTAATCGACTACTGATGGTTTCGGTAACCGTAGAATCAGTTTTCGAAGTCCGTTTGCGTTTTTCATAGAAAAACGTAATCGTATCTGATCAATCCCTTGTGTATTTTGCGTTTCTTCTGTCCGTTTGACGTACGGCTTTCCATACATGCTTTTGACATTGTTTTAAGACTACCTAATGGACTACGGATGGTTTTAGTAGGCATAGAAGTCATTTCCGAAATTCATTTGCATTTTTTCGTAGAAAAACGCAATCGGATTTGACCTACGGCTTGTGTATTTGGCATTAATTCAAACCCATTGACCTACGGCTTGCCATACACGCTCTTGACATTGCTTTAAGACTACTTAATGGACTAGGGATGGTTTCGGTAGGCATAGAAGCCATTTTCGAAGTCCGTTTGCGTTTTTCCGTAGAAAAACGCAACCAGATTTGACGTACGGCTTGTGTATTTGGTGTTTCTTCTATCCGTTTGACCGATGTCTTACCATACGCACTCTTGAAATTGCCTAAAGACTACCTAATGGACTACGATGGTTTCAGTAGACATAGAAGCCATTTTTGAAGTCCGTTTGTGTTTTTTCGTAGAAAAACGCAACCGGATTTGACCTACAGCTTGTGTATTTGACGTTTCTTCTATCCGTTTAACCTACGGCTTGCCATACACGGTCTTGACATTGCCTTAACACTAGAATGGTAACCTAACAGGACATAAAAGTGTCCTTTCAGGGTTTTGGGAAAAAATTCCAAAACCATATTAGATCCACTCATTTTGAAAAATCCTTTCATGATCTTATAGTTCAATAACTACTACATATGGAAAAAATGAGAAACTTGTAATTTTTCTTATCTCTTGGTCACTACAAGCCTCCAAAGTTGATGGACCAGTGCATTTTGCCCAAAACAACAATTTCTTACGGTTGATTGCATATAGATAAGAGTGGGGATTTTTGTAGGACATGAGATAAAATTCCCCATTAACTTCAATGGGTTGGTGACCAAAACGTATGGTTGATTTTACCTCACTAATTGTTTTTGGGCAAAAGAAATAGGTACAAAAAGGTTGCATTTTTGTCATTCTACGGATCTATCATCAAAGTTTCTATAGTCACGCTCAATAGAGATACTATATACATGTTTTCTTAGTTCCCTTTGGGCCTTTGGATTCAAAACGAGCCATGGAGCATGTCAAAAGGATAATGGATCTCTTACAATTGGAACCTTGGGGGCAATGATAAAGTGCTAAATACAGCAAACATGAAAAAACTGGGTTTAGCATTATGACCTCTAGAAACCCATAGAAACTACTCAATATCTAGCCAAGTTTGTAGTCTATGATTAGATATGGTCACTACCTACAAAATACACACAATTGGTCTAAGAAACTAGCAATATTGAGAAATTTATACTTGCTACTCTAAAATGTATCGTATTCTTCAGCAATCAAAAAACTCAACCATCATCATATACTATGCTATATAGCATATTAGGTCCCCCAAAACTCAAGGAAGATTAGCTTTATGTTATCTATTACACTTATACAATCAAAATTAAATTTAGATATCAAGAAAGCCCCCAAAAAAATCATAAAAGTGCTAATTTTGGCCAAAAAAAGGATTATGCAATTCTTGTAAATTGGTCATAACTTTCAATTTTAACACTTAGCTCTCTCTACATGCATCAAAATATGTTGAGAACTATGAAGGCCTAACCTCTAGCCATCTAAACCTCACAAACATGAAGTTTAGAGTGGTATAGTTGCCAAAAATTGAAAAAAAGCCAAAAACAGGACTAGTTTTTTCACACAGCTTAGGTTCAAAAATGTTGTGCAAGAGTAAGGTTAATGGGGAGATTGATACTCCAAAAAAAAGGCTAAGTTTTTTTCAGCTCATAAGGCAACTTTGTGGATATATAGCACCTAGAAATCCATTCTCATACTCTTCAAACAATTCAAGCAAAATGGTCACTTAACAAGACACAAAAGTGTCGAAGGACATAAAAGTGTCCTGTTACCATTCTAGTGTTAAGACTACTCAATGGACTACTGATGGTTTCGGTAGGCGTAGAATCAGTTTTCGAAGTCCATCTGCGTTTTTATGTAGAAAAAGGCAATCCGATTTGACCTAGCCTACGGCTTGTGTATTTGGCGTTTTTTCTATCCGTTTGACCTACGGCTTTCCATACGCGCTCTTGACATTGCTTTAAGACTACCTAATGGACTACAGATAGTTTCAGTAGGCATAGAATTCATTTCCAAAATCTGTTTGCATTTTTTCGTAGAAAAGCGCAACCGGATTTGACCTATGGCTTGTGTATTTGGCGTTAATTCAAACCCATTGACCTACGGCTTGCCATACACACTCTTGACATTGCATTAAGACTACTTAATGAACTACGGATGGTTTTGGTAGGCATAGAAGCCATTTCCGAAGTTCGTTTGCGTTTTTCCGTAGAAAAACGCAACTGGATTTGACCTACGGCTTGTGTATTTGGCGTTTCTTCTATTTGTTTGACCTACGGCTTGCCATAAGAGCTCTTGACATTGCTTAAAGACTACCTAATCGTCTACGGATGGTTTCAGTAGGCATAGAAGCCATTTCCGAAGTCCGTTTGCGTTTTTCCGTAGAAAAACGTAACCGGATTTGACCTACCGCTTGTGTATTTGACGTTTCTTCTGTCCATTTAACCTACGGCTTGCCATACACGGTCTTGACATTGCCTTAAGACTACTTAATGGACTACGGATGGTTTCGGTAGGCGTAGAATCAGTTTTCAAAGATCGTTTGCGTTTTTCCGTAGAAAAACGCAATCGGATTTGACCTACGGCTTGTGTATTTGGCATTTCTTCTATCCGTTTGACCTACGGCTTTCCATACACGCTCTTGACATTGCCTAAAGACTACCTAATGGACTACAGATCGTTTCGATAGGCATATAATCAGTTTCGAAGACCGTCTGCGTTTTTCCGTAGAAAAACGCAACCGGATTTGACCTATAGCTTGTGTATTTGAAGTTTCTTCTGTCCGTTTGACCTACGGCTTGCAATACACGCTCTTGACATTGCCTTCAGACTACCTAATGGACTACGGATGGTTTCGGTAGACATAGAAGCCATTTTCAAAGTCCGTTTGCGTTTTTCCATGGAGAAACGCAGCCAGATTTGACCTACGGCGTAGAAGCCGTTTATGAAGTCCGTTTGCGTTTTTCCATAGAAAAACCCAACCGGACTTCAAAAACGGCTTGTATTTTGGGCGTTTCTTCTATCCATTTGACCTACGGCTTGTTATATGCCCACGCCCAACCTTTTTTGAGAAGGAAGCTTGTCTCTAAGAGCAATGACAGCGCTGTTGTTGCTCCCTAGAGGACTTTCATGTGTAAAGGTGAGAGTTGAGCTTCGAATGTATTTTGAGCTGATCAAATGAAGTCAGAGGCTGCATCAGACGATCCTAGGTTACTTTGGCTCAACATGCACAACGCCCGGTCAGACTACTGACCATCGAGGAGATTGATGAGGTCCGCTAGCGACGACGACAGATGTTGGATCTCCTATGATCTACCTATCCCAGCTAGCTGTTTTAGCTGCTTAGTCCACACCCACCAGTTTAGGAATCCATAATATTTTATTTTGTCATTTTGTCATCTTGTTATTCTGACTTTGTATCAGTCTACCACATTGTAACTTTTTGGTCTCATAGGTCACTTTGGTCTTTTGAAGAGTTAATATAACATTTCATTTAATTTCTTTCTTTAATTTTAATTTTTTACGCAAACCATAATTCTCTCTCTCTCTAGTTTTAATTTCCTACGCACATTTTTCTCTCTCTATCTCTCTCTTTAAATGCCTACACGCACACACACTTCTCTCTTTCTCTCTCTCTCTCTTTCCTACACACACACACTCTCTCTCTCTCTCTCTTTCCTACACAAACACACACACACACACACACCGCTCTCTCTCTCTCTCTCTCTCTCTCTCTCTCTCTCTCTTTCCTACACACACACACACACACACACATACACACACGATGTGGAGAGAGAGAGAGAGGTGGGGGGGGGGGGGGGGGGGGAGGGGGGGAAGAGTGTCATAACACGTGCTGGGCAGGTTTTGGCCAAGATCTGAGAACGCGCGGTTGAGGGCGAAAATGGCTCCTTCACGCGGATTCGGTTTTTTCCCCCCCAAATTCTTAGTGTCGATATGTGCGTCGATATACGCGTGGAAAACTTTACCTTTCTATGCTAATATCCACGGTCATATCCACGCACATATCGACGGAGTGTAAGAACGTCGATATGGACGTGGAAAGGTACGAGCGTCGATAACTTTGGGTTATGTTGTAGTGTTAAATCTCGTTGCTTGAACTCTTGAATTTTTTATTGTGCAAAAACTCTTGAAAATCTTGAGTTCTCCATAATAACATTGAAACCAAGGTTTTAGGCGCCCCAATTGTGTATGTACTATCTATTTTGATACATTTAGTTGATCTACGTGAAAAATTTGATATTAGTTGATTTCTTAAAAGCATCAATCACAGTTTTATGAGGGTCAACTTGATGAGTATGGTTCTTGATAATGGTAGATTCTGAAATGCAAAGTTATGATTTTAAAAGACCTTGTAGCTAACATATTTTACCATATTAAAAAGGTTTCTTAAATAAATTGTCTAATGCAAGCAGCATTTAATTTAAATTTGTAAAAAATGACACTTAAGTGTCCTATTTTGGTACCAAACTATCGTTAAAGGCTCTAAATTGGACATGCGGAGGCTCAACATGAGAACTTAGAAGGACGATAGAACTCCAATAAAAAAAAATCAAAGCACAGGGTTCCAAGGATTTCTAAGTGTAGAATTTTATGGCCTTCAACAAAATTCAAACCAAAAAGTTTGGAGGTTCTCTATAAGAAAAGAAATACGTAAGAAGCTCAAAGTTCGGCAAGGAGTCATTCTTGAATTGGATTGTGGTGTCAAAGAAAGATCTGTCCCAATTGTCACTTTTTCAAGACGGTAAGGAAGGTCAAATTAGAGTTTAAAAATTGACATTTTATTAAATTTTGCAAAACTCCCCCCAAAGTTGAAGCATAGTTGGGCTTTGATGATGCAACACATTATAGTAGACTCTTGTTTACATGCCCCATCACTTTTGAGATTTGTAATGCTAATGGAAGTTAAGTTTATTTTGTGATTTCTATGGTCTACTAAGGTATTTGTTTTATAATGTAGGCCACTCAACATGACAAGGTTTAATGTTCTTTGTCGAAGTGGGTGGAAGTACCAAACAATTGTTGGATTCTTTTAGGAATCTCAATTTTTTTACGATGATTATTGATCATAGTCCGCAAAGTGCGGTATACACAGGATAATTGAGATGCATAAATTCTTTATTTTCATTTTTGATTTGATCAAATTATGCAGTTGTTAGTTGCTAGGTGGAGCAAGAATTAGTAAGAATCCTAAGTGATTCAAATTCTTTGTTCACTTACGCATGTTTCATCCTTGACGGATGCAAATATATGTGTTGTTTTCCATAGATGTGCAATGCTTAAAGGAAAAAACATAATATGAAGCAAGGCTTGTAATTTTATGCCTATCAACATAGTAGCTTCCAAAGTTTGAGATATGTTATCAACGTACGAACTTGAGAGGGGGGACAGAGGGCCTTCAAGTATATATGACCTCATGTTGTATCACAATCCATGTCTATGAGCTGGCTTCCATGTAAGATACGCTTCTACCCCATGCCCATGCCCATGTCCTACTCGTTGACTTAGGATCTATGACACAACACCATGATATTTCTCAATAGTGCAAGACACTTAAGAGTACTATCTAAAAATATGGTCAAGAGCGCATCAATACATTCTATATGAATTCTATGCAAGTCATGCGAGTAAGCTGGACTTAAGCCTTTTCACGCTACTTCTACAATCACAATTGCAGTCGTGTACATACCTTGCCGAGCGGGCGAGGCCCTACACGTGGCACCATGGAATGCTTTTACACATAAATATACATAATTTTCTTTAGGAATGTACAAATGTCAAGTGTTTCGAAGTGTCATGCTTGTTCCGCCTAGAAAGTTCAATGCGGGCAATCTTGGCCAAAATTAGCAGGTTTCGTGCGCTGGCGTGAGAGACGTATCCAAAGTGCTTACCAAGTGGGAAAATGAGGTTCAACATGAAATTTGAGCCCAATGGGATTTTTCCACAATTTTAGGAAATTTTCCCAGCTCGTTTGGGCTTTTTACGGAAAAAAGTGACATTTTTGGAATAGAACTGGCCTAAAAAGGGTCAAAAATAGCCTTAAAAATGCTCAAAATAGCTCAAAATGCCAAATCAACGATGCTGGAGTTGTTTCTCAAGTTGTGTGAGAATTTTTAGAGCCAAGAATGAACTCATTTGGGTACATGAGCAAGGAGATACAACCATTCCTCTACAGGGTGCTAGTGCAGTCCCGTGCTGCTTCCACTACATGGTTGAGGCTCTGAGGCCTCCAATTAGGGTTTCCCCTCCTCAAATAACTACTTGGGCTTCTCCAATGAAGTACTGAAGCTTCCATGAAATGTTCACGACGAAGAATCGAAGCGTAAATTTAGGGTTTTTAACAGGTAGAATGAGCACTGCATCTGTGCAATTGGTAGCGAGGCTACACCTAATCTTCACACACACAAGAGTTTTGAGTTAGTATTGGTTCTTTTTCAAAGTGTAACTTTCATGCTGGAGTTTTGTTTTTTTTTTAGTGTGTTTTTGGCTTCAAATCGTCTACACCTTGCTTGATTTTGCAACGAATCCTCACAGTCAAAGGCCCGACGCTTTCCTAGTCGCACTGTGCACTTCTTGACACGTTTTTGGTGAACCCAACGCGAAGTAGGCTAGGGTGAGGGTTCAAAATCTTCATTGAAGGTCTCAAGAGAAAGATTTAAAGCTATGGAGCAACAAGAGCAACAAGAGGTTTGGTTTGATCCAGTCACAATGCAAATGTTTCAAGTTTTTGCAGTGTTTATGCAGTAGCAGCAAGCTGCAGAAAGGAGGGAGCTTTCCTCAACCAAATCGCTTCAATCTGTGGTGAAGAAATTGGACCAATTTAAAGGTAAAGATGTAACAAAGTATCTTTGTGGATATGTAAAGGAGATGGAGCTTCATCGAGTGCCCGAAGCAGAGATGATGCAAAGTTTTGAACTTGCTGTGGTTCTCGAGATCAGAGAGCATGTAAGGGGAATTAGAAATGATCATGGGGAAACTTGGGAAGCATTCAAATTAGCCTTGAAGGAAGAGTATTTCATGGAGGACTTCAAAAGGGTAACAAAGAGGACTTTCTTAGAGTGGGTAGTTCGGCCAAAAGAGGGGCTCTCGCCTACCAAACTGCTAAGAGAATTCGAACGCCGTTATGAACAACTTTCTAGAACTGAAAAGGCTACTCTAAACTTGGAGAAGACAGAGCTCTTTTTGCAAGCCGCACGTAAAGAGATTCAAGAGAAGTTAGAGCTACTAATTGAGGATAAGGATGTGGAAAAGGGTTTGAAGACTGATTGGAATGAGGTCGAAGACGCCATTTCACTACTAGCTAAGCAACAACAGACGAAGAGACAAGATGATAGTCAACCCTACTCAATCCCCAAGTGTTCCCGAGAGTGCTATAAAGCCTGTGATTGTGGTTCCAAAGAGTGACGAATCCATCCTAGATGATATTGTCAAAGGAATGCAAGAGCTCAAGTTAAAGCTTACAAGGCTAGAAGAAAAGGGGCAACCATCAGGTCAATCTACAGGGCAACGACCGCAAACCAGAGAAGGCTTTGTCAATAGATGCATATGGTGTGATAGTACTGACCATGGAAGGAGGATTGTGTAATTTTTAAAGATGCTTTGACAAAGGAGCTCGTTTTGTTTAAAGATGGAAAAATTCACTTAAGTGAAACAGGTAATCTCTTGGGAACAAACTTTGGCAAAGGCGGGATGAAGAAACTAGTTGAGGACATGGCTACTAGCCATTCCATCTCAATGGTTGAGGCAACCGCCTATGGGTTGAAGGTGGATCGTATTAGCAAAAAAGGATCAGTCAAGGTTGGAGAAGAGATTGGAGAGCTATGGCCATGCGCTATAGAGTCTGCTATGAAGGGTAAAATGACTACAGAGGTTTTACATGAAGTTGGAGATTGCATTCGGCTTGAAACAGGTTGGAATGATCCTGTGGACTCTTTGTCAGTGCATGCATACTTTGCCAAATGTCAAGCAAATGAGGCCATTGTTGAAGAGAAACGTAGGCGTGAGAATGGGGATGAAGGGCCTTTAAAGCGGGCAACGAGGAGTGGAGGTAGAAATGACACAGTGCCTCCTAGATCACCTTCCTCGCAACATATGCCTGTCCCCAAGGTGCCTATGCAAGAGGCCTCTAAAGACAAGAAGAAGGATGCAACAAAATCAAAAGAAAAGGGTCCGACCTACAAACTCCAATCCGATATAGAGGCTGCAACGGATCTCAAAAAGGTTTTGGAAGAGAGGATTCTAAACAGTAAGGTGGAATTTACCTTGGGTGAGGTCCTTGGTATAGCAAAGCGGGAATTCCACGAAGAAATAATTGATATCATAATGAGGAAGTGACAGAAGAAGAGACTTTAAATGCACAAGGTAAGGTACAGGTCTATGGTGTGAAACAAGGTGATGAACTATTGTTGCTGGAGCTATTCTAGGGGAGGAGTAAAACACTTTTGCTTCTTGGATGATGAAGATGAAGATGAAGTGGAGACCACTCACAAGAGCTACTACTTGAATAGTCACTGGGCAAGAGCAACTACTGAGACGGTGGTAAAAGTGGGAGACTTAGAAGAGCCATACATTGCGTTGATAGATCATGGGTCGGAAATTAACCTTATGTCAAAGAGTCTTTATCAAAAAGGGAAATGGCCAATTGATATAAATCATGGATGGATGATTCGTGCAGCAAACAACTCATTAGGAGAGCTGTACGGAGCTTGTCCAAATGTAAAGGTGACTATTGGGGATGTGAAAGATGACCAAAATTTCTTTGTACAGGAGATGTCTACATATCCTCTTATCCTTGGGCAGCCATACATCACTGCTACTCGCATGGAAACCAAGGTGATGGATGATGGGTCAGCTTATGAAAGAATAAGGAGCAGGGATGGAAAGCGTGCAGTACAGTTCCTTACTGTTTGTGTAGAACATGAAAGGAACCGTTAAAGTCTTAGAGAGCAACCCTTGCCAAAGACAAACAAAGAGTTCAAGGACTACAGGGATATGAGGGGTTTTGGCCATGTACCATTGTAGAGCGGGATTGCAGTGGTATAAGAAGAGAAAGGTTCTCGCATGATGTATATGCAAAGGAAACATTTTCTAAAGGTTTTGTAGGAGTATCAGAATATGGATCTATTGCTTTTATAGAGTGTGAGGACTTAAAGCGGGGTGAACGACAACATGTAAATAGTGTACAAAGAGGTTTGAAGATGAATGGTTTGCTAGAAGATAATGAATGCATTGAAGGTGTGTTTGATGAGTGTTCTTTTGTGGATACTATGCAAGATTTGGAGTCTTTAATGGATTGCAATTTTCATATGGGAAGTGAGGTTGTGAAAGTATGCTCAATAGAAATGTACGTACAAGGTCATTGAAGACTTCAAAAATGCTCAAGGTGTTGATGTACGAGTGGAGACTAAGTATAAGTCCGTGGCAAAGAAAGTGAAACCAGTGGCATTACCTCTACCAAAAGATTGCACAAATAAGATGGAACAAGCTGCTTTGCAACCTAGCCTTTGTGACCCAAGCAAGATTGGACACAAGTTCACAAAGGATTCTTTGAAAGAGTTGAAGGTTGGTTGTGAGGACAGTTTGACAAAATTTGAAAAGATGTGCTTTGAAGACATGCTTGCCAAACACGGAAAAGCTTTTGCATTTGAGCCTTATGAGATAGGGTGTGTTGATCCATCCATTTTTGCTCCTATGGTGATCTTCACTATCCCTCATGTACCTTGGAACTTGAGACCTATTCCTATTCCAAAGGCTCATTTGCCAAAACTCATTGAGTTACTTAATGAAAAGATCAAGATGGGTATCTTGGAGCCTTCTTGTGCTCCATATTCAAACAGGTGGTTCACTATTCCGAAGAAAAATGGTTCTTTACGCTTTATTCAGGATATGCAACCTGTAAGTAAGGTGCCAATCAGAAATGTGGGTATTGGGCCAGCTGTCGATGAGTTTGCAAGGGCATTTGCAGGAAGGGCAATATATTCTATGGGAGATTTGTACTCAGGGTATGATCAGTTCCAACTAGCAATGGAAAGCAGGAACCTGACTACCATGAGGACACCCTTGGGTTTAGTAAGGATGTGCACCTTACCTCAGGGGGCAACGAATTCAGTTGCACACATGATGAATGATATGAAAAAAGTCCTACGTGACTTCATACCGCAAACTACAATGCCTTTCCTTGATGATGTGCCAATCAAAGGATCTGATGTAAGTGATAAAGATGTGGCTCTAGACTCGAGGGGGTGCTGAAACTATGTGGCAACCCATATCAATGATTGTGATAATATCTTGGCAAGGTTGGAAGAGGTGAACCTTACCTTGTTTGGCCAAAAGTCAGTGTTTGGTGTGAATGAAGTTCTTATTGTGGGACATATGTGCGGGCCATATGGTAGAAGGCCTTGTCCTGCAAAGATTGATGTAATCCAAAGAATGAAAGAGAAATGTATAAATGTCACTGAGGTTCGAAGGTTCTTGGGTGCATGCGTGTTTTATGTTATCTGGATTCCGCATTATGCACATGTAGCAGAGCCTTTGTATCAACTTTTGAGAAAGAACCAAAAGTTTCAATGGGAAGAAATGCATACACATGCCATGAGGAAATTAAAGAAGTTGTTGCTTATGTCTCCAACTTTGAGGAAACCAAACTATGAATGTGGAAGATATGTAATTGTGACAGTGGATACTAGCCCCACAGGAATTGGATGGGCGATTGGGCAAGATGATAATGATGGCAAGCCATATGTGGTGAGGTTTGGAGCAAAAGTCCTAAGTGCTCGTCAACACAACTATCCACAGGTAAAAAGAGTGTTATGGGGAGTAGTCACAGCTTTGAAATGTGACAAAGAGTATTTGATAGGAGCAAATGTAATAGTGGAGACTCATTGTCTACCCCTTCTTGGAATGATAACAAGTTACTTAACTCCCAACATTGCTTTGTTGAGATGGATTGCCTACATAAAGTCCTTGAATCCAGAATTTAATCATATTGCAGGGAAAGATAATCTAGTTGCGGATATGGTTTCAAGAGCAAGGTATAAAAAAGAAGAAGACATGGTTGTCGAGGGCGATGATGTAGGCACACAGTTCTATAGTATCTCTCATGCCAAGGGTGATCATGCTTGCCTGTCAAATTCACTTGAGTCGTTTACAGAGGACCTGTATCAAGGTGACTGGTTGCTCATTGGAGGCTATCTGAGCACTTTGACAAGGCAAGAAGGGTGGACTGATCAAGAATTCAAAAGAATACGTAGAAAGGCCTATGGATACTTTTTGAAAGATGGGTACTTGCGGAAGCGTCCAAAACAAAAAAAAATGGAATGCCAATGAGAGTCGTGAATGATAAGGACGCTCAAAATGAGCTTATGAAAAAGTTTCATGAGAGTCTTTATGATGGACATAGAGGTGTATGGGCCACCTTTACTAAAATGAAAGAGAGGTATTGGTGGAAAGGTATGTATAAAGATGTATCTCACTTTGTGGAGTCCTGTGAAACCTGTCAAATGTATTCAAATGTATGTCATCGTGATGGGTTGCATCCTAGTTACCCATTGGCCATGCATTACAAGTGGGTAGTAGATCTGGTTACAATGCCATTGGGCTTATGGCAAATGAGATACATAGTGCTTGCACGAGAAGACTTAACCAACCAAGTTGAAGGTCGTGCTCTAAGAACAAAAAGCACAGAAGGGATATGTAAGTTCCTCTTGGATGATGTAATTATCCGTTATGGCTGTGTTGGATGTTGACAAAGCAAGGGAGTTTTTCTCTAGGTTGGGCATTAAACTTGCTCTCACTACTGCATATAATCCTGAGGGAAACGGAAAATCAGAGCGTGGCCATCCTCCTATCATTAAAGCTTTGGCTAAGGCCTGCAAAGGTAAAATGGGAGAGTGGCCTAGGTTATTGACTTATGCTTTATGGGCTGATCGTACAACTCATAGCTCGGTTACTCGTTATATGCCTTTTGAGTTGATGTATGGTCAGAAACCTATAATACCAGTTGAGGATGTAATTCCCACATGGAATGTATTACTTTGGGAAGATGGAATGAGTAGGGAAGGCCTTATTGCTTTGCGCATACAACAATTAGAAAGAAGTCCCCAAGATATTGAGATTGCAGTAGCACGATTGAAAGATGCAAGGTTAAAGAATAAGGACAGATTTGATAAGAGGCATAGGCTCAGACCTAAAGCTATTGAAGAAGGTGATTGGGTCTTGGTGTATGATAGCAGTCTTGACAACCAACATTCAACAATAAGAAAGCTTTCAAAGAGATGGTTTGGTCCTTATGTGGTTCAGCATGTACATGGGAATGCAACTTACACCTTGCATGAATTAGATGGGACAAAAATGAAGATTCCCATTGCAGGGAAAAGAATCAAGTTATTCAAAAGAAGAGGTGATACAGATCCCTTTGATTCACAGGAGGGTCAGAATGAAGGCTCTAATGAAAATGGTATGGATGTGGATGGAGAACAAGAGGATGATGCATTAGATTTTGTTGTAAGCGATGATGAAATCGACATGTATGTTGACTTAAATGAAGACTGAACCTGCAAAAGATATCTGTGGCACATGTCGGAGGATGTGCTGATTTAGAGGGGGTGGATGTCGTGCGATGGCACGTTCATAATATGAAATTAAAGTATCTACCTCACTCTTAATGTTTATGATGTGTGGGACCAAATGCTACAATGTACATAGTGTGATATATGCGAAAATGAATGTCATAGTTGCAGTCGTGTACATACCTTGCCGAGTGGGCGAGGCCCTACACGTGGAACCATGGAATGCCTTTACACATAAATATATGCCTAATTTTCTTTAGGAATGTAAAAATGTCAAGTGTTTCGAAGTGGCACTCTCGTTCCGCCTAGAAAGTTCAATGTGGGCAATCTCGGCCAAAATTAGCAGGTTTCGTGCGCTGGCGTGAGAGACGTATCCAAAGTGCTTACCAAGTGGGAAAATGAGGTTCAACATGAAATTTGAGCCCAATGGGATTTTTCCACAATTTTAGGGATTTTTCCCATCTCGTTTAGGATTTTTACGGACAAAAAGTGACATTTTTGGGCTAAAAATAACCTAAAAACGGTCAAAAATAGCCTTAACAATGCTCAAAATAGCTCAAAATGCCACATCAACGATGCTGGCGTTGTTTCTCAAGTTGTGTGTGAATTTTTAGAGCAAAGAATGAGCTCATTTGGGTACATGAGCAAGGAGATACAGCCATTCCTCTACAGGGTGCTAGTGCAGTCCCGTGCTGCTTCCACTACATGGTTGAGGCTCTGAGGCCTCCAATTAGGGTTTCCCCTCCTCAAATAACTACTTGGGCTTCTCCAATGAAGTAATGAAGCTTCCATGAAATGTTCACGATGAAGAATCGAAGCATAAATTTAGGGTTTTTAATAGGTCGAATGAGCACCGCATCTGTGCAATTGGGAGCGGGAGCGAGGCTACACCTAATATTCACACACACAAGAGTTTTGAGTTAGTATTGGTTATTTTTTAAAGTGGAGCTTTCATGGATGGAGTTTTGTTCTTTTTTAGTGTGTTTTTGGCTTCAAATCGTCTACGCCTTGCTTGATTTTGCAACGAATCCTCACAGTCAGAGGCCCGACGCTTTCCTAGTCGCACTGCGCACTTCTTGACAGTGTGCACTAGTCATAGGATTACTTCAAGGTAGAGATTGAAGCTAGTAAATTTTCTTATCCTCATTTCATATGGCTACATCGATGCAGACTATATATATCATTGGTTCTATGTGCAAGGTTCATGCACTACAAATGATGATTTTCTTCTGTTAGCAGGCAAGTATGGCATGGCTATCAAGCAGCTAGTTCATGTGATAACATGAATCTTCTAAGAGACTCTCAAGGCATGCAATCTCTTGCTTTCATTACAGCTCTATGGACTTGCACCCACACATTCATTATGGAGTTATGTTGGCTAGACATATCTCTTAAATTATGTAAGGCATATCCAAAACAAAACAAAAATCAAATAATACCTAGTATGACCACTTTCTTTTGTGTTTTGAAAATATTTGATTGTTTGAGGGTCTAGTGGTGAATAAGATTCCACCTTGAGAGGATCTCCTGCTTATTCTCTATAAAACGTCTATAGGAGCACCATTTTTTTGGGATATGACCCAACTTGTGACTCACCAATAAATCAATAAGTATTTTTGGTCACTTATGAGATTCTTCACAGTTGTGCTTTTGAGAACAGAAGTTCTCAACCGCCAAGGAGTAGTAGGTAAGTTCACTTTACCAATTTTCTTACAATTGGTAGCAAGGTAACCTATGATGGTACCCATCTACCTAGTGCTTTAAGAAATATACTTTTGGGATCAAACCAAGGGTTTTTATGACTGTACAACAATGTTTCACAACTTGTTTTGCTACAATTGGCATGGTCATGCATAGCTACATATGGTAGCAGTTACGAAAAGGGTTAGAGGTTAGTGTATCAACTATCTCCTCTAATAATATTTACTCATCCCTCTTTGCTTCTCAGTGATGGACTCAAGGATCTGCTCGGGATATTATTTTCTCTTTTAGTGGTCATCTCTTTTATGACGGACATAGAACTACATAGTAGGGATTGTCTTTGGTACATGTTGTCAGTCAGAAGGTGTAAAACATAGTTTAGGAACTGAGGGAGTACGTTTAGTTTTAACTAGTGTGGAGCAAGGTTTACGAGGGTCCCTCTCACTCCCAATCAATGACTATTTTGAATTGCCTCCACATTGAAATAATTCTCCTACTTTGATGGATGTCAACATATTCACTAGCTAGACATATTCCACATGTGGAGAATATGAGTCTTTAGAGCTGACACTTGCACCTTTTTCTCAATAATGGGCCATGATAGAGTCCCTATGTGCTAGTCAAATCCGTTTATTAGACCATTGTAAGCATGTAAAGTTGGGTACAATTTTCAGTAGCAAGAAAGTGTTGGATCTCTAGTATGACTTGTTTTGTACTATAAAAATCATTAATGGATTGTTCTTTCAATTGCATTAGGCTAAAATTTTGCATACCTTTTAAACAGATAACAAAGCTATGTTATGTCAATGAAAATGTTCATTATTTGTACCTAGATGTGGTTTATGTTCACATTCTATTATGGTTCAAATGTTTTAGTAGGGATACTTAGTAATTCTTCCATTTAGTCTCTCATGAATTGCTATGGTTCAATGTGGGAAATCATTAGTGAAAATAAACTAAGCCATGAAAATTGGCAAGCACACACCACTACTTCAATCATGGAAATAAATGCTCGGATAAGTTTTTTCTAAAGATGCACAGTAGGAGTTATGGGTCCTAGTTTTTGGGTGAAAGCATGAGTGGGTGGATAAAAAGGTTGTGTCTGCAACATAGATATTTTTGAAAGTGATTGACCAAAATGAAAATATCTAGCGTATGTTATACATCAGTAGATTTGTAAAAAAATTACCAATCCCCACTTTTCAAAAGAGAGCTATTGGAAAACAACTTCCCATGCTTAAATGTGTACCACCCATTCATGCTTTCACCCTTTTAGAAAAGACATATCTATAACAACATGAAAATTATTGTATTTGATAGCTTATGAAGCTTTTTAATCACAACAAGTGCAGTATATCTATAGAGTTTTGTGGGTATACCAACAACTGTGCAAAGATAGGACTTGGTATGGGTTATTACAGATATGCTGACTAAATTCTATAAGGTGATCCTAACTAAGTCCACCAACAAAACACTAGAGTTAGCCACATTGTTTGTTGACAAAATGTATACATTATATGGATTGGACAACAATATTTTGAGTGATTATGATCCCAAGTTTAACAGTCACTTCAGAAGGGCTACATTTAAATAGTTGGGAGCACAACTTGAGTAATATCAATACTATGGATTATTTCCCAGTTGACGGATGGGAAGACCGAACATGTTAATCCAATGCTAGAGGATATGATAAGAGTGTACACTAGCAAGAAGCAATCTGATTTGAAAGATCATCTCTCTATTTTGGAGTTTGCTTATAATAGTGTAAATCATGTTACAACTAGGTTTAGTCCCTTCATGCTTATGTACGATTTTCAACCTAGATCACTTGTACGATGGGGTTGAATATTGAGAAAATTTAACAAGTCAAGGACTTTACAAAGATCATAAGGATGTAATGAAAGTTGCACAAATATACAATGCATACAGAAGAGAAACATTAGCAAGTCATTTTCAAGGGAAGTCAAGACAAGGTATTCTTACATGTTCCACAACTTTCACAAAGTTTGAAAATGGGTCACCCCTCTGGTTACCTCTTAGGTGTTGTGGCCCATTCAAAATACTCAAGTGAGCTGGATATCTAGTCTATAGTGTTCTTATACAAATAAATATTTTACTTCTATTTTTGAGGATGAAAAGGCTTCTTCAAGGGGAGAGTAATGTCAAGATATCTAAGACAAGGTCTAATAGGATGTCTAGGTGTGTATGATCCCTAGGGAAAGGCTCAACCATGTGTCAAGCATGCAACCAAGGTTCTCTATAGCCAAGGGCTATGCCTAGAGGATGATTGGGTGGAGATTGGTATACTTGACTACCCATGTTCTTTCATAAAGTTATAGCACATTGTGGTGCTTTGGACAACGAGTATGGGCACACCTAGAGATCTTGCTGCTAGAGTGGCCATTGGGCCTATGGAGTTTAGTCTTTTCTTCCTCCAGGATTTGGCAGCCCATATGGTTGTGGCCGAAGAAGAGGAGAAGCGGCATCGATGCAACATTGCTTCCTAATAGTGGATGGGGTAGTGTCACCCAAGTAGCCCTTGGATGGAGGAGTAGATGCAGCAGGCTCAACAAGGGTTGAGGAATGATGCCACAAGTTTTCCTTCTATCATCATGCATCTCAATGGACTCAAACGGGAGACAAATCTACTAGTGAATTCTTTGAAATGGTGGATCCTCGTCATGCATATACAAATGTTTGCTAGTTAGGAGATGTTATATTGTTCACATAGAGCCCGATGATATGCATGCAATTGCTACTATCTTTTATCGTGAGTTTCCTTCATATAAGCCACAATCAAAGCATCGGGATGCATGTAGAGCAAGAGTGGGTACATATGCTTTGCTTAATCACATAGGAGATGCACTAGAGGCTTGAGAGCCCACTCTAGCTAGTAGGTCTTAGGGAACTCCCCCGTGGTAGCTACCCAAGGAAGGATGGTTTGACTTCTAGCTTCTTAATGGAGTGTTGTGATGTTCTTGGTTGATACTTATATAGCACATACTAGTACATTCTTCACACTTGGGAGATGATAGATAACACGAGTGAGGGTTTGATTTATCCTACCCCCAAGGAGGGGGGCTCTTCGAAAAGATTCGGCAATGGTGGCCCATCGCCATTCTCAAATCAAACTACAAAATTATAGCAAAGACTATGAGTTTGATAATTAAATTGCTTCTTGAAAGCATCATACATGAGACATAGGTAGGTTTTTTTAAGAAGCATAGCATCCATGACAACATTTTTTTCTTTTAGGAGGTGATTGTTCTCACCTACCTCCAAGGAGAGGATCTTGTGGTGCTCCTTCTTGACTTTGAGAAGACTTATGAAAGATTTGATTGAGGATTCATTCAGGGCACTATGCATTGGATGGGCTTTTCAGATGCATGGATTAGAGGGGTGTTAGCTCTCTATAGGGGTGTTCACAATCAGGTGCTACTAGCAGGAGGAAGAGGGGAACGTTTCATGCTCACACAATTAGTGCAATAGGGATGCCATCTTGCCCCCTTTCTTCTCCCTTTTTATGAATAGGTGATGAGTAGATTTTTTATTTCATAGCAAATTGATTTACATGGAGTACAACTACCTATTCGGGGAGATATGATGTTGAGTTTGATGATAACTCATGTATTTTTGGAGGTATGAAGGCCAATTTCTCAGGGGGTGCACTATTGAGAACCTCTCTATATAACATGCGTTCAAGGGGGATTTAAAACCCCTTGTTTTTACATGTTTGAATGAAGAAAATGACCCCTTATTTTAGGTTTTTTTTTTCAATATGAAATATAAGCCCCCTTTTGTTAATGTATCTTTGTTTTTTTTCCCAAAATGTCTGCATTGAAACATCCCTCCTATTGAACTCAAGTGATACATTCACATGATTGCATAGTGCATCTACCGAGGCCAATATGCATAGGTATGACGAGGGATGAGTAGTCCCTTGAGGTGTTTTATTGTGCATTGGAAGCATTGAATTACTGGTAGAACATTATGGCTTTCTGGATCTGTTGTGCTCCTGCGCTCGATTGGTCGCTTGGAGAGGGCTTTAAGTGGATCCCCTAGGGACACCAATTTGATACTTACCAAGTTGGTTTGGATCTATCAATAGAGTAGTAGATTGCTCCCTTTATCCTATCGATCAGAAGGAAATTTCTCCATTGTGGAGTTGGAGTTGGGCATGGATTTCTCTAAGTGGCAAGGCTGTAATGGCCAACCATGTGCTTTTGGCTACTATGCTGTGTATCATGTCTCGTAGGATTTTCTCGAGTTCTTGCATCAACCAGTTGGAGAGTTTGATCAAGAAATTTTTGTGGTCAAAGTGAGGCACACAATCGTCTCGTGCCAGAGTTTTCAAGCTAGTCATTGCTTTACCTTGCTCGTATGGAGGATTGGTAATCATTGACCCAACATGATAAAGTAGAGCCCTCCTTGGGAAACTTGTCTACTTCCAGGGGAGGAGTCTGGGAAGGAGCTATTGCTTCAGTAAACTTCCACGCGATTCCCATAGACAGGTGGCCCATGGCGCACAAGTGGCCGAGAGTTGATTTTAGTGGATATGAGTTGTGGGCATCAATGGGAGGACTTGTGTGATAGACTCGGACCCATCAACTCTTGAGTTAGGACATTGGAAATTATGGGCTTGGGTGAGCTGCAATCTACAAGTGTAGTGCGACCGGAGGGAGTGGTTTTGACTGGATCCTTTTACTCTAGCAGATCACCCAAGGACCCCTTATTTTTAGTATATAGCACAAATGGGATGCCATATAATGACAACATGGAGAGAGGCTTATCGTGTTGCAATGGATCATTGGCAGGAGGAGGGTCTTGCGATCGAGTTCATGGGAAAACATGGAGAAAGGCTCATTGTGTTGCAATGGATCATTGGCAGGAGGAGGGTCTTGCGATCGAGTTCATGGGAAATTTTTGGGGGCGCTATGAGACACCATATAGCCAATAAGAGTCACTATGTTTGAGTGGCTAGTTTCCCATTACACTACTATAGCTAGGAGTTGTTTGGTACATAATGGTCACTCTATGGGATGTACTCCATGTGACTATCCACTTGAGACATGACGCCATTATTTGTGGGATTTCCACATGGCATAATAGGTTTGGATTTAGATTCATTGGGTGACGCACACAATTTTGATAGATGGACAATACACTTGGGATGCTACAACTTGGTCCGCCATCATGGGCCCTGCACTTTGCTTTGAGATGGGCTTAGTCAGCAGAATACTTGTGGTAGATGAGGGCTGCTCCAGCCCACCACAGAGCTTGTATCTCAGAAGTGGAGCAAAGATAGAGAGATCTGTTGGAAGCTCCTCTGCATCCTGACACTTTGGTTCATTTGGAGTGCCCGATGCTTCCTCATCTTCAAGGATTGACTTGTCCCACAATGGAGACTACATGCGATAGCTCCGATCGCATGCGAGAGTGCTACAAGGCCTTCTTGTAGCTTTGGCGATGGGGCCCTTCTTCACCATGGTTCATTGGGCACCTAGATGGTAATACCGCCCACCATTGTGGTTGTTTCCTCCTTCCATATATTGATTTATCGTTATACATATCTTTGGGAGAGTCTCTCCACATTTTGATGTAGCCATGCCTAGTAGGGGCAGTTTGTAGCCCGTTGAGCAGTGTTCTTAACTAATGGAAGGACACTTCTCTAAACAAAAATAAAGAAAAATTGAAGTTAATCTTGGGATAAGAATTCTTGCATGCATGTCTCACTTGATCTTTAGCCTGCAGACCTTATAGTTTTTGCACTACAAGTCTCGCAAAGGTGGTTGTACCATTGTGCTTAGGCTAGAGACCATAGGCTGGAGACCAGTGTCCACAGAAAATTGGCCTTTAGTGTATTTTTAAAGGACAAAATTTTTTGAGCGCCGCCTTGAAGGAAACTGGTTAAATTTTGAGGATTTAATGTAAAAACCCATAAAAACCAGCTAAATTCCTCCAAAAACTGGTAGATTTTCAAATCTCTCCTTTTTGGTAAACATTGCTGGAGACTTATATTAGGCGGGGTAAGATGAAAAGACCCCACCCCATTTGTCTGATCCCATGGGGCCATGAGGAGTGCCACGGGACTATTTGACACCACCTTGTCAGGTGGGATCGGCGGTCTACGATCTCTGAAAGATGTGGACAGTCTGTTTATTCCAAAGAATAAAAAGACTCCGATCGATCTGCCCCCACAATTTGAACCCACCACCTCCCACACTAGAGATGTTGGCTCTCCCATGAAGCTATCGCGCACCACTTGAAAAGAGGGTGAGAACATAGTATGATATGGCAAAAGTGACGGGGTGCGGATCATAGGTATTCACTTGAAGATCACTTTGGAATGGTTGGGGTCACTGGTGATCACTTGGAGAGCACTTTAGAATGGTTGGGGTTACACGATGATCACTTTGGAATAGGTAGGTTCACAGGGTGATCACATCTCAACTGGGAATCACACGGGGATCACTTGGCGATCACTTGATGTTCACATTGAGTTTCTTTGGGGTTCACTTCGATTGTGATCACATGATGATCACTTCGGGATTAATTCGCCATCGGACGGTGCAAAACCAATCCCGCTGCCCCCAATTAATAGCGACCATTGATCCCACCTGACACAAGTGGTGTCAAATAATCCTGAGGTGAGGAGTGGTCTAGAGACTAGATCTCAAGGCTCCTGGTCAATGCCTACACACCATGGTGTTGTGCTCATGATGGTTAGGCAGGGCCCAAGGGGTCTTAGGGCATGGTCATGCGAGGCTTAGTTATCTGCAAGCCTCGACAGGCCTGACGATGGCAGGCACGGCAGGTCAGAAAGCAACGGGCAAATGCGTGTAGTGAGAGAGAGGGTGAGACGTAGCGAGGAGAGAAAAACAAGGGGATGACCGGCAAGAGACAGGCTTAGTTTTCCAACTATGCTGAAAAAGGCATAGTTAGCCTACGAAGCCGGTGGACTCCTACAAAAGGCTGTTTCGCGTCAGTGGTTGTCGGCTCAGCCTACTAAAACTAAGCCTCGTGTGACCATAGCCTTACTATTTCTCCAAGTTTTTCGTTGTCGTCTTCTATTCAGGACTTGCTGTCAATCAATTGGCTGGCCTGGCCCGCCCGCCCCGCACGGGACCTCATCAAATTTTCAGCCTGTGGCGGGGCACAGTCTATCATGCTCCTACTGAGTTTTACAGACTCATTAACGGCCTGGTCAGTGGCTTCCTAACGCCTGCTCGATGCTCGTCACACGTGCAGTTGTTGCCGTCACCTGCCCGCGCTGCTCTTGCCACATCTATCTGCTTGCAGCGAGTGATTTGTTGGCTTGTGGCTACCACCCATACGGCTACCCTCGACGTTGACTGCTCTCAGCTCCTTCACTGTTAGCGCACGTCATCATCAACTGCGTCGTCAAAACTATTTTCGGCATTTCTTGTTTTTTGTTTTATTTAATATTTAAAATAATATTTCATAGGCCAGGGGCCTCAAGACTAAGTGGCACGGGCATGGGGGGAATGGGATCTAGAGTGGGGGGATTGTGGGCCATACATCTGGGCAACGATGTCGAAAGTAATTCAGGGTATAATGTATGGTACTTTTGTAATCTAGGGTACCTTAAATTACTTTCGAGGGTTGTCGCCTTGCACAAGTGTTTTAAGTAAATTAGGGCCACTATGCTTCAGAAATGCGTGCAAAGCGAAGTGGTTAGGGCATGTGCCTCCCATGGGTGAGGTCATGGGTTCAAATTCCATGCCCGCAAGATGGGGTACCCTAGATTACTTGGAAACGTGGGTACCTTGGATTACAAAAGTAATCTAGGGGACCCTAGATTACAAAAAAATAATCTAGGGTATCCGCGTCCATATCTACGACCCACAATCCTCCTACCGTAGACCCCACCTCCCCATGCCCGTGCCACTTAATCCTGAGGCTTGTCAATAAGTGACAAGGGGAGCCTCATCTATAAAAACTACGAAATGGACGTCAAGGGATCTACGGTGGAGAGCTTTATCGGCCGGGGTCGGGGCGGGGAGGGGGCTTTGGGCCGTTTGATCAACGCAGCAAGGAGGGGGGGGGGCATGTTTTTATATTTTTTTCGTCACTATCATTCCGGCCAATCGCGATAGGTGGGTTGGATAGGGAGTGGGTGTGCTGTGTAGGAGGTTGGGGGTTCGAGTCGCAATGCAACGACAGGGAGCCTAAAATTTTTTCCCCATGAAGATGGAATCAACGATGGATTAAATCTCCACCGTAGATCCCTCGACTTTGTCCCGTGGCCTTTATAGACGAGGCAAGGGAGGTACAACTGATGCAGGGAAAATTTCCAAAGTATCTTGGAAAACTTGTTGTATGCACAAATCAAGGGGTGGAACTGGTATCCTGGACCTGGAAAAATGGGAGACAAGATGGTTGGAAAATGGATGGTAAGGGCAGTAGAAAGTGAAGATCTTTGGTCATGTCTCATCAAAAGGCACATACCTAACTTCTTTTTGCAGGATTATAAGTCATGGACTAACCTCACGTTTTGGGATCTGATCACCTCCACTTGGAAAATTAAACCAGTTGGTTCGACTGTCTCTGCCAGAATGTGGAATACCTGGTTTAGAATCAAAGAAGCCTTGTATCCTCCCCAAAATCACATTTTGGACTTCAACTTTATGAGACTGGACTCATTTGGGAGAGCCCTATCTATAAAATCTTACAAGTGCTTCAAAGCTGGAATTAAAACTTGGGGAGATCTCCAAGTTAATCGGACCTGGCTCACTCCAGATCAATTCACTAACTGGATTATCTTCTGGCTATCTAAATAAAATTTTGTGTCGTTAAAAGACCTGCAAGCTCTTCAAGCTCAAGCTGCTCTCATTCACTGCAAAAGCACTTCTCTGGTAGATATTGCAAGGAGGGCCTACAAGCTCTTCTCGAACACCTCTGATTTTGATGAGGAGCTCATGAAAAAGCTTAACAATTAAAAGTGGAAGCTCAATTGGGGAGCGAAAAATTGGATGTACCAGATTTAAATGCCTGTGGGGCTTTGCAATCCTAGTCGAACATAGCTTTTTGGCTTTTCTTATTCTGCACCAAGGAGTGCAGACATCTCAAAAAGCTTAAAAGGCCAAAAAGGGAGATGGCAAGTGCAAGAGATGTGGAGGTCCAGAAGACATCAATCATCACTTTGTGGAGTGCCTAGCTAATTCTAAAAAGATTCAAGTGCTTAGCAGATGCTGTAAATAAATACATCCTCAAAAATTCCCTGCCCAGGAGCTCCTTATATTGGTGATTGTATCAGATTGGATATTCCCTTATGGAACATGTGGAGATTAGCCTACCTATGGGCCTACTAGACTCAAAGGAATGAAGCACTGTTTCAATTGAAGAAGAAAGAGATGCTATGGCATTTGCCTATCAACTCAAGAAAATATCTCTTTTATGTCTAATTAAAATGGAGGATGTTTATCACTCGCCCCTATACTCTATTCAAAGGAGCCATACATGGCAATGCTGGAAAGATCTGATGGTGAAGTTCTATTCTAGAGAAAGACTCATCATGATAGAGACATGTCTCTAGTTGTAATTCTTTTCTATAGTTTTGGGATGCCTCTCTCCCTACATGTGAGGCAAGGTTGTACTCAGTTGTCATTTTCTTTTAATACATTCCAGCACTTTTTCAAAAGAAAGTGACACGAGGGTAGAGAGGAGGAATCAATGGCGGGTGAATGATTGGCGACGCGAACGTGATATGAGCGGTTTAATCACCGCACAAAAGGGGGAAGGTTTTCATACACGCGACATCGCCTATTGGGAAAGCACACAGGCTATCTGGCATATTGATACGAGGCTCATCTGCGGAGGGGGAGGTTGCAGGCTCAAGGGGCAACCATGACGAAGGGAGCCCAATATTTTTTTCTCCATCGAATGCGATCAACGATGGATTAACCTCCATCGTCGATCCCTCAACTTTCATAATGTCTCATAAAGTCGAGGGTGATGGTCATACAAGGCCTTTTACCACAAGGTTCACACTGGTAGACCATCAATTGAGAAAATCAAGCATGTGACTCCAAGCATATATGTTGGCTTTGTTGGACTATGTCTGACCGATCGTCACTATCTCTCGTCACTAACTCACTTACAGTCTTTAAGGCTCACCCTCACCTATGTCTGTGTACTCTTTTCTCTCTCGTACTCTCTCTTCTCGCTCTTGCAGTCAATCCAGCAATTGGTATCAGAGCTATTATACATGCTTCTGGGTTCAACCATAATCAATTGTTCTTGCTATTTGGTCAGAGATACCCTTTTATGTGTTTGGTTACATTTCTTGGCACTTTTGGTCTCTATTTTGGTTGAGATTTGGTCCCAAAAACAAAGGAGACTCTGCCAAAGTTTGCCAAAAAATTTGGGCTTATAGTTTACCAAGATGTCACTTAAAGAGCGTGATGTCTATGACATATAAAAGTTTGATGGCTCAAACCTTTCTCTTTGGAAAAACCAAATGCAAGATGTTCTTGTCCAAAAGAAGAAAAATTTGCCTAACATGTACAAGGAAAGAAATGAGATAATGGACATGACTCAGTTTCAGTGAGATGAGCTGGATGAACTATGCAAGTCTACTATTCGATTGCATCTTGCCGAATCTGTTTACTTTTCTATGTTGGAATGTGAGTTTGCTTATGCAGTATGGCAAAATCTATGCAATACCTATGAAAAGGATACGGCTAGCAATAAATTTTTCTTAATGCGGAAACTGTTCAACCTTTGTATGCAAGAGTCTGCTAGTGTTGCTAGCCATATCAATGATTTTGGCTCTTTGTTTGTTTGGATACGTGCGCAGTGCATGAATATGGATGATGAGATGAAAGCTATCTTTTTTCTTTGCTTATTACCTCCATCATGGGATGTATTTTTCACTGCGATAAGTAACTCTGCACCTAATGGTACACTAGTGTATAATGATGTCACTAGTTCTCTTTTGTCTGAGGAAATGCGATGAAAGTCTATGCATAATGGCGAAGCTCATTATGTGCAGAAAGATGGGAAGCAAAGAAGGGGTCGTGCTAAGCAACATGATGCAAGTAAAGATGGCAAGACGGACTCATCCTGTGATAGGTCAAGTCTTGTGGACGTTATAAAAATATGCAATGCCATTATTGTGAGAAGTATGGTCTCATAAAAAAGAATTGTCAAGCTTGGAAGCGTGATAAGGGAAAAGGCAAAAAAGATAATGATGGTAAAGAGGAGACATCAAAGAGCTATGTGAAAATTGAAGAAATCAATGTGGTTTCAAATGACTATGATGCGCAAGATATCAAGATGCTGACAGAGATTGATGATGTGTTCTTTGATGCACATGAATCGCTACTATTGCAGAGTTCATTGCTTGTCAGCGGTGAGGTATCACACACCTGGATACTTGATTGGGGTGCTTCTTTGTATGTTACTATGCATAGAGAGTGGTTTACCACCTATGAGGAGACTATTGGATCTGTCACACTTAGAGATAGCTATGCATGTGAGATAGTGGGTGTCGGTGACATTGCTATAGTTATGGAAAATGGCATACATTTTGTGATCCATAATGTGCATCATGTCCCAGCTTTGACGCGCAATTTGATTTCAGTTGGTTGCTTTGATGACTTGGGTTACAAATTCACTTTCTTTCAACAGTCTTGGCGTGCTGCAAAGGGAAACTTGATGGTTCCACAAGGTTTGAAAGTGGGCTCCCTTTATCCTCTTTATGTGAGCCAAAAATAATTCCGGTGAGTGATTTTATTTTCCGGCGAGTTATTTTTCTTCATGCACGATGGCTTCTCCTCATAATGGGGGCCTTATGAATGTGCATTTTTAACATAGAAAATTACAAGGGGTAAATCAAGCTCCATACTTAACAACTTGCTCCTGCTAATTACCACGTATATTACTCAAAATTGGGCCACTCAAAATTGGGTTGCCGCCCAAATGAGCACCTTTATTTTTTACCGGCATAAAACATATGAAACATCGATTGTTTTTTGAAAGAGTATAAAAAAATATAAAAAAATTGAATTTACTTTACCTTGATAATTTAATGTGCATAAGATCAACTATTTCAAAAAGTTACAAATAAAATGAAAATAGTTGTATGTACATTGTGCCACATTGGGACTTTATGAAAGTTTGGACAAATATTTTTCTATCTAATACTCCTCCTCCTCATTGTCGTCCACAGGCATGTATGTTTGATCACCTTGACTCTACATAAACCCAAACCAAATTAAACAAATATCAACAGCTTAAAACAATTGAAACAAAATTATTTGTTTAGACATACCGCTTGTAAAGATCCAATTGCTGCATTGAATTGCTCATAAGAGATGTGGTTGTTCTTGAACAACCATCACTAAGTTTCAAATTCTGTATTCCGCTCTCAAAACTTGACTATCTCTCTGGTTGGTCGACTAAGAGTGATATTTTTCTAAGCTAGCAATAAAAATAAAAAATCATCGTCTTTATAATCAACAATCTAGGTTGTAATTTAACCAATCTTACATATTTGTCCTTCCATGCCGCTTTGCCTCCTCAGCCATAGTGCCTGGGAGTTTGTTTGGCCTGAGCTTCGCGTTGTTGTCTCTAGGATGAGCCCATTGAAGCCTGATCGCTCTTTTCTTGCATTGCCCCCACTCCCACTCCACATCTACCATGTTGCCATCGTGATAGATCTTGGCTAGATCTCTAACTTGGTTGGCTGTTGCACTCCGTACATTGGATTGCTTGTTTTTCAAAACTGTTTTTATGTTTCCCTCCAACCACTGTTGTGAAAAATGTTGATCGAGGGAATTTGGAAATCTAGCATGCACCACATCCTCAATCTAGCATGCATAATGTGGTAGATGATCTCTAAAATTTACAAAACAGTTCCTATACGCTGAATGTATAAGAATATAAAGATGGTGTCAAAGTGCCTTGCTTTGTGCTGTACCAAAGTCCACCTCCCCACCATATTTTACCATGTAGTAGCACCTATGCATGTCTTGCATGGGTGCATTAGTATCATTGTCCTTTGCATCAGGGGAGACACTCTCTAAAATAGGGGACTCCATCTCCCCCCCCCCCCCCCCACTACCAAAACAAGCAAAGCCACAAGATCCCCCACTGCTCCGTCTCTCTCAACGCTTGCTGCCTTGAGACGAGCGTCGATACGTGGTGCTAGAAGAAGTGCGTCAACGGTGCTCTAGCAAATCAAGAGTGAAATGGAGTGGCGTGGGGCCCTATGATTCCATGGGAGTGGGACCCTGGGATGGAAGGGGACTAGGACAATAAGAAAGGGCCGTAGATTGAGGTGCCATTGGTGCAAGGCTTTGGATGTAATGAGTCCCTCCCTGACTCCCCCATGCTTTGAAATGTGGAGAAAGATCGTAGGTCACAAGCTCCTGCAAAATGTACTAGCCCAACAATGCATCCGTCGAACGGAGGTACTGGTATCGTAAAGAGATAGCCCGCTGTAGGTCTGGATCTACCACCGGTGGAGCAAGCTGAGTAGAGTAGGTGTCGGATGGTCATGCCTGCAATTAAAGAAAAAAAACCTATAACACTCATGGTTTAGGGTTAACTAACCACAAATAATCTTAATTTATTTGCTCAGTCTCGCTGCCTCAAGACTCGGGTCTACAGGAGACAATGGTGCAACCAAAGTGTGTCGACCCTAGCAGAGAGTACATACAGTGAGTGTATGCTTATGGACGCATGGAAGAGGGCTAGGGTAGATGGGAAGAGCTTGTGCAGGCAAGTGGCAGTGGAGATGTATGCTTTGTGTGGTTTTCTAGGCCAAAAGGGCTCCAAATAGGGCTTGACAGGGTGGATATGAAGGATGATGAAAGTGCTGTTTTCTGACCTAAAAATGTAGAGCATGAAGTGCTGAAAGAGCAGGTCCCAACCGGCTCATCAAACAGAGCTATGGAGCCCAAGATATTGGAGTTTGAAGGTGCAGTGCATTGCAGATCCTTGCTGGGCAGGGCAGCCAGGGGCAGGTGGCCCAAGTGGATGTCAATGTATAGGCGTGTAATGCTCAAATTATAAAGCATGCTCATCTTTTCAGATTGTAGATCAAAGCTATGGATTGCATGTTATGGCCATTTGGAGTTTTGCTGGGGTCCGGGATGGTGCCCCCACTTGACCGCATGGGGATTCTTGCCATATGGCATTTTTTGGGCCGTGACAAAGTTTGAGGAGCTAACAGGAGTTGATTGCTCGTCAAACAAAGCCCGGAGCATAAAGTTATAGAAGTCAAAAGATTGGGTGCAGTTGCGTGAGATTGGTTGCAGATGGAAGTTCATGTTTGCGGCCTCGGTTTGGGGTCTCAAAGAATCTGGAAGTGCGGTGAGGGTAAAGGGGTTCGGAGTTGCAAAAGGGAGCTTGCGGCCGAGCTTGATGGATTTGGAGACGGAATTTGGAGCCACCAATGGCAAGACCTTGAAGTTGAAGGGCACCCAAGGGGGTTTTTTTCTCATCAAATGAAGTTTTGTTTTCAAAATCTCGAGGGGTGGCCTCACCAGAAGCTGCCAGATGGTGGGGACTAATCCCGTATACAAGCCGAACTGCTAGAAAGACGGGGTATAAGAGTTGTCCCTTGAGCCCATTGAGTGTGAAAGGAGAGGGGAGCCCTTCTTGAGCGTGGCAATGGCAGCCCTCATGGGGCGCTGTTTTGGTGGTGCTTGCGGCCCTTCGAGGGCGCGCGGTGCTAGAATTTCACCAGTTTGGTGGCTCTATGCGGCAGTCGTATGTGTCCGGGGGGCGACACCCGCTGGCAAATTTAACTAATGACGTGGTGCCCGCTTGGGACGAGGTCACACACTCATTGGGAAAAAACCATTTTTGAGGAGGACAATGGGAGCACCGACTGTGTCATCGATGCCCCGCTTGGATAAGGGATGGCTCATGCAAGGTGTGGGGCTCAAGGAAGGTCCACCGGGGGCTTTCACATGCAAAAAAGGAGGCTAAAAATAGAAAGTAAGTGGTCCAAAAAGAGAAGGAGGAGGCCATGCACATGTCCAAAAGGGACCTTTTCACTACAAGAGGTTGTGTGCTCTTGTGACGCTGTTAGCGACAGAAATACACTGGGTTTTTATAACCCTCGGTGTCGCTAAAACCGTCGCTACGAGCGTCGCTACGAGAGCGTCGCTATTTGCGTCGCTATAGGCGTCGCTATATGCGTCGCTATATAGCGACGCCCATAGAGACGCCCATAGCGACGCTTATAGCGACGCATATAGCGACGTTTACACAGAAGACTATAGCGACTCTCATAGCGACGCTACAGAGCCATAAATAGCGACACCCGAGAGATTTTTTTTTTGGTGGCAAGACATTGAATGCCCTGCCACCTATCAACCATATTGTACTTGATTCACTTTTTAAAAAAAGTTCAAGGATAGATAATAGACCCAAAATAGTCACCCACAAGACGCATTGTTTACAAAATTGACAATTGTACACATCATAGGCAAAATGAATTGATTGGCAAATGTAATAATGACAATTGTACAACATCATAGGCATAAAGAATTGATTGGCAAAAGGAACTGCGGTGACAAATGTAATAATATACATGGTTCAAAAAGACGTATAAAATTCGTCTCATGATACATAAGCTATGAGAAACCCTAAACTAATGCTATCTAGCTACGGCTAAACTGACGTCGTCTAGTCAGATGTCTCATCGCGTTCAAGCGGCGTATCTGTCGGATTCTGCCAAAAAAGACAATAAGACAGCTTTCAGTAAGTATAAACATATAACGACATTTATAAAACAATACAAAAAATAAAAAAGAGTAAACCCTAATACTAACCATGCCGCCGCGAGAACTGAGAATGTCCATCAGGGCGTTTAAGCCCTTCCTGCCTCCGTACTTGCGCTCGTACGGTGTGGGATCACGTCCTGTCATCGACCACTGTCAAAACATACAAAGATTTCATTATGTTAGAATTAAAAAACTCATAAACCCTAAACTATCGAACATAAAGAGCAATGCGAAAACACTTACAAAATCGGCCTCAAATGATGCCCATCCACCGCTTCCCAAGTGGTGCGAGCTCCCTGCCTCTACTCGCGCTCTGGCTGCATCCTTTTGTTGCTTCCACTTGTCGGGATTCTCGCGCGCTGCTTTCTTCGCATTCTTCCAATCTTCTTTGGCCAGCCAATCTGGCCTGTTCCACCCATTCTTGATTGCTTTTTGCACTTCGGAACGCTTGTGTTTGCAGTATTCGCGCATTCGAATCTTCATCAGGTCTTCATTGAAGCGCTGATCCCGTGTTGGAATGGGAAACTCATCATGAAGTATGCTGATGACTTTGTTTTTTAAATCACTTGGTACTTCACTCCATTTGTTTAGTATGTAGTGTCTAAACAGCTGAGAGCAAAGACCACGCATGCGCGAGATCACCTTCTTGCCCTCTGGCCGGTGACGCGTGAACCTGGGTGTCTCGGCAGGGGTCTCTAGCGGTGTGTCGATGGGGGTACGGACGTTAGGTGTCTCCAGCGGCGTCTGGGCCCCGAAGCGAGGAGTGTCGAGTGGGGTGGCTCCTGGCGGAGTAGGTAGAGGTGTGTAGCTTCTAGGAACAGTCAGCCGTGCAAAACCTGGCGTAGATGGCGATGCTGTGGCTGGTGTGGGGGCGGGCAAAGAAGGGGAGGGTAAAGAGCCTCGTCGAACACGAGGCGGTGTGGAGGCATCGGTGGCGGAATCCCCACAACAACCGCCACCGCCACCACTAGAGCGCCGGTGTCTAGACGAGTGTGAAGCTCGTCTCGTCGACGCCGAAGCTTTGGAGCGCGCCGAATGCTCCGAAAGAGAGGGAGATGTGGATGGAGTAGGAATGCGTGATGATGCGCCAGAGCGATGACGCTCCACGTACCACTGTCTCTGCTGCGGTGACAAAGAAGAAAGAAACTCCTCATCATCCATACTTGCATTAAACACACGAATATTTAAACTTAATATTGAATGAATAGAGTAGACAATGATGCAAAGACCATTAAATACAATGACGTAATGACGCATATAAATACAATGACGCAATGAATTGAGTGATAGAAGAGGCAAGTCGAAAACTCAAAATTTTCAATCAAAAGATGTGAGCACGAGTAGAAAAGAGCGTTATACACCATGGAAGGTACTTAGAGAGCCAGAGCTTTTACAACACGGAGCAAAATTGTTCAAATACAATATTTGTGGCTTTAAGAGATCTCTCTCTCATCCTCGTATAACTCAGCATAACTTCCTATATCTATATAGAGCTCTCCGTTTAAACACATATCCTCTGTTTCATTTTGTAGCTCCTCTGCATGCACCCCATATAGAGTAGTAGCATCTTGATGCTCGTCTGGCACCACCGCAGCGGCTTCTGATTGAGCATCTTCTCTGATCTCCTCCATTGATGCCGTTGTGATTGGCACATGGTAGCCTTCATACGTCCTTGCACTACAAGGGGCTACCTCTATGACGTACCACCAGTTTGATGTAGACTTTGTAGGATGAAATATTACCTGCCAGAGCCACATAACTTACATGAGAGCTTTCAAGCACATAACTTGTAAAAGGGGGATGTTAACTATTTACATACTTACTTGTTCACAATGCTCGGGTAGTACGAAAGTGTCTCTTAGGTCAGTCCATTTCTTAGTAGACTCCACCTCAAGAAAACCAGACTCTCCTCTACGCACAGTAGCGTTGCGACCCTCCATGATTATCTTGAACCATTGCACGTCGAACAAGTCGACAAAAAATCCTCTGTAATCGATCCTCAAAATCTCTTGCAGCGTGCCGAAGTAAGTGAGTTCCGCCACCACAGGATCTGCATCAGAGGAACGTCGTCGACTAGACTGTTCAAATTTTGCCATGATTCCACAATCTTGAGTAAAACGCTTTTTGTCGATTCGTTCCACCCTAAAATGTCGACCTTTACACCATGCTGCTGTGTATGACTTATACTACAACGAACAAAGATTATGAGTGGCCGTTCAAACGTTTATGAACAAGAAGATGCACCTGAATGGTTAGCATTGTAGTAGGAAAATGTTTCTCCAACATGCACACAAGCTCCGCAGCATTTAGTTTGGCGAAAGGTATGGAGTCTACGTTGATTTCCTTTTGTGAGATCCATTGCACCAGCTTTGCAAGTTTGTAGATTGTGTTACGGATGTCGAGAGACAAACATCCCTCAATGGCAACCGGTAAAATAAACTGTAAAGTATGTGCAGCAATGATATTAAAGTCCACATTTTATGCAATGATATTAAAGTCCACTATGAACGTACCTGACACATTTTATGCCAATCGTGTGACTTCAAACCGGTAAGCTTTCCTTCTTTAGTAAAACATGTTCGGAGCGAGTGCATTACGCCAGTGGGGGTCCGCAAAGATCGAATGGTCTCTTTTACTTTGCGTTCTTGGGCTCCTGTGAAAATCCATGGTGCTTTAGGGAGTTTTATCGATCCATCAAACGCTGTTTGTGGCCAATATTGCTCCATACGATCCACATTTCTAAGGTCAACTCTGGCTCCCAAAGTATCTTTCTTGCCGGTCAGATGGTCCCATAGTAGATTACCCACATTCTTGAATATGTGCATTGGATCGAGCAAGTGATTGATCATGAGTCGGGGCCAGTATGGTAACTCATACCATAGAGATAGTCTCTTCATCCCTGGAGGCAATCCGTCATCGCACATCTCCTTCTGCTCTAACCATGCTTGTGCAGACATCCTTGGTGGCTCTCTTCCCAAAAAGCCATTGCATAACACATGATTCTCTGGAAGATATGCTTGATGACCTTCGTAGATTTTCTTCTTCAGTGAGGGTGCCCTTGCATTCAGTCTAGGTCCACATGTGACACATGCTCTGTATCCGCTTGTTTGAAGCCCTGCATGTATACACATGATAATAGATCAACTATGAGAAAAAACAAGATTTACAGTTTCTGAGTGAGGAGTGTCAATAGATCACCTGAGCATTCTGTTAGCCCGGGATAGTCATGCATGGTCCACATTAGAATGCCTCTGATCAAAGCATTCCGTCGTCCTGTGTGTCGGCTCATATCCACCACCTCTATGCCAATCCACAATTGTTGTAGCTCTTCCAATAGTGGACGAAGATACACATCCATATTCCCCACTTTATATCGCCCTGGCACAATCAAGCTTAGCCATAGGTGCCCCTTCTTCATAGTCAACCACGGGGGAATGTTGTAGTTGACGATGACAACGGGCCATACACTGTAAGATGTTGATCTTTGACCAAGTGGATTTACGCCATCCATAGCCAGGCCTAAGCGCAAATTTCGAGCTTCCCTGGCAAAATCCGACCATGTTCCATCTATATGTTTCCACGCTACGGAATCTGCAGGAATTCGTAGCACACCATCCGAAGATTTATTCTCCTCATGCCATGATGCTAGGGCGGCCATGGACTTACATTCGAAGAAATGCTTGATGCGAGGAAGCAGAGGGAAATGTCGCAAAACCCTTTGTGGAATTTTTGTCCCGTGGAGATCTACTCGATATCTTTCGGAATCACATTCCGGACACTTCTCCATGTCTATGTATTCCCCTCTGAAAAGAATGCAGTCATTAGGACAAGCGTGGATAGAATTGTAATCCATCCCCAAGTTTCGCAAAATCTTTCTTGCTTCATCTCGGGAATCTGGCATCACATTGTCAGCTGGTAGTATGTGCTCTTTCAGCAATCTACACAACATAAAAATATGATACAGTCGTGTAAAAATCTATCAGATCATTATACATTTAGAGTTTTATTAAAGTAAACTAATTGTAATAGATCACCTGAAAAGCGCTGTGACGCTAGTGTCACTCCATCCAAACTTTGCCTGCATGTTGAGAAGAACCAGGAGTGCTTTCAATCTAGACATACGTGCTCCATTATACAATGGCGTATCGGCTTCACTTTTCATATCATCATAGATAAGCCTTTCTGAATCCATGATCGTCTCGATCATTTCATCAATCTCGGGCTCAAACATTGCCTCATTGGGAATGTGCTCTGCATGATCATCCCCCGAGCTGTCAGAGGCTACATCTTGTGGCCTCACATATGCTGCTTGACCAAAGCGCCTGCGAACACGTCTATTGGGTTGCAAGATTGCTGCTTGTTGGCTAGCGTCAGAGTCCGACGAGTTATAATTGGCAACAACTCAATCTATAATAGATGGATCGAACTCGCCAAATTCATGAATGTGCTGCAAAGAAACACGTCTTGTCCGTCGCACAGCATGCTTGCATTGATTACAAGGACATAAGACCCTCGTTGAGAGATAGGTGTTTCGGTTGGACGGTCCCACATCCTCGTCGCTACTCATAATGAGGATAAAAAACTTATAACCTGGACAACGAATTTAATATTCTATTGGCATTCTTCGTCTTATCTCTCTCTCTCTCTCTCTCTCTTTGTCTCTCTCTCTCTCTCTCTCTCTCTCTCTCTCTCTCTCTCTCTCTCTCTCTCTCTCTCTCTCTCTCTCTTTACCTCACATTCTCTAGTCATGTCCAATCCCCGCACACCTCGGTCTAGAGGTGCACGGAGATCAGAACCACCGGGTTATAATCTCGTCTTTATTGGTCAATACCTATATTTGTGGGTACAAGAAATCTACACACCCACGTCTACATGATACTGCATGTAGTGGACAAAACCCCTTTGCCTCTTCTCTAGCTGTAGCACTTCACAGCATCTTAACATCTTTTCACAGTAGATCTTTTCACTGTTCGTCTAACTCTAAACCCTAAACACTAAACCGTAAGTAATTCTTGCGTGGACTCGATCTAACGTAAATAAGCGTAAATCTAAATAAACGTAAATCTAACTAAAAATAAACCTAAATCTAATTTAATGTAAGTCTACATCTAACCTAATCTTTAACGTCTTTTGGGATAGTTTCCTACGACGTTAAAACTCTCTTCTTCTTGTGTGTGTATGTGTGTGTGTGTGTGTGTGTGTGGGTAAACCTAAATAAACCTAAGTCTAATCTAATATAACATAAATCTAAATCTAACGTAAATATATTATGTTATATTAAAAACAAAGAACTAAACTAACAGGGATTATAAGAACCTTAAAACTGATTTAACACATAATTTTTCACATAACTCGGCAAGAGTTGGCATTCTCATCACTAAAGATGTGAGAGTTAACTTCCAGCGGTGACGCTGCCTCATCTCCATCCACATCTGACGACAACAATTGGCCCTTTAGACCGTTCTTGCTCTTGTTACTAACTTTGAAGTTGCTGTTGAATGACTAGAGGTTGTCTAGATGGTCATTGTGTCGGGGATGTAGTGACTCTTGCCGCCCTGAAGATCCACCTTCTTCCCTATCTTCTGAAGACATTTCACCAGTACTTTTGGATCGCGGAGCCCACCATGAGTGAAGGCAGCAATACCCTATATTCCATTGAGGGCTTTCTTCACCCGCTTCATGCAGGCATCGCAGTCTATGGAGACCTAAATCTAATCTAATATAACGGAAATCTAAATCTAGCGTAAATAAACGTAAATCTAGTTAAAAATAAACCTAAATCTAATTTAATGTAAGTCTACATATAACCTAATCTTTAACGTCTTTTAAGATAGTTTCCTACGACGTTATAACTCTCTTCTTCTTGTGTGTGTGCGCGTGTGTGGATGTGTGTGCCAATAAAAAAAGATAAATGGTATAACCTTTCTATCACCCATGCCAAGTATGATAGATTGATTATGCCATTTCCCTCTTGAATAATAGGTCTTGAGTTCAACTCCTCGTCGGCTAGATCTTTAGTTCTTTTAATTTTAATTAGTTTCCTACGACGTTAAATTAGTTTCTCTCTCTTTCTCTCTCAATGTGTGTGCGTTTTTTTGGATTGTATGCATGTTTTCTCTCTCTTTTCCTCTCTCAATGTGTGCGTTTTTTGTTTATGCATGTTCTCTCTCTCTTTTTCTCTCTCAATGCGTGCATTTTTTGTTTATGCATGCTCTCTCTCTCTTTTTCTCTTTCAATGTGTGTGTGCATTCTTTGTTTATGTATGTGTGTGTGCGTTTTTGTTTTTGTTTGTACTCTCTCTCTCTCTCTCTCTCTCTCAAAAACACTATGTGTGTGTGTGTGAGAGAGAGAGAGAGAGGGAGAGAGAAAGAGGGGAAGGGAACATGAGAATGAGGAGAGGGAAGGAGCATACCTGGCTCTCCTTCCTCTCCTCGTGTGTGTGTGTGTGTGTGGAGAAGAAAAAGAGAGAGAGAGAGAGAGGGAGAGAGAAAGAGGGGAAGGGAACATGAGAATGAGGAGAGGGAAGGAGCATACCTGGCTCTCCTTCCTCTCCTCGTGTGTGTGTGTGTGTGTGGAGAAGAAAGAGAGAGAGAGAGAGAGAGAGAGAGAGAGAGAGAGAGAGAGAGAGAGCATTACCCGCTCCTTGCTTGAGGGCGCCGAAAAACTCAGATCTGAGATCTGAGTTTTTGGGCGCGCTCGATTATTTTTTTAGCCCAGCCGGCGTCGCTATGAGCGTCACAAATTTACAAAGAAATTTGCGACGCTCATAGCGACGCTGGGAATTTTTTTTTGAGCGTCGCTGTGTGAGCGTCGCTAATATGAATAGCCTCTTGTAGTGTTTTTCGCTGTTGGAGAGTGTTGAATAGTTTTGGGCACTACTATCGTAAACGGGCCGGATCGGTGTGGGTTGGTACCGATTGTGCAAATTTTGAAGGTTAACTCTAGTGGATTGGGGTGCAGTGATGATCCTGGGCTATAGAGAGGCAAATTTTTTGCGTTCCGGGTGTGTTCTTCTTGCCCCCCATGCATCTTCTGGTGTCCCCACTGAGGAGTGCTGATGCTCCGATTTGAAGTTTCCAGCGGTGTTTGAAAGTTGAAAAGTAGTCAGTGGATGGTCAAATTTTTTAGAGGTTGTGTTAGAAGATAGCGCAGATGATGGAGCCAAGATTGGGACCCATATTTACAGGTGTTGAAGACTGGTTAGCAGACTCTAAATTGTGGATGCTATCGATGCACATGCTGAGAAATGCGAAAAAGTTATAGACGGTACCGTTGCAGATGCGCAGACGTGCAAAGATTTGGTACAATGATTTGAAGTCTGATGGTCCAGGTTCATGATATGAATTGCAAAGGTAGTTTCGAGAGCGATTTTAGAAGTGATCACCTCGACGAAGGTTGGTGCTAAGCTCTAAGCGGTACGCCAAGATGTAAGGATTTTTCCATTTTTCTTGAGCAGTTTGAAGCCTGTTGGAAATAGTTAGAGGTTGCCATTGGGGGGAGAGGAAATCAAATTTTGAAGCTGTCAAAGTTTCTTGAATTCTTGCATCCGAGGATCAGAGATAAGGGGGAAGACGATGATGATATTTATGAAGACATGGTGTATCTGGCCAAGATGAAGAGCAGAAAGGTGAAGTAAAAGCTAGAGCTGGGTTTGCTGAAGCCTGCAAATTATGTGCCTATTGCAAGGCTAGCAGAATATTCTATGGTTCAGTCAAGGCCGGTGCCGGTTGTGCGAGATGCAAAGCCCGTTGAGGTAAGGCCAACAATTGATTATGTTCCTTGGAGGTTTCCAGTTTATGATGTGTATATGCCAGTGATGGATGAGCTTGTCAAAGAGGATAATCCCCTTATTGAAGTGATTCAGGGAGCCAAACCCGGGGGGTTTACTATGTTTAAGACCACTATATCACATGCGTTCAAGCTCTTTTTCTAAAATCCCTATTTTGTGAATTTTATAGGAAATATAATGAACCCTTTTCTTTTGAATTTTGTAAATTTTTTTGAGATTTGTAAAAATATATCTTGATGTAAATTTATTTCTGTAAGTTTTAAGGGATTTAAATACCCTTCTGTTGAACTCACGTGATTGGGCACATACTATGTAAGGTGAACCCCCTGGGGTGCCAAAGAGAAAGCAAATGTTGGGTTTCCAGAGCAGTTTAAAGAGGTGAAGCCTGCTCTTGTGAAAAGATTGCATGAGAAGGTAACAGATAGCAATCAAGTTGCAAAAATCAAGGATTCAAAAGGAGGTGAAGAAAGTGTGCAAAGCCTAGACGATGGTCAAGCTTTTGTGGAACAATAGGCACTTGAAGATGCTAATACCGAGTCAGTGTATGATGCTGATGAAGATGGATATACCACTTCCGATTTGTGGGAAACAAGTGAGGAAGATGGACTGGATGAGCCCACATCCTATGACGAGGAGACCGTGCCTGATAAGTTGGTGTTGGTAAAGGTAAATCTGCCTAATTATGTATCTAATGATGTGGTCGTAGCCAATGTGGAAGAAGAACAGGTTGAAGTGTCCAAGCAAGTGAGAGAGGATATGCTATCAAAGGTGGCACGCAATGCTCTATTGGTGGCCATGCTGATGAAGGTAGCAGTGGAAATGTCTATGGCGGTGCGATTGGTTCAAAGCTTTGCAAAGGAGGATGAAATGGGGTGGTCTACGGATGGCCAAGCTGGCCTACCAAGTCTGGAGGGGGGTGATGATGAAGCGAAACCGAGGGGGTTGGGCATATCTCTGAAGCTCATGAGGTGATGGATGCTAACCAAAGAGAGGAGCAGCTGGAGGTGCCTATGGGTTGCCATGATGATGCTATAGATGTAGGCCTTTTGGACCAGGTATGCTGTGAAAGTGAAGCTGATTGGGGCTTGATGAGGCCGAAGATGCAAGTGCTTGTGGATAAGGCTTTGACCAATGTACAGGTTATGCGAGGGTTAGCCCCTCTAAATGTGAAGAGTCCAGTGCCACGGGCATGCTCAACGGAGAAGAAAGGGGATGTTGAGGATGAGTCTAAGCTGTGTGAAGAGGTATGCAATACATGGCTGAAGTATATGCTTGTAAGTGTAGCAGTGAGGTTTGTTATCTGCCAGATATGGAGTTCCATGGAGATGAACTCTACTTTACATGGTTGGGAGGGAGGGTCAAAATTGTTGATCGATGCAGATGGTGTGATGGAAGTGCCAAGTACATTGGTTGGTACGGGTGGTATGATTACTGAACCACTTATGTTGATGAGGTAGATAAAGGTGAGAAGAAGTGCTAAGGTGCTTTGGGAATACTGTGTGCATGACTGGTTGTGGACATGGGTGAAGCATTATTGGAGGGTGCTATAGATGGATGGAAGGAGTCAGTGCCAAGTTTTTGACCCAGGGGAATCTATGTGATGCAGGGGGTGGGGCAACCCACTTGAGGTTTGACAGTAGTTGGCAAGAGTAGGGCCTTGTACACATAGCATAGGCGTTTGTGGTTTGCTCAAATTCCTAGATAGTGTTTTCCAGTGTTTGTAGCACAGATAGAAGAATAAAGATGCTTTTTGGTTGAACATGAATGTTCAACGAGGGGGTAGGGCAATGATGGTGCATCCAAAGTGTGTCAACCCTAGCAGAGGGTACAATGGCAATGAAGTGTATGCTTATTGATGCATGGCAGAGGGCTAGGGCATATGGGAAGAGCTTGTGTAGGAAAGTGGCAACGGAGATTTATACTTTGTGTGATTTTCTAGGCCAAAAAGGCTCCAGATAGGGCCTTATAGGGTGGTAGCTAAAGGGTGATGAGAGTGTTGTTATTTGGCCTAGAAATACAGAGCTTGAAGTGCTAAAGGAACAAGTCTAGACGTCTCATCAAACAGAGCTACGGAGCCCAAGATATTGGAGTTTGAAGGTATAATGCATTGAAGATCCTTGCCGGGCAAGGCAGCTTGGGATAGGTGGCCCAAGTGGATGTCACTGTCTAGGCATGTAGTCCTCAAATTATGGAGCATGCCCGTCTTTTCAGATTATAGATCCAACCTATGGATTGCAGGTTATGGCCATTTAATGTTTTGCTAGGGCCCGGGTTGGTGCCCACCTAACCGCATGGGGAGTCATGCCATCTGGAATTTTTTGGGCGGCGAATTTTTTTGAGAAGGTGCTATGTAGTGTATGGAGCTAGCAAGAGTTGATTGCTTGTCAAATGCAGCCCGTAGCATAAAGTTATAGAAGTCGGAAGGTTGGGTGCGGTTGCCCGAGATTGGTTTCAGATGGAAGTTCATGTTTGCGGCCTCGGTCGGGGTCTCAAAGAATTTGGAAGTGCGGCAGGGCTAAAGGGGTTCGGAGTTGCAAAAGGGAGCTTGCGGACATGCTTTATAGATTGGGAGCCCGGATTCGGAGCTACCAATGGCAGGACCTTGAAGTTGAAGGGCACTCAAGGGGGCGTTTTTCTCAGCAAATAAAGTTTTTTTAAAAAGCTTGGGGAGTGACCTCACCAGAAGCTACCACATGGTGGGGACTAATCCTATATGCGAGTCGGACTGCTAGAAAGACGGGGTATAAGAGCTAGCACGTGAGCCCATTGAGTTTGTGTCAAAGGAGAGGGGAGCGCCATCGCCATGCTCCTCTTGAGCGTGGCGATGGCGGCCCTCATGGGGCGCTGTGTTTGTGGTGCTCACGGCCCTATGGGGACGCGCAGTGTTGGATTTTGACCAGTTTTGTGGCTCTGTGTGGTGGTCGTAAGGCGGCCGGCGGACGACACCTATTGGCAGGGTTAACTGATAACGTGGCGCCCCATTGGGGTCAAAAAATATTTGAGTAGGACAATGGGGGCGCCGTCGGTGCCCCGCTTGGATAAGGGATGGCTCATGCAAGGTGTGGGGCTCAAGGAAAGTCCATGGGGGGTTTTCACATGCAAAAAAAGGAGGATAAAAATAGAAAGTAAGGGGTCCAAAAAGAGAAGGAGGAGGCCATGCACACGCCCAGAAGGGCCCTTTTTTGGCAGTTGGAGAGTGCTGGACAGTTTTGGGCAGGTGAGCTCTTGGTGAGCCGAGAAGGAGAAGAGGAGGAAGAAGTGCATGCGGTTTTTGCTCAAGGGAGTAGCTCTCGGCCTGGAGGAGGCGGACTTGGAGACGTGTTCCCGAGCTCCCAAGTCACGATGAAGGCAAGAGAAAAGATGCCATCATAGAGGTGTTTTGTTGTCGTGCTCTCAGCGAGGAGAGTCACACGAGTGGTGAAGCTAGAGATTGTAGTTTTTTTCTTGTTGCTCGAGGTCTCCATGCTGAGCTGTTGTAGCAGGTTTGATGGTTGTGTAGATGAGGTTTCTTTTCCATTATTGAAACAGATCATGTCTATTTATGGTGTCGTTTCTTCCCCTTCCCCCCCTTATTCTCTTTGCTCTATTCCACCAATCCGGTGCCGGTGTTGGAGATGTGTGTCCCTCCTCGAGCCTCTGTGTGTGTGAAAGATAAAGAGAGAGTGGTGTGTGCTACATCACGATCATAAACGGGCCGGATCGGTGTGGGTTGCTGTCGATTGTGCGAGTTTTGAAGGTGAACTCTAGTGGATTGGGGTGCAATGATTATCCTAAGCTATAGAGAGGCAAATTGTTTGGGTTCCAAGTATGTTCCCCTTTCCCCCTGTCCAATGATGTCCACCCCTGGTGGGAGACCACTTGGGATGTGAAGCAACCAAAAGAAGAGCTAGATGGCTATCCTGAATAGGTGGCCACTCATCTGACATCTACATTACAAAGAGAAATATGAGATTTAGCTTTCCCCCCTACTCACTCATCTATATATATGTACACAAGTATATATGCACATAAGCACGTAGATACATATATATACTAGTAGACAAGAGACAAGAGCTATTGGACAAATTGGGCGCATGGAATGGTGATCCTCCCACTAGCTCTTCTTTGACAGCTCCTCCTTTGGCATCTCAATTGCACTTTAAGGTAGAGGATGAGCACATGTTTGACATGAGTGATGAGTTAGTGGCTCATGAACGCGACGTGTGCGAGGAGGATTGCCATCCACGCACTCGACGGGCAGCAACAACGGAGGACAGATTGCAACAAGTGCCCGAACCCCTCTTTACAATGATGCACATTACTCAGTGCTCCGGGCATCATTGAAAATCCTCAACTTGCAAGTGAAATTTGGTTGAAGGAATGCAAGTATCAATGCACTCCTTGGGTAAGTTCTTTATATGGATTTTTATACATCTCTCTCACTTCATGGTGCCTCCTTGCAATTGTATTTAATATTCTTGTTTGCTGTAGTTTGATGGGAAAAATGTTTCCAAAAGGTCATCACATGCCTCCAAATCATTGACGAGCTAGATCGTATGTCACTGCACTTGGCATGGAGTATGAGCGCATCCACACATGTGTCAATCATTGCGTACTATACCGCACTTTGCATGCACATGCTACTTGGTGTTCCATGTGTGGGGAAGGATGCTACAAGACTTGAATGAGTAGGGTGAACCTACCTCGCAAGGTATTGAACATTACCATTAATCCATTGCATTCAACACATGTTTAAAAAAAGGTCTATCGTGGATCTTCTCGTGTGGCACGCCAACCACCGCTCAAATGATGGAATGATGTGTCTTTGCCGCCTCACCTACGTGGAGGCACATCGAAACTCAATTGCTAGAGTTTGGGTTGGAGACTCAATAATTGAGTCTTGGGTTAGCAAGTGATGATGTCAATCCCTTCAGCACTAAGTCTACTGCATGGAGTACTTGGCGCTTGTGGTGATAACTACAATATTCCACCATGGAAGACAACCAAGAAGGGCAATATAATTCCTTTCGCTTATGCCAGGGAAGTACAAAGTGTCGAATATTGATGTCTACCTTGAGCCCCTAATCAAGGAGTTGGAGGAGTTATGGAGAGGCATCCCTATTGTAGATGTCTCACTTGCAAAGGGGGGGAGAGAAGCCATTGTGAGGGGAATCCTTATGTGGACTATGCACGACTATCTTGGGTTTGGAGAGATTTTTGGTATCTCCCTTTTTATTCTCTCTATACTCTCTCTCCCTTTAGTTTGAAGCTTCTCTCTAACCATATGATATGTATGCAAGGTTTTCCATATCGGGCCACAATGCATGTCCTACCTGCGGACCATCATTGGTGACAGAGAGGCTGGATGCGTTGCACAAGGCCGTCTATCCTGGGAAGTTCACTACAACAACAATCCAACTCCGAGTACTCCACCAAAAGGTATGTCAAGGTATTCCATATTTTTAAGGCTTCCATATTGGAAGTACTAAAAGATAGAACACCTCTTGGATCCCATGCACATATTCAAGAATGTAGCCCACACCCTGTGCAAACACATTATTGGCAAGAAGGACTCATCAGAGGTGAGGGAGGATTTGAGGGTCTTGAAACGTCTCCCCGCCTCTACTACTCCACACCATGCCCCGAATGGGAAAATTGTGCTTCCTAAAGCACCATAGATGGTAGTGAAATAAGCATTGGACAAAGTGAAGGGTACCATTGCATCTATTCGCACACCAACATGATACATGAGTTTGGTAAAGGGAGCTTTCACAAAAGAGAAGAAAGGTGGAAGCGTCCAATTGTAGGGGCTGAAGTTCCATGATTGACACAAGATGCTTCAGGTAATGTCCTTTTCTCTAGTCTAGGACGCATATGATTTGTGTGTATGACTTTCTTTCAGTTTCCCTTCCTCTCATTTACATTGTAGTTCATTCTGTCAGTGAGTATGTGTATATGTTGGGACAAGAAAGTCAGGGATGATATTTTCAAACTTGGAGAGCTAGTAAGGTACACCACTAGACTCCACTCAAATACATTTTTTTAATATACACAATAACCTCAACTAGCACGTAGTTTATCCTTCTGTGTTTTATTACATATTTGTGAGCTCCAAGGAAATTGAAATAGATGATATCCCTGCTTCTCAAACACTTGCAGCAGATATTGTGTGTGCCATTAAGGATGCATTTCCTTGATCGGTCTTAGTCAAATCCACCTCTTGGTTCACGCGGTGGAGGAGATTTCTATAAGTGAGGTAGTGCACGTACAATAGATGTTCTTTTCAGAGATGTTTTTAAAGACTCTCAAAGATTTTGTGCAGCTACGGTCTCAAGTACAAGCATGTATGGCCGAAGGGTGGATTTTGCAAGAGGCATTTTCTTACATCTTAGAGTATTTGGCACAAGTTGATCCTTCAATGCCTCACATGTGGTCAGACGAGATGCAAGGATGACTTCACACTTGCCAAGTGGAAAGGGAAAATTATTGAACATAGATATGAATCTATCTTGTGTGGTCAATAACTTTTGTATTCTCAATGCAAAGGTTATGACCAAGTGGATGGACTCGTGGAGAATGGCAAAGTCAAGGCACTTGCAAGAGAGAGAAGCATGGAAACAAGTACATGGAGGAAGGAGGGCACCCCCAGTGCCTAGACACCTTGCGTGTTTCCCAGATCTCATTAGTGCAGAGTGGAGTTATGAGAAAATGATCGAAACAAAAGCGCGCGGAGAAGACATCAGTGACAAAGAATGGGAGTATGCACGAGGGTGTGTACCAAACCTATAGAGTACTCATATACCTAAACCATATTGTACGGTATTTTCTTGATTTTTTTTTGTACTTGATAAGAGATATTTTCCTATTTGTAGTGCCTTTCCTTTAACTCTATGTGGTCAAAGGGTCGTCACTTTTGTACGTGCCACATTGACGAGCATAAAACCACCATGGACTGTGGCATCATGGGCAACTTTGACACATACGGTGATGAAGCCAAGTATTGTGGAGCTTTTGAAAGGATACTAAAGTTTAATTTTAGAACCTTTCATCTCTTCATCTTCGAGTGCAAGTGCTTTGTAAATGTGTCTGGACGACATGAGAATGGCCTCTACATGGTGGACTCTAGTGTGCATCACATAGGGAGGTATGCCAATTTAGTTTTGCCACGCAATTGTGAGTAGGTGATGAGTAACCTTTTTATTCTTATTTTCTTGTAGTATTAATTATAGCAATGTTACTCACTTTGAGCTTCTCTTCTATAGGTCATCTATCTCCCAACAATCCACCAACCAAAACTTTGGTTCATAATTTCCGTAACACCTCGGGGGAGAACCATTTTTCCACTAAGGAAGTGGATACCATCTTTGACCCTCTTCCACCTCCTACTTTGGATGAGGGGGAGACCGAGGAGAGGGAGATCAATGAATCAAGTCCGGTGGCCGCAAGTCTTTGCAAGGATGATTGTCATGAAGATGAAGATGATGAGATGGAGGATGAAAAAATCAAATATGATGAAGCCAACGCATCCACAAATGACAATTCTATTTCTCTCTTTATTGATTAGGAGCCATGGGCTTAGAATTGGATGATGCTTCTTGTAGGGATCTTTTAGAAGATGATTCATAAACATTTTGTATACTTTAAGTTATGAAATTTTTTGTTCGTGTCATCCATTCATCTCTCTCCCCCCCCTCTTCATCTCTCTAATTTTGTGAAGCATGCTAAATTATGTTAATGAAGTGATAGTGATTATTTTACTTGTAACCAAGTGTAATCCCACATAGCTAACTATTGTTCCATGTTTTCATATCATTCTTTTTCAAAATTTGAAAATTTCATATAATGTTCTTTATTTTTATTAAGAGGAGGGAAATACCAAAATTTTAAGGGGGGGGGGGGGGGGGGGGGGGGGGGGGGGGGGGGGGTGAGGGGAGAATGTTTAAGCCAAAATTTGAATGCTAAGGTGCTAAATTGTGCTTCAAGAATAAACGCGATAATAGTAGCGGCAATAATAGAGGTAACTTTCATGGTAATAGTCATGGAAATAATTGCGGTAATATTTGAAATGCAAACATCCCGCTCCCCTCCCCTGGCTGCCTTCCTCTTTCATCCCTCTCTACCTGATTTGGGACCTTCTCTCTACAAAGCGCGGTAAAAGACCACGGTAAACAATTATAGGTTTTCATAGTGTTGAGGCTTTGTTGTGATGGAAACTTGGATTGATAAACTTTTTGCCTAGTTTTACATTGCATTGTTAATGGTTTGGTTTTTGATGTAGAGACTGCGTAGGAAGTTTGACGGAGACTGGTTTAAGGTAAACTTGACTTGCGAGGTTGATCTGGTTCAATGTTTGAATTAGGTTTACGTTTTTTTGCTATGGTTTGCTGTTTCCATTTTGCATGGATCTAAGATGCTTCTAGAGTTGTTACTATTCTTGTTATTGAAGCTTTTTGTTGTTGTCAAAAGAATATGTTCATTCAACTTTTTGTCTAGACTAGAATCTCTTTGATGTGAAGGAGTTTATTATGCTCACACGCGGGGAGGGGATCACTTAATAATTATGTGACTATCATGTGAGTGTAGCAAAAGGGGCTATGAAATCTTATTTTTTCTCACATTTTCACATCCAGAAGGATACCATAAAATAGAATTGAGAAAAAAAATTATAGATTGAATAGGAAAAGGGTGTATTTTATTTGTCAAAAAATCATGGATAACGAGTTTTAGAAAATAGCCCTTTAACGCATACAATATAGACAATTTATATGTAGTGACCACCCCAAGTGATTATGTAGAAAGTGTCTTTGAGCTCCCTAATACTCAACTTGAGTACAACTTCTACTACACTAAAGCTAGGAATTGCATTTTAGAGTTTGTGTACACTATTTTTTCTAGCTATTTGATTGAAGTCTTTTCCATGATTATCCAAGTGCCACCAGACATTATATTATTTTTAGCATAAGGATCTGTCATAACTGAATATGTAACATTAAGGGAAGTTTGGAGTCTTTTTTTTGCCTTTTAATCTTTTAAGAGAGAGTGCTCTAAGCCAATGAGGGGAGGGCTTCCGTTAAAGGATCTTCTTTTTGGAAATTACATTTTATTTTCTAAAATGAATTTTCTTTGAGCCACAATCTGAGATAACTCACAAGTACGTGTGCCTTTTACCTCAAAAATGTCTTTTGAATTGACTCCAAAGGTTTTTTGAATCTTTTCACGATCTTCTTTTGCCTCTTTTACACACCCCTCATTGTCTCAGCTCCCCTTCCCTCTTCTTCCCTTATCTTCTTGTTGTCCTTTCTTCACCATCATTTGCTCTGCATCCTATTCTCCTCAAGCAATGGAATCCACCCGATCCAAACTCCCTAGCACATACATTAAATCTATCACCACTTATGCCACATTAGGTGAGTAAAACCAACGGATCCCAATTCCTATAACCAAGGGTAGTTATATTATAATGCACAAAGTAGGAGAAGAAAAGACTCACCCAAGAGCCCAATCTTGTCATGCTAGAAAGGGAGAGTGAAAGACTTCTGACTTGGAACAAAGAAGATAGTGAAAGAGGTTTTGGTGCAACATGTTTACATGCACAACGTGCTTCACCTAAAATCCAAAAGGTCAAATCTTCCTCTACACACAACTGATTGTAAGTGTTTTACACTTCCCTTCTAGTTTGTGGGTGACTCTCTTCTTGTTTATTGTTCAGATGTACATTGTAGATTATCTTTTGTGATTGATTGCTATAGTTTTGGTTTATGGTTCTCTACTATGTTTGTGGCTCTTTACATAATTGTTATAATTTCGGTTTGTGGTTCTCTACTATGCTCATCATAGACCTGTATCCCTCAAGCATAGAAGAATGGCAACTAGTGGAGTAGATATTTTAGACGTCTGGCATGGACCAATTGGTGAAGAGATTAACAAAGTTAGAACACATAGTTCTCTAGTAGAAAAAGAGATATTCTTTTATGATCATTTTTATGTCCCACCAAAATCTAAGAAGGATAGGGGTACTGTCACGAAGGTTGCACTGCCTAGTTTCGGAAGTGGAGAGTGGGCATTGCCAAGCTTAGTAACAAGTGAAAGCTATAGGTGCAAGATCTTTTATGAGATCCAAAAATGTTTAAAGGCCAACCTTGCAAGCAAGGTAAGAAGAATTTCAATGTTTACACCCATCATTCTCTTTGTGGATTTCTTTGCAAAGTTTGATGTGAAAGTCTCTAGAACACTAATGTCAGTTAAGTGCTTAGACAATGAAGATGCGTTAGAATTTGTGGACAAGGGTTGGAGTCAAACAATAGTGAATGGGGTCATTTTCAAAGTGCAATCTAGATCCATTACATGTAAACACACATGATTCATACCAAAAACTTCATTATTTCATCTTTTTTATAGTTGATGGCATCATGTGGGGGGAGGGGGGGGGACCTTGGTCCCTTTAGATCAAAACATGGATGATTTCAATGAGAACCCCATTTAAGAAATTGATGTATGGATGCACAATGAACACTTGGCCACATTGAAGATAAGAACCAAGTGCTCATTGTATCAAGCGAGACATGACTTACAAAATGAGAAGATAGATTTACCTTCAATTTTTTCTTTTTAGATAGTTGGAAAGAAGTTATGTAGGAAATAGTTTTTTTTCTGATGGATAAATGTTTGTGTTGTCTATTCTTACTTTTCCTATTTTTCAATATGGATTGCAAATTCGGAGGAAGATTAAAAAGAAATTTTTATGTCAAGAAGTGCTAGACGTAATAATACATCTTCTTCCAAGCTAAAACCTGCTAAAGTCTATGAGAATTGTATCAAACTGGCATTTTGTACAAATGTTTGTTGTCTCTTCTTGTAGCAAACTGACATTTTGTACATTTCCATATTAATGACAAATGACATTTTGTACATTTTCATATTAATGACAAATGACATTTTGTCTTAAATGTCTTTTATTGTTTAGATGTTTTGTTTTAGATCTTATATGTTTTTTATTGCTCAAATGTCTTGTTTTATGTCAATGTCATCAATATTGTATGCCTTCACAACACTATAAATAGGACAAACCGGTTTAGGTTTGTCACCCTTTATCCTCTTCCTCTTTTTGTGAGAAATAGGTCAATAGAGATGGGTAAGGATTTTGGCTCCTCTTTCTCATTTCCTATGAGCAAGAAGGAGAAGAAAAAAGCCCATGATAAGGATCAAGAAGAGAAGGAAGATAAAGAAGTGGAGGAGAAGGAAGACCCTAAGCCAATTTTCACTATCTCCACTTACTTGAAAGAACTCCCACCATGGTTGGCAGTTTTAATATGCCCTTTTGGGGTAGGGTTGGAGGATGGGATGGATTATGGATAGGGCCTTGACATGTTGTTGTCAACACAATTGGACTATGAAAAACATGCACAGACAAATGCAAAGGCGGCAACAATTGCAATAGAAACTGAAAGAGTTTATATTGGGATCTACACAAGAAATGGACCTAGTGAAAGTTGTAAAATTTACATCATATTCTCAACGGATTTTTTTTTCTCTTTACAATTTATGCTCTCAAGTAGAGAGTATTTAATGTTATCAAGTAGGTAATATGTAATGTTCTCAAGTAGATAGTACAGAGAGTATGTCAAGTAGAATACGTACTAATTTTCTATTTACAAAACTACTTTACAGAACACTTTTTGGGGTTCCAGGAGTCCTATGACTCTATCTTATGATAGTTTCCTCTATTTTCGTTGGGCTCTTCCTTAGTGCTTTGGGATCTTCTTCTTTGAACTTGACGTCCTTAGGCTTTTTCTCCTTGGGCTTATCTTCCTCTTTGGGATTTGGTTCTTCAAATGTAAGCTTCTCCTCCTCTTTAGAATGTGTTTGTGCTTCTCTAGGGATCATTATGGGGGAAATATGCTTCTTTGCCTTCTTTGGAACCTCCTTGGGCTTGTCTTCTTCTTTGGCTTATCTTCCTTCTTTGGCTTATGTTCCTTTGGAACCTCTGCCTTTGTTCTTTTGTGTGGATCCTCCTTGACCTCTATATTGGTTCCTGGCCTCTTCCTCTCGCTTGTTTGACCCTTTGGGGTCTTGGGTTCTACTGTGGGTAGTTCTATTTGGGAACTAACCATATATCTAATCAACTTCTCCCTTACCCAGCCAAACATGGTTGTCGATGAATCAATTCCTATTGATCTAGCAAAGAAATATTAGTGTGTTAGCTTACCCTAGTAGCAATAGCTTACCATATTTATATTGTCAAATGCTTACCATAGTAGTCTTTTTTGGGTTACAATAGCTATAGTCAAACATTAGATTTGCATTTTTTTAATCACTCTTACCCAGACGAGAAAGCCTCCTCATGTAATGGTGGCTACACAAATAGAAAGGGGAAATAAATCCACAATTTTAAGCTCAAATTACTTACAACCCAATAGTAACATACCTTCACATTTAAGATTTTCATGTCATTCCTGAGCTTTATGATAGGAGGAAATTGCTCAATTACCTCTATCAGCATTGAGGTGGCAGCCCTATTTAGAAAGATCGAAAGAATTGCTACAAAATAATTGAAAGTAAGAGAAGTGGCTAAAGTATTGCACAATTACACTTACAGCCTACCCATTCCATGGTGGCCCTCAAGAGAGTTCATTATGAAACATGTTTTATCACTGATGTCAATTGCTATAAGACTCCAGTGAGAGCTATGGCAAGACCATTGAACATTGTCAAAAGCCTCCAAGATGAAAATCTGAAAATGACCTAGGATTGTAGTAGAACATACCTCTCACGGTAGGGGCAGAGAAGGAGTCCACGGATATGAAAATCTATATTGGATAGCCATTCCTTATGTTAGAATCAATTCTCAAATACTGAGAGATGGTTGGGTCAACCATGTCCACTTTCTATTGCAATTTTTGTTTGACATCTAACTTATAGTCATACATCAATAATCTACAAAGAAGTTCAAAGAACACTTTTTTATTATGAGCAATATACAAAAACACAGATGGTTAGGCAAACCTTGAGGATGTAAGGATAATAGGGTCATTGATCTCTCTTTGCCAATCTTTGAGGATTTCAACACACTCAACATCCATGGCAATATAATATGTTCTTTGAAGAAGGTCATCCTCTAAGAAAATAGCCACCAACAAGAAGCCCGTGGAATTGACATCTCCCAACAATGAATGAAGTTGAGGTTTAATCTCCCTGACTTGTTTTCAGCTCCTCCTTGTCAACTTTGGGCTCATTCAAAGCATCTTACTCTATTAACTCCTCAACCAACATTTCAGGCTCTTTTGCCTTTCTTGATGGGGGTATGCTGAGAATGTCGAATATTTTCTCATCTTGTATAGAGGTACTAGTTCAAGAACTTTGCCAAATGTGTACCTTAATCTCCTCACGATAATCATACCCTTGTCCCTAAGTGTAACCCTGTGAGAGTGGGCTACACAAAGTAAGCGTCTTGGAAGAGCTCAATTTTAAAATCTTCAGCAGCCTCCTACATACATGCCAAGGCACCTCTTGTCCATCTCATATCAACCTTAAACTACTTTGATATTTGCCTACAGATCTTTTGAGAAAGAAGCCTTGAAATTGCAATTGTCAGAGACTTCTATGCTCTCCTTATCTCCCTCAAGTATCTCACCTTTTGAGAGAATCTCCTTTTCTTTACAGGTGGGAGTCTCATACCAACTCCCTTTTTGGCTTGTTACTTGGAGGATGCAGCTCCCTTATCTCCTTGTGAGCTCTCATCTTTGTCCACCTTTGAGCACTGACCTTCACCCCCCTTTGAGCTCTCACCTTTGTATGTTGGTTAAAAATAGGTTGGCGTTCCCTTGACATCTCCTATTTTGAAATTTTCTATAGGAACCCTTCTTGTAGTTTGTTCTTCCTTGCCATATCTATAGATTGGACCTAAAAGGAGGAGAAAATATGGACATAGAGTCACAACAGTTTTTGTTCAACAAAATATCACTATCTCAGACCTCTGGACTAACTTCAAAAGGACACATTCTAACAATATTTGTAATCAAAATGGCCTATGAACTTTGAGGATAGCAGAATTAAGAGAACTAGAGTGAGAATTTTTATGAGAGTATGAGAACATAGAGGGTGAAATTAATTAATATTGGCAACATAGCCATTAGACTTGACTAAATTGGCATGAACAATACTTTTGCAAGAGAGAGAATTAGATAACATGACAACAATTGAGGACCAAATTTATGTGGAGCTGGTCCCCCCTCTAATAGGCTTTTGTATTATAGATTCTCCCATAAAGAGAGACTTGGTAAAATACAATCTTTGTGATCCTTGTGACCTAGGTGATGCAATGAGGATGGGAAACTCCATGCATCACAAGCATAAAGTAATCCTTTGTAAAAGCATTAACCATCCCCAGCCTCAGTCCCAAGGCCTACAAATAATTAAAGTAGCTAAATTATCATTGGACCCCTTGAGAGGCCAACCAATAGGCTTTAGGCACCTTATGAGGGCAACATGGAGAGGAACTTGACATGTGTCCTTGTTGCCTCCTTGGACTAGGCTTGCCTTGTGTGAGGGTGTGTATTTTCTCTGTCTTTCCTCTACTTGTAGGGCTCGCCCCCTCCTTGTAGGGATCCTTGTTGAATTTTGGAACACCTTAAGCCCCTCATGATTGGACAATGTTCCCACCCCAAGTTCAACCCCATCAAGCTTGGAGAAGGTTCCCACATCAAGCTCAACCCTAACACCTCAAGCACGACAAGCACCTCAAGCACCTTAGTCATGAAGTACAACAAGCACCTCAAGAACCTTAGTCATCAAGCACGACAAGCACCTCAAGCACCTTAGTCATCAAGCACCTCAAGCTTGTGACACGTTCCCACCTCAAGCACAACCCTTCCTTGCCTAACGTCTAAGGACTTTTACACTAACCATTTTAAGTCTTTAATGAAGCTAACCCTAAGGTCTTTCAAGGTCTATTAGTTAGAACTGCTCTTTGACATACCTTTGCTCATTTGGACCCCTTTAACTTTGGCCCCGTCCCACATTAATGATCAACTTAATATGAGAAAATCATTTGGGCTGGTTAGATAATGAATTTTATGATAATATTGCACCAAAAATAAGACTTGTATCCTCTCTATGCAAAACTATTGTAGCCGCAGATATACATCCAGCTTGTACACTATTTTTGCATTGAGAGGACACATTCAAGTAAGGTATACATGTATATTTAACAAATATATTAAGACATAAGATACATTGATTTTCCTTAACACAATATGTTAGACCTCTTATTAAGTTCAAAAGGACACAAGCTAAAAGATATACATGTATACCTCTTTATTAAGTTCAAAAGGACACAAGCTAAAGGACACATTCAAGTAAGGTATACATGTATATTTAACAAATATATTAAGACATAAGATACATTGATTTTCCTTAACACAATATGTTAGACCTCTTTATTAAGTTCAAAAGGACACAAGCTAAAAGATAAAGGTTGTGTCCTCTCTATGGGAGAATAGCTATTTGTCTGGCTATGAATACTCTATTTTTGTACAGAGAGAATATTACCAAAAAATGTCAAAACAAAAGCACTTGTGCCCCCTCTATGCAAAAATAGCATAGTCGGACATACGTCCGGGTACATTATTTTCGCATAATGAAGACACATCTATGAAAAGATATCTCAAAAAACCTTTTATGTCGTTCCTATGCACAAAAGTGTAGTAGGACGTCTTCGATTACACTATTTTTGCATAGTGACGACATGGTAGCTTACCAAAATTTCTAAAACAAGCATTAATATTACAAGGGATTACCTTACAATGAGAATACAACTATTTTGAATTGCAAAAGCTAGGAGAAATTTGGAGAAAACGTGAAGGTTCGGTTATGTAAATCGATAGAAGAAGGCCAAATGTAAATTGACCTTGAATCGACTTTGTGGATAAATTAATGAGGACAGAAGAATGGAGCTAATAATATTTTTTGCAAAAATATTGTTCGAGTGCAAGCACCTCTACATATAGGAGTGCACATTTACCTAGGTAAAATTTGAGTTAATGCGACTTATGATGCATGGATTTGACCATTGAGCACGTGTCTCCAGGTGCATGATTAGCATGATGACATTCTACTTAAAGCTCTCAAAGTATCTATAAATAATATTTTTAGATCAATCCTTCATGTTTTTAAACAATCTTCTGTATAGATTCCAAAGTAAAAGAGCTCAAAATGTTCATAAGGAAACATAAAGATATATTTTTTTATTTGCATTGTTTTTTGTGTGTTTATGTTGTCTCTATATGAAAAAAGAAAACCTGAACGTATGTTTGAGTGGTCTATTTTTGCATAGCAAAAGACACAATTAAGTGAAGATGAAAAAAATATATGAATTTGTTGTGTCGCTCATATGCAAAAATAGAACACCCGGACACCCATCCAGGTGCACTATTTTTGCATAGCAAAGACACAGCATTCTAAGTAACTGGTATAATTTTTTAAACATATTGTGTTGCTTGTATGAAAAAATAGAGCACCCAAAAAGTCATGTGCCGCTCCGCTCCCATGACAAGAAAATGAGCAAAGGAAAGCCAATCAGGTGTATTTGAATCCTGCATGATTATTCAGCAGTTATAAGGGCTTGCTAACAAGCCAATTTATAAGCTAAAAGTGTACTAGATGGGGCTCTAAGTGCCAAAAGGTTTCTAGGTAATGCTAAATAGTGAGTATGCTTAAGGTGGTCATAGCTGGATGTTTATTAATTAAAGATGAAGTACTTGAAGGGCTCTACATGCATGTCTTTACGGCTCGTCAGTCGGAGCTACGAATAAGAAGTTATGACAATTTTAAGTTGAATCAGTAGCAAATCCATACCGGATTGAGCACCTCCTGATAAAAGGTCAAAGATGAAAGGAATGCATGGGTCCAAAGTGCTCACTTCTAGAAGCATGCCGGTCATTCAAGCTCATCAATCGGGGTTTCGGTTGGCAAGATATGGCCAGTTTAAGTATCGTCGAGGGTCGGGTTTGAACCACCCTGGTCACCCTGATCAGTCACATTCATTTGACTTAATGAAGTGCGGTGCCCGATGTGTATGCCAAATGTGGGCCGATGCGGAAGCGTTTTTTATGATATGCCTAGAGCTTGACGGAACGACTCTCTACAAGAAATCACTTTCACTTGCTTCTTGCAGGCATGTGGCACTATTGAAGAATTTTTATGACATTAAAATTCATGATGATATTGCTAATCGATGGCAACAGGAGAAAGATGTTGTGCTTGACGATGCTTGCCCGACATTTGTGCCAAATGTTATGCCCGCACAGTAATTATGGCCGCCAATGAAGGAAAGCGTAGCAGTGCATTGCTCGATAGCTATGCCAAATGTGGTTTCTTAAAAGAGCATGCCTACCCACTAAGTCAAAAAGGCCGCCCTAAGTAGTGTGGCCGCCCACTAAGCCATGAAAGGGGTTTTTTTAAAACCTAATGTGAAAAGAAGGTGAGCATGGCGAGCTGAGCCGATGTAGACAGAGGAGATTATGCTCACACCAGCCTATATGAGCAACAGATAAGGGCGGTGCAGTGAGGAAAAAGCATCTCCTCACCATGGCGATCAACTTTGGTCCAACTCCCGCGACGATTGGTGCAAGTCCAAAAGCGCCTGCCACGTCACCAAGGGGGGGTACCATTAGCGACGCCGCTAATGGGTTCCTAAGCCTTTTTTAGCAAAAAAAAAGCCCATGCAAAGTATAAAAGAAAAGGGGGGGGGGGATCTACTTGAAGTGTCGTGTGATTTTGTGGGCTCTCCTCATCATCGTATGGACTTTCTCTTTTCGGGGAAAGGAGGTAAAAGCTCTTAAACACTCATTAAGCAAGTCATTAGGAGGGGTTTCATAACGAGCTCTTGGGCAAGCAATTAAGCCATTATAAGCTCTCATCGATCTCTTTAGCGAGAACCATGCTAAACTTCATAAGTTCGTAAGCCCAAGCTTTGAACCTCATAAGCCAAAACTAAGCCTAAACTCTCATTAATCAAGCTTAAGACCGATTTCTTAATTTTTGAAGCTAAGACAAGCATAGGCTCAGATCTCTTACGATCTTTTGCCAAGCCAAAGCCAGGCCTAAGGCTAATATCATAAGTTAAGCTCTAATCCTAATCTCCTTAATCCAAACCCAAAGCTCCCTAATCTCTCAAGAGCTGAGCCAAGTTTGCCCATTCTCACTCTCATAAGCCATAAATCTTCAGCCAAATCAAATGGCCATTAGAAGACGATATTCCTATGCCATAGCGAGAAGAAGCAGAAGGCAGTACAAAGCAGGTCATTATTGATTTTCTTGATTAGCACGTGGATTAAGCCAGGTTCCACCTTCTAAGGAGCATAAAGCCTCCATTAACAATTGATTAATCATGGATACTGTGGATTAAATGGTATTAAGCGAACTCTTTGTTTTGAGGTTTGTTTTCATTAATTGTGTCTGCTCCAACTCTTTCCCCTCACCTCTCACAGCCAAGGGCCCCGTGCCTTCCCGGCTCACCTTTGACACACTTATCCCCCAACATTCTTGGTGAACCCGATGCGAAACGAGCCGGGTTGGGAGGTCAGGATGGAGATTCCAGTAGAGTTAATGCAGTTTATTGAAGACTACAACCTCAATAGATTTGATTAAAATCTAGCAGCAGCAGATCTACCAAAAATGTTGGGCTTAGCTCAGAAATGTTTGCAATAAGTAAATGCTATGAAGATGAAAGAGTAGATTAATGATGCAGTGGAGATGACACTTAATGCCGTACCTGAACAGTATGGAAATTTTCAAGGGCATGATCCAGATGGACTCCTTGCATGCTATCAAGCGGAGATGAAGAGCTGAGGAATTCCAGAAGATCGGATGATTTTGACCTTTGAAGAAGTTGTAACCTCCGAGTTTAAAGGTAAGGTAAGAGAACTGGGCGAAACATATCCCGCGCAGTGGATGCAAAAGGGTTCGTTCATGAAAGCTAAAAAATTATCGAGTTAACAATGAAGGAGATTACTGAACGAAGCTAGATTGTTTTCTTTAAAGAAGAAGGAGATCGTATGCAGTTTTTTAATTATGATCAATTTTGGGACCATATTTTTGCAAGAAGTAAAGCCAAGGAAAATACAACTTTGGAAGACGCAGATTCAACTTCAAAGGACCATATTTCGAGCAACCAAACAAAGGTACATAATGAATTTAGTGCTGAAACACAAATATATGATTTTCTTTCAAAGATTGCTCGTATGAAAGTTACCTCGAATAATGGTTCTAGTGAAGAGCTATACTGTACAACAAATTTTTTTCAAGCTAGTGACCTTGGCATGGGATGCTCTCAACAAGTCTATCAAGAAGATGAGCCACTACAAACTTCTAATGGTTCTATCGGCACTATAGCTGAGCAGGGCAGCAGATTTTAACATATGATTGTATAAACATATCTTTTATATATACAATAGCTGATGAAGTGGCCGAGACTGCAGACTTAACATAGGATGTACTTGATATTGCCAATGAACGTATGGTTGCTTCTGGAAATATATTTTCCGCTTCTATTATCACAGAAGCAGATTTTATAATTGAAGGTTTTTTGACCCAATCTGAAGGAGAAGGTTATAGCAGTATAGAAGAGCTTTGTGATGCATGCACCCCTTCAGAAGGGGTGCCTGATGAACCTTTTCAAGTTATAATGGCTTGCTCAGTAGCATGGATGCAGATGAGGAAGCAGAGGACGATATTGAAGATTGCCTACATCATGCTGATTGTGAACAGGATATTGACATGGATTTTACATTATGCTTATATGTAATGGAAATGGCCTATGAACTTAGAGAATATCGGAATTAAGAGAATTAGAGTGAGAAACTTTGAGAGCATATTGGGTGAACTTAATTGGTAGTAGCAACTCAATCATAACACTTAATTAACTAGGCATGAGCAATACTTTTGCAAGAGAGAGAGAGAGAGAGAGAGAGAGAGAGAGAGAGAGAGTTTAGAGAATATGACAACAGTTGAGGACCAGTGAGGGCGAGCTTTTTGAAATGGGGCCTCTCAACCCAAACCAATGGGTCTACCTTCACAAAATGTTCGTAAAGAGGTACGCACACTACTTGGGGCACCACCTTCTTTTGGGAGTGGAGAAGGAAACCAATCAAAATAACACTTGCACTCACCCACTCAAGCAACACACTTTGAAAACCCCCTTACTCTATATACACTTTGGACACTTGAACACCATCAACGATTATGCAACCCAATGCCGTGCATCAAAATGAAATATGCAATTTGTGGAATAGCATTCACCTTCTCCCCATAAGAATACCCATAATACATCCAAACTCTTCCTCTCTCAAGCACTCATCAAAAAAATCATGCGCACAGGACTTGCCTCTCAAACACACAAGAGAATCACTTACATCAAACTAACACACTTTGCATAGAGAGCTCATCTCCATCTATGCAATGCCGTGACACAAATAAAATCACCATGAGAGGTAGCCACATGCATATGTAATGAAGCAAAAGAGAGTTGGAGCGAGAAATTTCTTTAGACCAATTGAATAAGTGTGGAGAAACAAACCAATGGTAAATTGAGAATAGAAACACTTACTTGATTTTTCGCACACCTTTTAAGGGGAGGACAGACGCTGGCTAACCATCACTAATTGCGACACTTGAAAGTTTTGAAGATGATTTCATGATCATTAACATAACCATGAGAGAGATCATGATGTATTTACAAGTTATTGAGGTGCTACAAATGATTTATTTGGGTTGATGGAGTAAGAGATTGTAGAATGGAAAGAGTGGAGAATAGAGTTGCAGTTCCTCCAAAGAGGAGGGTTAGGAGGCAGGATGTGAAAGAGGGAGAGTTGGGGTTTTCTCTACTATTGATCAAGAAACAACATGAAGTTGAAAATATAGGTGTGGGTGTGTCCTTGAGTCTCTTCAAGGGGGGCTATTTATAGTTGTGTAGGAGTGGGATTATGCTACACTTAATTAGAGTAAGTGATTAGACCTAATTAAGTGTCCTTTGACCACTCATTGAATATTGGACATAAAAGGGACTATTTATTCACCAAAAATATCATTTTAGACCGTGAAGGCTCCATAGGGGTGCATAATGTAGGTGGGCCCCACCATGAGGCCCTACGGGTGGCTCCTGCGGGGTATCTCAACTTGTCTGTCTTGGCATTTAGAAAGCATCTTTAGGTTGGTCCCATCACATGCAAGTGACCTTGAACACTCATTGCTCTTCTAGAAGATGAGTAGGGAAAAAATAAGATCTCACCCTCTTGATTTACAGTTCCCTTTTGCTGCGAATCTGACAGATTTACACTATTTTGACCATAACTTTTTACCTGTAGCTCGGAATGACATGCTTCAAAAGGCAAAATTGACCTTCTCAACATGTTTGATATGAATTTGGACTATTCTTCACGCCCATGCACCAAGGAATTCGGTTTGGGAGGTCCACACTAGGCTAGGGAACCTTTTGCTTCCAAGTCTTCTTGTATGGGCCCTTTGCTTGTATGCATCCAAGGGGAATCATGCTTTTTCAAAAGGCTATGATGCTTAAACAAATAGAGGAGGTCCCAACATTATTTTCTTGTGAAAAGAATATACAATTGGAGTCTTTTTGAAAGGAGAGAAACTATATGTATATTCTTAAGAGATATTGGGCCACCTATGTAGGGGGCATAGAAGACTTGTAGAGAGGGACCATAATCTTTGGTAAAGACAAGTGGAGAGTTGATTTCCATGGGAATTTATCTATATGGGATGAAAGATGGATAAATTATTTTTCTACTACTAATTCACAAGAGGTAAGAAAGTTTGGGGGTATATAGTTGGTTATTGTATGCTTATTCTATTTACAAAGCAAAAAAGAAAAGGGTGGTAATATAAATATATGACTAAGGTGACATTTTTTGGGAAGAGTATAATGTATGTGTCGCCACAAAGGTTAAACGAAGAGGGGGAATTTACTATAGATAACTTAATAGCATAGAAAAATATATACACATATGAGGAAGAGGACGTTGAGTAGACTGACAAATGTTGCAAAAAGATGGTTACCATTTTATGCCACTCATATTAGCCCTCCCCCAAGCCGAAGGAGCCATGTGAATTTGTAGCTTAGACGATCAACGGATTGATAAGTTGAAAGTAGGGCTTTAATCTCCATCCATTGACTCTGGTCTTGTGGAGTTTTCCTGATAAATCTGCTAATCTGTAACTACCATTCCCAAACTTTTTTATTATCATGAAAGGTCCCTCCCATCTTTGCAAAAACGTTTTGTCAAGTCGAGTATCAAGTCGGTTATCATAGCGAAGAACCAACATACCTTCCTTCAATCCTTTCCCCTTGAGCTTCTTGTTGATTTTATCCCTTTGGCTTGTTGCTTTGGTGATGTAGTGATCAATGGACTCTTCTCTATCTAGCTCAAGTCGTTGGAGATCTAAGATTCTTTCATGTAGAACCTCTTTTGGTTTTTCTGCCACTCTTGCAAGAACGCGCAAGCTTGAGAGCTCTACCTCAATGGGGAGAAGTGCCTCCTGTCCATAAACTAGATGAAAAGGGGTGAATTGTGTAGATACCTTGAAAGATGTCCTATATGCCCAAAGAGCAGCCGTCAAATGGAGATCCCAATCATTAGGCCGGTCCACAACCTGCTTAGAAAGGATTTTACATATCATTCCATTCACTTTTTCCACCAATCCATTGCATTGAGGATAGTAGGGTTCGGAATGCAGGTGTTTCACTTTTAACCTCCTCAAGAGATCATTCAGAAGGTCAGCCCTAAAACCCGGGCCTCGATCTGATAAGATTTCTAGGGGTGTTCCAAACCTACTACAAATATGATCAAAAATAAACTTTGATACCTCTTCAGCTGTGATTCGGGTTGTGCTTGTTGCTTCCGCCCATCGTGTCATGTAGTCAACACCCGTGATGATGAAAACCTTCCCTGTAGAAGTACGAGGTAGGGGACCTATTGCATCCACACCCCACTTTTCAAAAGGGCCATAAGATATTATTGGGACTCGAGGCTCATATGTTAGTCTTCTATCCCCAGCAATTTGGCATGGCTTACATGCCTTACACCAATATTGGACATCACGATGTAAGCTCGGCCAAATAAACCCTGCTTGTAAAATCTTCCTACTTGTAATATCTTGAGAAAAGTGGCCACCACAGACATCATCATGACATGAAAGAAGAATTTTATCTATCTCTTGCACACCTGGTACTCTCCTCAAGACCAAATCATTCCCTTTGTGATATAAATCATCCCCGATCAATTGGTAAGGTGTGACCTTCTTAACTAGTCTATGTCTTTGCACCTTGTCTAAGTGTTTGGGACACTCACCTGCTTGTAGAAAGAAGATAATGTCTTTTAGCTCCTCTTGACCTTGATATTTGGGTTCATATAGTTTCACACCTCCTACCGCCATTTGAAGCTTTTCATTTGCGAGTAAGTCTGCTTCCTTGTTATGAGTTCTTACAATGTGTTGTACCTGTGTTGCTTTAAAACCCTTCATCAAAGCTCTTACACTACTGAGCCACTCAAACAATGTACGATTCTTGCACCTCCAAGTCCCTTGGATTTACCTGACCACTAGCAAAGAATCACCTTTTATAATAAGTCTTTGTATGCCTAATTCTTTGCATTCTTCGAACCCAAGGGTTAGAGCTGCATACTCAGCCTCATTGTTAGAGTGAACACTGGGTAGAGTGATACCTTTTCTAACCATTACCTCCTTTTGTGGGTTCAAAATGATGATCCCCCCTGCTGCTTTGTCTTGTTGGCGTTGATAAGCTCCGTCAAAGCATAAAGTATGGGCATTATCAATCTCCTTCACTTTGAACTATTTTGAGCCTTCCTCTCTTTGTAGTCGTGATCCTTCCCTTTCTCTCACTTTGTAGGTAAGAATGTCTGCAAGTCTTGCTCTTGTGCTATCTTCTACAAGGAAAGTGTATTCAAATTCTTGGAGTTCAAGCACCCACTTTGCTATTCTAGATGAGAGGCTCATGTGTTGTACTACATATGGTAGATTGTGCTCTAAGGTGAGAAAAACAAATGGCATAGGGAGAAGATACGATCGAAACTTCCTTACCGCAAACAAGATTGCAAAGACCACTTTCTCCATTTCAGTGTATCCCTTCTCGGCCGGAGTCATCACCTTGCTTGCAAAATAGATCGGCCTCATGTATGATGTTTTAGGATCTTTTTGCATCAAAACAACACTAATTGCTTCGAAACCCACACTTGGAGTGACATAGTAGGTCTCCTTTGGATCTGGTGGCATTAGGATTGGGAGAGAGCTAATAATGCCCTTCACTTCCTCAAAACATTTTGCATGTTCCCTCCCCCATTCAAATATGGACTGGCTTGCCAACCTATGCAAAGGGACGATGGCTTCTGCTAGGAGATGGATGAAGCGAGACATGTACCTCACTTTATGGTTGAAGGTCATTAGCTCCTTAGTTGTTGTTGGTGGAGATAGTGACAAAAGGGCCTCTACTTTAGAGGGATCCACTTGAATTCCTTGTGAAGAAACCACATGGACTAGCAAAACCACCTGAGATTCACCGATATGACACTTCTCTGGGTTGAGTTGTCCCCCAAATTGATGGAGCCTCTTAAGCCCCTCTTCAACCTTTTGGTAGTGAAGTGATCTACAACTATAAATACAAATAATCCATAAAGACTCTTATAGATTTTCCAAAGAATGGCTGAAATACAAATATTGTGAATCTCATGAAGGTGCTAGGAGCATTGGTGAGCCCAAAAGGCATTACTCTGAATGAAAAACATCCCCAAGGTGTGATGAAGGTGGTTTTTGGTTGGTCCTCTTCTGCTATTCTAATTTGAAAATATCCTGAATACCCATCACACACAGTGTAGCATTCGTGACCTGCTATTTCATTCAAAATTTCATCTTGGAAAGGGAGAGGGAAGTGGTCCCTCTTTGTCACAGCGTTGAGGGGTTTGTAATCCACGCAGACCCTTCACTTACCATTCTTCTTGGGAGTGACTACAATAGGTGATACCCATTCGGAGTTGGATACTGGATAGATGAAGCCAGCCTTCAAGAGTCGATTCACTTCTTGTAGGAGAGCCTTTTGTTGCACAGATCCTAGTCGCCTTAACTTTTGAGCCACAGGTTTGGTCCCTGGTTTCAATTCAATTTGATGCTCTATTACATCTACACCTCTTATTTGTGAGTAGTCAGTGATAAACAAATTGGGATACCTCCTTAACATATTGATGTAGGACCTCTTCTCCTCACAAGTAAGATCTTTTGCAAGCATCTTCTCAAATCCTTCCTTAAGGTGGTGGCATCTTTCATCCCCTCGTGTGTGATTGTCTGTTGGATTTTCTTCTACAGGAACATCTTGAGTGTTGGCGTTGAATACAATTCCCATTACCTCCAAAGAAGACTCCTCTTCACTGGTTGATGCACTGGTTGATGCTTCCTCATCACTTGAGTAAGGACTCTTATCCTCTCTCTCTTCATCTACCGTGGTTTCATAGTTGATATCTAGTTGCTTTCCTTCTCACCAATCATACACCACCGGTTGACCCTTCTTAAGAATCAAACGACCACTTCCCCATTTTTGATCTGCATTCACAGCAATGAGCCAAGGCCTCCCTAGGATGATGGGATAGCCCTCCCCCTTAGCTGGCATGACATACATATCCACTCGTGCATCTATGTTATATACAGAGACTTTTATATTTTCAATGATCCCCAAACACTTCACACTTGAGTTGTTGGCTAGCCTAGCTTGACAATTAGAGGACTTTGTAATTTCAAGCCCTAACTTGTTCATTGATTTTTCCGTGATCACACACATTTGAGATCCACCATCAACATATACATTAGACACCTTTTTACCCCTTATGTAAGCATCCACGATGGATTCCACATCTTTTTGTAGCTTTGAGGCCACAACCTTAATGGAAAGATTTGCTTTCTTTTTTGGAATTCTTGTACTTACCAACTTTGGCCATTGCCTTCTTACTTTGGCTGATAGGTGTAGAAGTTGAGGCCATGAAATGTTTGGCTTTTGGGTTTGTAAATCCTCCAGGATGTTGTTGGGCTCTAACTCCTTTCCCAATGGGAAGTCGTTGATACCAATTTCCCTTCGCCTTGATCTTTTCTTTCTGCTACTTTCAGCTTCTTCCATCTTTGACTTCTTCTTCTTGTCCCTTCTGGCTGAATTTGTTCCTTCACTTCTCATGTCTTCATCCTTATCATGTGCTCTTGTGCGTTTTTCTGCCGGCATAACATCAAAGTTTAGAGTATGCTCATCTATTACCTCTTCTAGCTTGATGATGTTGACTCCTCTTTCTTGCTCCTCATGTGGGACGGGAGGTATATTTGCTGGTGGTGGTGGTCGACGAAGGATGTGTGGGCCTTGAGCTAGTTCTTGCTGCACAATGAGAGGAGGCGGTCTGGGGGGATATATGTCTCCCGGAAGTCGCCTTGGATGTGGACAATTGTACATGCCATGGCCCATTTCATTGCAATTCCAACATCGCAACTCTTGAGCTTGTCTTCGTTGATTGCGATTCCCTTCTCTTGGTTGTTGTTGTTGAGGTAGGCCCTGTACTAGATTCAGAGTGAGGTTCTCAAGCTGTTGAGTTAGCCTTTGTAAAACCTCTTGTTGAGAGTTATCTCCTATTTGTGAAGATTGTGCAAGAGGGGCCCTAATTTGTGCTTCCATGGTTTGTGAAGACTCCCTCTCACTCACTTCATTCAAACCCCTTGCTCTATGTGCTTGGAAGTGTAGTTTTCTAAACTTGATGATGGCTACCTCACGTGCTTCTTCGAAGGTGGATGGGAATTTTAGCTCTACTTTAGCCTTTAAAAGTGGATACAACCCAACAATGAATCTCTCTTTTTTTAGAAATTTAGGTGCACCACCATGATTTTCTAATGTAGCCTCCCACCTACCCCATAGATTGACAAAGGTTGCTTCATAAGAGGAATAGTCTTCAAGTGATACCTGCTTATGTCCAATAAGACATTTCCATAGTCCTTCAGAAGTATCACCTTGCCCGAACTTGGAGAGGAAGCTTGCTCGTAGTCTCTCCCAATTGGACTTGATTTGGGGTTGCAAGGTCTCATACCATGCTTTAGCTTCTGCTTTTAGAACCAACGGGAAGGCTCGTGGCTTTACTTCCTCTTCATCTCTCCCGGATATGAGATGTGCCATCTCCAAGTTGTCAAGAAACTCTTGCGCATCTTCCCCACTTCTTGCATAGAACGTGGGAAAAGAACTTGACATTTTGTTTAGACTTTTTGAATTTTAAAAAAAAAAAAAAAAGAAACTTTTCTCTTACGGGCCGCACAAGATTGTTGACACTATAAATCTGATTACATTAAAATGAAGATGTACACATCCATTGTTAATTCGTACTTTATCATAGGTAGAATAAATGGATTAATTGAAGCATTGATTTCATTGAGGCGAGTGGATCCAAATATCCTCCTTATGATAGATTGAAACCTAAACTTAGTTGCAATGATTATATGAATGGATTGCCGAGCAATAGGCCTAAAAGGTTCATTGTTTTGATCGTGATTCATGTGCTACTCCTCGTTGTTGGTTTGAAGACCTCGTTCCTTCATATGGCCCTTGAGCACCCCTTCACCACTCCTTGTTCCTGCCTTTAAAACAAAATGAAAATGTGAACATCAAAAGAAGTTTCATAATTGATGATTGGAAGTATAATTGGATTGGGTGATGCCAGTATTTCTCTAAGTCTTTCTGCACCAAACATAAAAACAATGCGTTGCTGGAAAAAGACTTTTCTATCTACGTGAACATTTACTCTAATGTGTTGTGCAAAATGAAATGGATAGATGGGAACTCCATTGTTCATCACTAAAAAATTTGCAGGTAACTTGGAAATATGTTCCTCACCAGATTTATGTGGACCCGGTCCCCCCTCCAAAAGGCATTTGTATTATAGATTCTCTCATTAAGAGAGACTTGGTACAATACAATCTTTGTGTTCCTTGAGACCTCTTTGACAGTATGGAGATGGAAGCTTCATACACCAAGCTTTTGCATAATATCAACAATCAATCTTATCTTGAAAACAATCAAGAACTTGTAAACATCATTAGTCTTTGTGTTCCCTAAATCATTTGAGTGCATGAGGATGTATACTTTTATGCATCAACTTGTGCCTAAAGAAAAAATTAATCTACCTTGCAATACAATTAATCTACTTGCATTAAGTAACTAATCTACTTGCAATAAACCATTAGCCTTCTTGCAATAAGCATAACATGCACTTTGTGGAAAGCATTAACTATCCCAAGCCTTAGTCCCAAGACCTCAAACACCTTCGAAGGTGGAGAGAGCTAGCATGGAATGAGGGTAGGGAAGAGGAAGAAGAAGTATTCCATAGGAGAAAGACATAATTCCTCACTTATCATCACTCTTCTTGCTTAGCATACATAATAGCATAGTAATGAAGATGGAGAAGATGGAAAGCTTAAGAATTGAATCATAGTTCTTGGTTGGATTTGCATTTCATAGCCAAGAGTGTTGGTGTAGGCTCTCAACTTCTCAAGGAGCTTGGAGAAGGAGATGGAGCTCTTGCACATTGCCTAGCACACAATGAGAGTGTTTGTGAGTGTGTGTTGGTGAGTATACCTTCTAAGAAACCCCCTAGCTTTCTTGGGTCGACCCCCCCTTGTAGCTCTCGCTTGAAGCTCATTGGACCCCTCCAGGCCTAGCCAATCATAAGCAGGAGGCATTACAAGCAGCAAGGGTAGCCTTGAGACAAGTGTCCCCCCTTCCCCTTTGGAAGAGAGGACTTGATAAATGAAAAATCAATTAATTAAATCCCCTAAATTATCATTGGACCCCTTGGGTGTCCAACCAATAGGATTTAGAAACACCATGAGGGCAACATGAGGAGGAACCTGACAAGTTTCCCTTTTGCTTTCTTTGTACCATGCATGCCTTGTGTGAGTGTGTGGGTGTTCTCTCTCATCCCCCCTCATGTAGGGCTCGCCCCCTCCTTGTAGGGATTGAATCTTTGACTTTTTGACACCTCAACCCCTCATGCATAGGCCCAGTTCCCACCACAAGCTTAGCCCTTAAGCACTTTAAGCTTGGGCTGGGTTCTCACCTCAAGTGGAACCTTAACATCTCAAGCATGTCAAGCACCTTAAGAATCTCAATTATTAAGCACCTCAATCATCAAGCACCTCAAGCACCTTAGTCATCAAGCATGACAAGCAGGACAAGCACCTCGAGCTGGGTCGGGTTCCCGTGCCTCAAGCTCAGCCCTAGCTTACCTAAGTTCAAAGGACTTTTACACACATTTTTGGAGGTCTTCAATGAAGCTAACCCTAAGGTCTTATGCTACATTGGTTAGCCTTGCTCTTTGATAGACCATCTCTCATTTGGGCTCCTTTACCATTGGCCCCGTGTTGAGATAGATCTATAAGCACATGTCTATATCTTAACCCTTGTTTCCGTTTATTCTCCCACATTAAGTGATAAGTTTAATATGAGAAAATCATTTGGGTTGGTTAGATATTAGTTTTTATGAAATTACCTCTCTGTTGAAATCATAGTCGTCCTCAACTATGAGGTAGAGATGGTAAAGTCTCATCCGTTAGTTCATTGGTCTTAGCAGGTAGAGGATCCATTTTTACCCTACGACATCATTCCAGAGTGGATGACTAATCCACTTGGTGCTTGAGAGACATAGTTTGCCGCAAGCGTGTCTGCTCTTTTTAGTCCATATCATACTTCCAAAGTAGAGTGACAAGTTCTACTTGGTGTTTGGGAGACGTAGTCACCACAAACATGATCCTAAGTATGCATACTTCTTAAAATTTGTGCACGAAACATAAAAAGAGAGTCTCATAAGACAAAAACATGGATCATTTAAAATGCATTTATTTTACATTTGCTTACTCTTTTGTGTCATTGTAAGCATCATTAACAAGGTTCATATTATCCTTAAGCTATGTTCTTTGCATGCATTTAGCATCTTTGAAAGGATAATTCTTAACTTAAATAAGATACTGTCAGTAATCTTACCATTTCTTAATACCTTGTGTTCCTGTCGAAGGATAAACTTGGGTTGGAGCTCGTTTGCTTCATCTTCGATCTCTAATGGGTCTACATTTATAGCCTCTATTGGTGGATCTCCTTAATAAGGCTCAAATAGGCTCTCATGAAAAATGATATATATGAGCCAATAGTTGGGCAACTTTAATTTTTTAGTAAGACCCAAAGAAAGATTTCTTTTTCTTGAAAGGATAAGGCTCTTTTATGCCTAATGGCAGGAGCCTCTTTTGCCTAGCTAAAAGATGGATATAGCCTGTTTAATCTTATAAAAAGATTCGTTTTGATCTCGGCTATACTCCTTTTCAATGAAGATCTTCCCAGTGATCTTAAGCTACAAGGGACTTTTGGATATTCTGTCTTTAGCCTCGAAAGGTACTTCCCCCTTAGAAGTATGTTCATGTTATTAGAGACATACTGTTGTTAGGGTAAGTACTTCTCCCATTTTGAGCATTGATCTACCTCGAATCACAAGCTTTTAGTAGATCAAGGATCATTAGTTTTGTGATTTTCCTTTTGGCCATCCGTTGGAATAGTAGGCGAACATAAGAGAGTTACTCTAGTTCTGATAGAGACTCTATAAAAAACTAGTTGTCATGGTAGGATTTCTATCCAACACAATTAGATGTTGACAAGCCATGGTCCTTCTATCATACTTCATCTTTTGGTATACCATACATTTTGAAACATACTCTTGTATGTTCTTGTTTCTTGGTAAGCCAATACAAGTATGATCTTATTACTAAAAGAATAAATTCGAATTCCTCTTTGCCCCGCATATGGGAGGAGCATGGGAAGTGAGGAAGATATAGCCTATTGAGGTATAGAAGATAACCATCCTCTAACGTGAGTGGTTCTTTTTCTTCCATTTGTAAAGGCTATTATTATATCCCTAAAGCCTGGGTTAGAAGCATATTTAACTATCACAAAACATAGTTCATTGTAAGTTTCTATTGATACCCGCTACATGTTTGTGCTTACCAGCAATGTGAGTAATGTAAAATTTAAATTGCAAAAAGAAAATTTCCCACCTCATTTGATTGTCTAAGAGCTTGGTTTGTATCATGGATGGAGTCCGCAAGAAGTACTTCCATGTGTCAATGGCGTGTAAAACAGCTCGTAGTTCCTTTTGTATATGTCCAACATTCGCTCATTGGATTTGAGGCTTTGAATCTTGTATTCTATGGTATTCCCTTCATGAAGAAAATTTTTGCTTGAAGGCATGCATCCAGGCATTCCAGTGGATCTCAAATAGCTTTGAGAGATCCCGTAGTGTAAGCATAAGTTGAGAGATAAGTTTCTCTTTGAACTTTTCAAAAGTATTTTTCTCTCTTTGTAGTCCATGTACACTTAACGTTATTTTTTGTTAAGTCATGTATTGGACCTGCTATAAGAATGAATTTTTCCTATGAAGCATCTCTAGTATGCACTCATACCTTTAGAGCTTCGCAACTCATCTAGACTCCTTGGATAAGGCCATCTTTTTATCACCTCTACCTTTTGTGGTTCCATACAAATACCACCTTTAGAGATAATGTGACCTAATTAATTATTGAATCTCTTAAAAAAAATCCACTTTTCTTTTGGTTAGAGGAAAGCCTAATCGCTCTCAAAACTTACCAGTTCATGCTATTGCCTTTTGAACTCCTCTTGTGGAGCTTATAAAGCTCAATAAGGAGGTTTATTAGGCAGTGAGCTTCATGGTAAAAGCTCCATTGCATGGTCATTGTCCCCTCAGTGTGGAGATAGCTCACGGGGGTATCATCAATAAAAACATTTTGGAATCCATTTAGGAATGTAGAAAATTCTAATTCCTCTTGATTCCCGTCTTTTTTTTTTATTGTTATTGGTTGAAACATTGAATTCATTTACAGACTTTTCAACAAAAATCATGTATATGAATATATAGATTTTCATTAACTTACAAAAATCATGCATATTTACATGGTATAGGATGCTACCCGACTCATAAACATGTATGTACATATCTCCTAGCTTAGGAAAAACAAAAGCCTTTTGCTATGAGCATCCTCTTTTGGAGTTTCCAGCATAGAAACTCAAGGCGGCTTGTTGCATGCATTTCTTTGGGGACAAGCACGATAGACATGCCCTTGTTGTCCACACTTGTAGTATTTTTTATCCTTACGATAACACTCTAGCTCTGTTGGAGAGAGTCTATTCTTACCTTTGTAGACTCCTTTCTCCTTAGCGTTGTTATCGGTGTTGCTAGAGTTGCCTTTGTAGGAAGTTTGAGCATTATTCCTTCCTCTAGGCTCATTTTGATCCTTCACTTCCATGGGCTTAGAGTTTCTCTTAACCCCTTGTTGGAAATTGATTTGAGAGGGGACCATAGTATGGTGTATGACCGCCGATATGGCATTAGGCCTTTGCGAGTTAATGTACTCGGCCATCTCGTCAAAAAGACCCGCACAAAATTGTTGCTTTTTCTCCTCAAAGCCTATCTTTTTGTAGACAGTAGCTTTGAGAAGTAAATCCCAAAACTTATCTACATACTTCTCGATAGACTTGTAGGGAGAGAGTTTCAAGCTTTGTCATTCCATGAGGACATTGTCTTTAGTGTTGCTTGCAAGAAATTGTTTCATGATAGAGGCTCTTAAAGCCTTCCATGCCCTTGGAGTTTTCCTTTGGGCTCGTAGGCTAGCCCACCATTGACGAGCGGAGCTCTGAAAGTGCATAGATACCTGACGCAGTTTAGAGGACTCCATGAAGTCCTCATCACCAAAGGCCACATCAAACTGTTGGATGAAGGCCAAGATCTTGTCCGTAGCACCAAAGGTGCCATCATAGGTAAGAAAAGTGGTGTCCTTTCCTCCCTCCTTGAACTTCTTTAGCTTCTTGGACCTTCTCCATTCTGGATAGGACTTGCGATGGCCTTTCCTTTTCGTCTCTTTGAGAGAAGAGCCGTTACCTTCATTGGAATATGAGGAAGGTGATGAAGATGGAGAAGAGGGTGACCTCTTTCTCTTCTTTTCCTTCTTTTGGTACCTCTCTTCCTTTTTGTGATAACGAGGAGGACTTTCCGGCAATCTTTCTCTCTTGGGGGGATTTGGAGATCGTTGAGGCTGCCGTCTTCTTAGAGCCACATCTTCAGAAGTATTGGGAGACTTACTTCTTTCTCCTTCTCTTGGGGAAGGCTCTATAGTAGAGACTTCACCTTTCCTCTTGGATGGAGGTAAGCCTTCTAGTAATCGTTAAGTGCTTCATATGGGTTCTCCTCTTCTCTCACCATAGAGAGCCCTCTCTTGGAAATCTCTTGAAGAGACTTCTTAGGTGCTCTCTCTTTTGGGGGATTTTGGAGAATCCCGTAACTATGACGTTGTTGGAAAAATTCACCTTGTAGGGCTGGGTTTCCCATAGCTTGTTGCAGCTTAGAAACAAGACACTTGATAAACATGGGAGCATCATCATTAGCACCTTCATGTGCAAAATCAAAGTTATCAATACTCATTCTACTCTCTTGATTATTGTCAGCCATGTTAACAAAATTTATGTATGTACTTAGTGTATGATTTGTCAATTCAAAACCTTAGTTGCCACTCCTCTTAGCCTTTGAAAATCGGCTCTTAAGTATCTACACCCATGGCTCAAAGTGGTTAATTATAGAGAGTAGAGGAGTAGGTATAACATAGCAGAGTTGCCGAGGGTTAGCTCCTTTCGGAATTCTTATGGCTCAATAATGCTAAAGCCGTAGGCAAGTCTAAAAAGACTCCATTATTCAGTCCAAATCTCCCGAGGTGTGCACCATATCCCACATAGTGGGCTCAACAAAACCGAAAATAGATCCCAGTTCCACTTACCCTAATATAATTAGCAACATCAACCATTTATAGGCTACTTAAGGACCTCTCTTCTTAAGCAAGAAAAGAGAAACCAAATGCTCTGATACCAATGTAATGGAAATGGCCTATTAACTTAGAGAATAGCGGAATTAAGAGAATTAGAGTGAGAAACTTTGAGAGCATAGAGGGTGAACTTAATTGGTAGTAGCAACTCAATCATAACACTTAATTTACTAGGCATGAGCAATGCTTTTGAGAGAGAGAGAGAGAGAGAGAGAGAGAGAGAGAGAGAGAGGGAGAGTTTAGAGAATATGACAATAGTTGAGGACCGGATTTATGTGGAGCCGGTACCCCCTCCAAAAGGCATTTGTATTATAGATTCTCTCATTAAGAGAGACTTGGTACAATACAATCTTTGTGTTCCTTGAGACCTCTTTGACAGTATGGAGATGGAAGCTTCATACACCAAGCTTTTGCATAATATCAACAATCAATCTTAGCTTGAAAACAATCATGAACTTGTGAACATAATTAGTCTTTGTGTTCCCTAAATCATTTGAGTGCATGAGGATGTATACTTTTATGCATCAACTTGTGCCTAAAGAAAAAATTAATCTACCTTGCAATACAATTAATCTACTTGCATTAAGTAACTAATCTACTTGCAATAAACCATTAGCCTTCTTGCAATAAGCATAACATGCACTTTGTGGAAAGCATTAACTATCCCAAGCCTCAGTCCCAAGACCTCAAACACCTTCGAAGGTGGAGAGAGCTAGCAGGGAATGAGGGTAGGGAAGAGGAAGAAGAAGTGTTCCATAGGAGAAAGACATAATTCCTCACTTATCATCACTCTTCTTGCTTAGCATACATAATAGCATAGTAATGAAGATGGAGAAGATGGAAAGCTTAAGAATTGAAGCATAGTTCTTGGTTGGATTCGCATTTCATAGCCAAGAGTATTGGTGTAGGCTCTCAACTTCTCAAGGAGCTTGGAGAAGGAGATGGAGCTCTTGCACCTTGCCTAGCACACAATGAGAGTGTTTGTGAGTGTGTGTGGGTGAGTATACCCCCTAAGAAAGCCCCTAGATTTCTTGGGTCGACCCCCCCTTGTAGCTCATGCTTGAAGTTCATTGGACCCCTCTAGGCCTAGCCAATCATAAGCAGGAGGCATTACAAGCAGCAAGGGTAGCCTTGAGAAAAGTGTCCCCCCTTCCCCTTTGGAAGAGAGGACTTGATAAATGAAAAATCAATTAATTAAATCCCCTAAATTATCATTGGACCCCTTGGGTGGCCAACCAATTGGCTTTAGGCACACCATGAGGGCAACATGAGGAGGAACCCGACAAGTGTCCCTTTTGCTTTCTTTGTACCATGCATGCCTTGTGTGAGTGTGTGGGTATTCTCTCTCATCCCCCCTCATGTAGGGATTGCCCCACTCCTTGTAGGGATTGAATCTTTGACTTTTTGACACCTCAACCCCTCATGCATAAGCCCAGTTCCCACCACAAGCTTGGCCCTTAAGCACTTGAAGCTTGGGCTGGGTTCTCACCTCAAGTGGAACCCTAACATCTCAAGCATGTCAAGCACCTTAAGAATCTCAATTATTAAGCACCTCAAGCATCTCAATCACCTCAATCATCAAGCACCTCAAGAACCTTAGTCATCAAGCATGACAAGCAGGACAAGCACCTTGAGCTGGGTCGGGTTCCCGCGCCTCAAGCTCAGCCCTAGCTTACCTAAGGTCAAAGGAATTTTACACACATTATTGGAGTTCTTCAATGAAGCTAACCCTAAGGTCTTATGCTACATTTGTTAGCCTTGCTCTTTGATAGACCATCTCTCATTTGGGCTCCTTTACCATTGGCCCCGTGTTGAGATAGATCTATAAGCACATGTCTATATCTTAACCCTTGTTTCCGTTTATTCTCCCACATTAAGTGATCAGTTTAATATGAGAAAATCATTTGGGTTGGTTAGATATTAGTTTTTATGACATTATATAAGGGTTGCAAGAGGAGCCAACTCCTATAGCTTTGATGAATGTTGAGACTTCCAAGGGTGATTTTTCCAAGGATGCTATGGATGAAGATCTTCAAGATAAACCTATTATCCATTATCAAACTCAAAGCCCAGGTAAAAATCTCTCTGATGATACAGGTCCAGAAAGTCCTAAGGTTTTTCATAAGGCTATGAAGCTAGAGGGGGTGATAATGCTAAATCATCCTTGATACTGCATAAAGTGCACACGATTTTTCATTTCTTTGGACAATGTGGCAAATGTGGCTGGATTTGGATACTATTCCTAGTAATTTTTAAGTCAATGATGTCCTGGCTACCAGTAAATGGAAAACAAAATTCTTTAATCTTTGCTGGTAACAACCTTAAGTTACCAAAAGTTTATGAGATGTGGCTGCCGCACTATACTTCAGGTGAAGCTCTAGTATATTGCAAAGGCCATCAATGCTATCTGATCTTAATGGTATTTGATCCAGGTGATTTGAAAGATCTTCTAAAGCACGTTCACTATGGATAGGTATTTTTGGGTATATATTGTGGTTTCTTCCTGTGAGATATTGGAATAGCATATTTGGAGCAAAATGCTTTGAGGTTGATTGATACAGGAGATGTATGCTCATGTGGATATTATGTTGTGCCACTATTGGGCAATTTCTTATTATCACATTTGATCCTGGGAGCTATTGAAGAGCAACTTGCATATTTAAGGATGTCATTTATTTTCCTGTAGGCAGGTTACTTTGGCAGTAGATTTGTTTTTGTATGTATGGTAAGATAGAAGTGTTTTCCGTTATATCATCAATAAGCTTACATGGCTAGCTTCCAGTTGACATCTTTGGACAATTGTTATAGTATCTTCACATCTTTTGAGATGGTTCTACTACCAGAACTTGAAGTAAAGGACATGACGACCATTCTGTGTGAAAATAGAGTAAGTCATACTTGAGGTTGACAGGGTTCTCTAAAGTGAGCCTAATGGTCAAGCCGTGTGCGTAATTAACTGGAGCACTTGAGTCTGGTGGGGTTCACTAAAAAGATTTCATAATTGAATGCTTTGGAGATACTACCACTACGGTTCAAAGATTTATGATAGAATAACTACCAGATAATTGAGCTATACTATTGTAACATTTAATGGCCTAATAACTTATGTGTAGCGGAAATTAGCATGAACATAGTGGGCATTTCATTAGAATAGATTCCTAATGAGAATTACAAGAGTGCTTGGGTGGAGAGAGCAACAAAAAGCATAACACCTAGTTAGATAGCATCAAAAATACTTTCAAAAGAGAGAGAAATTAAGATATTGACAATAGTTGAGGACCGGATTTGCATGGAGTCGGTCCCCCCTCCAAAAGGCTTTGTATTATGGTGTCTCCCATCAAGGGAGACATTGTACAATACAATTCTTTGTGTTCCTTCAAGACTAGCTGGTGCAATGAAGATGGAAGCTTCATGCACTAAGCAAAACACTTAATCAAACACAACTTCAATTATCCCCGTTCTCAGACCCAAGACCGCACACACCTTCGAAGATGGTGAGAGCTAGCAGGGTATGAGAGTAGATTGAGAGGAAGAACGAGTATCTTACGAGAAAGATGTACATCTCCTCACATAATCACTCATATGTAGCGTAGAGGAGATGAGCATGCATTGAAGCTTGGCTCTTGGTTGGATTTGCGTCCACATGCCAAGAGAGTGTTGATGTAGGCTTCTATCTCACAAGCTTGGAGTAGGTGATGAGTTCTCCATTAAAGCTTGGGAAGAGATAGTCTTCTCTTTCTTCACACATGAGCATGTGTGAGTGTGTGTGTGATAATGCCTTGCAGAAATCAGCCCCCTCTCTCTCTTGGGCGAGCCCTCTTGCTAATTGCTCTTGCTGAAGCCTCATTGGCCCTCCCCAAGTCAAGCCAATTACAATTAAGAAGCATAAGTGATAGCCTTCTGACATGTGTCCCCCTTTCCCCTTTTGTGAGAGCTTTATGTAATTAAATAATTAAACTAAACTCTCATTGGACCCCTTTGCCTCTTGGCCAATAGGAATCAGGCAAGCCATGGGGCTCCTGAATGCTCATTGGACCCCTTGGGAGACTGCCCAATAGTCTTCTAGGAGACTTAATTCTCATTGGTTTCTTTTATTAAATGTTTTTAAATTAATTAAACTATATTTACTCTAGCTTAATTCTCATTGGTCCACTTCAAGGGTCTTCCAAGAGGAATTGGACACACCTTGTGGGCATCTGGCCTAGGGAGCTGACATGTGTCCTTCATTCCCTTTGTGTAAAGGGAGCCTGTGTGTGTGTGTGTGTGGATTTCTCTCTCATCCCCTACCTTTAGGGCTCGCCCCCTCCCATGTAGGGATGTGAAAATACTTTTAGGGCACACACAAAGCATCCAATTTTCCCTAGGGTTGACCTTTGGACACAACCTTTGAATTTTGGAACCTTAGCATTTTGGAAGTCTTAATGGGCTGAACCTTAGGGTCTTTTTAGCCCATTGTTACACATGGTTCTTTTGCAGATGGCCCCCCCTTTGGATCCCTATTTTGCCTCCTTTGGATCCCTACTGTGGCCGGTCTGCTAGCTTAACCAATATTCTAGCTTTTTCTCCCCTGGCCTTCCCCACATTAAATGATCAGTTTAATATCAGAAAATTATTTAGGAGAATTAGATATTGATTATTATGACATTAACTCTCTCTTGAAATCATAGTCGTCCTCGACTATGGTGTAGAGAAGATAAATCATGTTCATGAGTCCTTTTCTTAGCGGGTAGAGGATCCCTATGTTACCCTACGACATCATTCCACAATGGATGACTAGTCCATTTGGCGCTTGAGAGCCTGAGGCTGCTGCAAGCATGTCTGCACATTAGTCCTATCAATCTTCCATAGTAGAGTGACAAGCTCTACTTGGTGTTTGGGAGACGTCGTCTCCGCAAACTTGATCTAAGCATGCATACTACTTCATTTTTGTGCACAAATAAAGAAAAAGAGAGTCATATAAGACAAAAATTTTGTTCTTTTTTAACATTTTGTACATTTGCTTACTCTTGGGAAGCATTGTAAGCATTGACAAGGTTTAGGTTATCCTTTAATTGTATGCCTTGCATCCATCTAGCATCTTCAAAAGGATAATTCTCAAAATTAATAAGATATCATCGGATAGGCATACCGCCTTTTAATACCTTGTCTTCATGTCGGAGAATGGACTCGGGCTGCAACACCTGCTCTTGGTCCTCGATCTCCGGTGGGTCTTCAATAGTTGGTTCTTGAGGTGGCTCTCCTTTGTAAGGCTTTAATAGGCTCACATGAAAAGCATTGTGTATGAGCCAATGATTGGGCAACTTAAGTTGATAGACCATGTCATTGATTGGCCTAAGAATCTGGAAGGGACCATAGTACCTTTTTGCTAGTTTAGCATAGTATTTTTGGTGGCCCGTAGGATTCTTGCCCGTCGTGTGCCTTAATCGAGCCTTGGGAAACTTTAACAAGACCCAATCATTTTATTTAAAGGCTTGGGCTCTTCTGTGCTTGTTAGCAATAGCCTTTTGCCTTGCTGGGAGATAGAGATAGCATCCTTAATCATTTGAAAATATTCTTGTAGGTCCCGGCTATACTCATCTGCAGCGAAGATCTTCCCATGTACCTTAAGTACCAAGGGACTTTTTGATCTTCCCTCAATTACCTCGAAAGGTGCTTTTCCCGTGGAAGTATGTACAGGGTAAGTACTTCTCCCATTGGGATCTTTGATCTACTTCCTTTACATATGCTTTTAGTAGATCGAGAATTGTTAGGTTAGCTATTTCACTTTGGCCATCCGTTTGTGGATGATAGGCCGAAGAGAAATTTAGCCTTGTCCCTAAATTCTCAAAGAGACCCTTCCAGAAATTACTAGTCATTCTAGGATATCTTTCCGACACTATGGACATTGGCAAGCCATGGTATTTTAAAATTTGTGAAATGAAGAGGGTTGCCATTTGATGGGCTTTGATAGTATTTTTGATAGGTATAAAATGAGCTTGTTTACTGAACCTGTCTACTATCGTCCATATTCCCGTATTCCCATGGATAGACTTAGGCAATCCAAAGATAAAATCCATGGATATGCTCTCCCATGGTGAATTAGGGATTGGCAAGGGTTGAAGCAATCCAGGTTGCTTCCCTCTATCAAATTTTGTCTTTTGACATACCACACATTTGGAAACATACTCTTGTATGTTCACTTTCATGGTAGGCCAATAGAAATATGCTTAAATTCCTTTTAAGGTAGACTGAATCCCTCTATGCCCCGCATACAGGGGAGCATGAGATTCGTACATTACTTTCTCACACAGGGAGTTAGTAACGCATAGTCTATTTCCATAGAGAAGATAACCATGTTGTAAAGTAAATGGTTCTTCTTTCTTCCCTAATGTAAGGGTTCAAATCACATCTCTAAAATCGGGATCAATAGCATACTCATCTATCATTGAAGATAGATCATTGTGAGTTGCTATGGAAACCGCATTCACTCTCGGCCGTCTTGAGAGTGCATCGGCTACTTGATTATGCTTGCCAGCAATGTGAGCAATATGAAAATGAAATTGCAAAAGGAAATTTGTGCACCTCATTTGTTTGTCAGAGAGCTTGGTCTGCTTCATGAAGTACTTAAGACTTTGGTGATCCATTCGCAGAATGAAAGGAGTCCCCATTAAATAGTGCTTCCATGAGTCTAAGACATGTAGAACTGCAAGGAGTTCCTTTTCGTATATGCCTAGAGCTTGCTCAACAGGGTCAAGCCTTCGGCTCTCATAGCCTATGGCATGCCCTTCTGGGAGCAAAACAACTCCAAGGCAATCACCACAAGCATCACATTGGACCTCAAATGGTTTTGAGAGATCCGGTAGTGTAAGCACAGGTTGAGAGATAAGCTTTTCTTTAAGCTTTTCGAAAGCATTGTTCTCCTTAGCAGACCATGTATACCTAACGCTTTTTTTTGTTAGGTCGTGTAATGGTCCCGCAATTTGTGAGAAATTTTCTATGAAGCGTCTATAGTATGCACACATACCTATGAAGCTTCTTAGTTCATGCAGATTCCTTGGTTTAGGCCATCCTTTTATTACCTCTAACTTGGATGGATCCATTTGAATGCCATCTTGAGAGATAATGTGACCTAAATACTGAATCTCTTGCAAGAAAAATTCACTTTTCTTTCGATTAACATAAAGTTTATTCTCTCATTAAAACTTGAAATATTACCTGGAGGTGTTGCTTGTGTTCCTCCAATGAATTAGAGTAGATAGTAATATCATCAAAGAACACTCTAGTGAATGTTCGATGAGGCCTGAACAGCTTCTCCATCAAGCGGTTGAATGTGGCTGGTGCATTGGTCAAGCCAAAAGGCATGACAATGTATTCGTAAAGACTAAATGTAGTACAAAATGCGGTCTTTACAATGTCTTGATCAACTATCCTTATTTGATGATAGCCACTTTTTAGGTCAACGCTACTGAAGTAGGTCGATCCTTGTAGCTTATCAAAGAGGTCTTCTACCCGTGGAACGGGAAACCTATTCTTGATAGTGATCCTATTTAGTGCTCTATAGTCGACACACATACGATATGTGCCGTCTTTCTTTTGCACTAATAGCACATGTGAGAAAAATGAAGATGAGCTAGGCCTAACCATGCCCTTCTCAACTAACTCATGCACTTGCCGCATAATCTCCTCTTGTTGGGCTTGAGAAACTCTATAAGGAGGTTTATTAGGCGGTGAACTTCCTGGAAGAAGTTCAATTGCATGGTCATCATTACCTCGTTGAGTAGGTAGCTCACAAGGGATGTCGTCAATAAAAACATCTTGAAACCCCTTGAGAAAATTGGATAACTCTAATTCCTTTTGGTTTCTTTTATTTTCGTTTGTTAAATCATTAGGTTCATTTTGAGAATCTTTATTGACTTGTTGAAAGCTGGTGTATGTATAATGGGGATGGTGTTACCCATTTCCTTAGCATCTATATACATGTCTTTTTCCCTGAACTTAAAGGAGATTCTCCTTTCAGGAAATTTAACATCGGCAGCCAGGCGGTCAAACCATGGTGCCCCTAGGATTACATCCTCATGCTTGAGAGGAGAGATAAAGAAGTCCTCTTTGTCCACATAGCCTTGGACATGAAGCCTCAATTTCCCAATTAAGGGAGTGACTGAAGCCTCTTGCCCCTTAAAGGCACTGTCTGCGGGTAGGACATCTCCCATCTCGTAGGATTGTATGCCTAGCTTGGTGGCTAGCTCCATAGATATAAAATTGTGAGTAGAACCAGGGTCAAAGAGAATAAAAGCATCATGTTCTCTTACCTTTCCCCAAGCATGGCATAGAGGAGATCCTTTGTGGTGAGTTTGGTGAGTCTCCTCCTCTTGGATTTCAACCAAGGAAGCTCTAGGAGGATCTTGGCGGTTGTTCTTTTGGGGACAAGTGCGGTACGCATGCCCTTGTTCGCCGCACTTGAAACACCGGTTATCCTTACGATAACGCTCAAGCTCTTCAGGAGAGAGTTTCTTCTTACGTTTGTAAACTCCCTTCTCTTTAGCTTTGTTGGAGTTGCCCTTGGGAGACTTTTGGACATTGTCCTTCCCCTTAGGCTCATTGGAACCCTTGTTTTTCGGGGGCTTATTATTTCTTTTTGCCCCCGTTTGGAAATTGATTCGAGAGGTGACTATAGTGTGGTGTATTACCGCCGATATGGTACGTGGTCTTTGGGAGTTGACATACTCCGCCATTTCTTCGGTTAAGCCCGCACAAAATTGTTGCTTTTGCTCTCCAAAATCCAACTTTTTGAAGACAGTGGCTTTGAGTTGTAGGTCCCAAAACTTGTCTACATATTTGTGGATAGATTCATTGGGAGAGAGCTTTAAGCTTCGCCATTCGGTGAGTACTTTGTCTTTGGCATCTGTGGCCAAAAATTGCTTCATAATGGAACCTCTTAAAGCTTTCCATGTTCGTGGAGCTTCACCGTTGGCTCGTAGGCTAGACCACCATTGTCCGACGGACTTTTGAAAGTGCATAGCTACATGGCGTAGCTTAGAGGACTCCATGAAGCCCTCATCTCCAAACGCCGCATCAAATTGCTGGATAAAGGCCAAGACTTTGTCCGTAGCACCAAAGGTGCCATCATAGGTAAGGAAAGAGATGCTCTTTCCTCCCTCTTTGAATTTCTTCAACTTGGACGACCTCTTCCATGTGGCATAGGATTTCCTATGGCCTCTTCTTTTTGATGGTTCAAAGGTTGCACCATCACTTTCTTCAGAGGGTGAAGAATTTGAAGAAGGTGGAGAAGAGGGTGACCTCTTTCTCGCCTTTTTCTTGTATTGATCTTTGTCATCTTCACCATAGCTTTCATAAGAGGAAGAGGATGAAGAAGATGGAGAAGAGGGTGTCCTCTTTCTCGCCTTTTTCTTCTCTTGTTTTTTATCATCCCTCTTTGAATTGTGGTGCGGAGAAGAATATGATGGTCTTCTCCGCTTTGGTGGTGATGGAGAGCGTTTTGCCCGCCGTCTTCGTGGAGCCATCTCCGCCGAGGTGGCGGGAGACTCGCTTCTTTCTCGTTCCTTCGGTGGAGGCTCTTGAGTTATCCTTTGGGAAGGAGATACATCATCAAGAAGTAAATTATTGAGCCCTTCTTAAGTATTCTCTTCTTGTTCCCGAATCGAAGAGAGACCTATTTTGGTAGTCTCACAAGGAGGCTTCCTAGGTGTTCTCTTGTCATGGTGATGAGCTTGGAGAATCCCGTGAGCACGGAGCTGCCGTTGCACTTTACTGTGGAGAGATGGATTGCCCATGGCTTGTTGAAGCCTAGAAAGTTAACAAGCATTGAAGCATCATTAGTAGCTGGCTCATGAGAAAAATCAAAGTTATCAATATTAATTTCACTCTCTTTACTATTGTCAGCCATTCTAACAACTTTTAGGTGTAAACTTTTTAGGTGTACTTTGGCACTGCAAGCCCTAGTTGCTACTCCTCTTTACCCCTTTAGAAAAAGCACTCAAGCTACTGTACCCGCGGCTCGAATACCATTAATTGCAAGGAATAGAAGAGAGGGTCCTTCGACACCAAAACAACACCGGCTCCTCTCAAGCCTCTAATAGCTCAATAGTGGTTAAGCCGTAGGCAAGCCCCGTAGGACTCCACTATTAAGACCATAGCTCTCGCCGGTGATGCCCCGTTAACTGCACAAAGGCAGGTGCACTGCAAGGCTGAAAAATCCCTATTCTACTTACTCACAGGCAATTAATAATACCAACCATTTGTAGCTAGGTTGAGGACCTCCCTTCTTGAGCAAGAAAAGAGAAACCTTGAGCTCTGATACCAATGTAACATTTAATGGCCTAATAACTTATGTGTAGCGGAAATTAGCATGAACTTTGTGGGCAATTTATTAGAATAGATTTCTAATGAGAATTACAAGAGTGGTTGGGTGGAGAGAGCAACAAAAATCATAACACCTAGTTAGATAGCATCAACAATACTTTCAAAAGAGAGAGAAATTAAGCTATTGACAACAGTTGAGGACCGGATTTGCATGGAGCCGGTCCCCTCTCCAAAAGGCTTTGTATGATGGTTTCTCCCATGAAGGGAGACATTGTACAATACAATTCCTTGTGTTCCTTCAAGACTAACTAGTGTAATGAAGATGGAAGCTTCGTGCACTGAGCAAAACACTTAATCAAACACAACTTGAATTATCCCCGTTCTCAAACCCAAGAGCTCACACACCTTCGAAGATGGTGAGAGCTAGCAGGGTATGAGAGTAGATTGAGAGGAAGAAGGAGTATCTTACGAGAAAGATGTACATCTCCTCACATAATCACTCATATGTAGCATATGCCAACAGAGTGTTGATGTAGGCTTTTATCTCACAAGCTTGCAGTAGGTGATGAGTTCTCCATTAAAGCTTGGGAAGAGATAGTCTTCTCTTTCTTCACACATGAGCTTGTGTGTGTGTGTGTGTGATAATGCCTTGCAAAAATCAGCCCCCTCTCTCTCTTGGGCGAGCCCTCTTGCTGAAGCCTCATTGGCCCTCCCCAAGTCAAGCCAATTACAATTATGCAGCATAAGTGATAGCCTTCTGACATGTGTCCCCCTTTCCCCTTTTGTGAGAGATTAAGGTAATTAAATAATTAAACTAAACTCTCATTGGACACCTTTGCCTCCTGGCCAATAGGAATCAGGCAAGGCATGGGGCTCCTGAATGCTCATTGGACCCCTTGGGAGACTGCCCAATAGTCTTCTAGGAGACTTAATTCTCATTGGTTTCTTTTATTAAATGTTTTTAAATTAATTAAACTATATTTACTCTAGCTTAATTCTCATTGGTCCACTTCAAGGGTCTTCCAATAGGAATTGGGCACACCTTGTGGGCATCTGGCCTAGGGAGCTGACATGTGTCCGTCATTCCCTTTGTGTAAAGGGAGCCTGTGTGTGTGTGTGTGGATTTCTCTCTCATCCCCTACCTTTAGGGCTCGCCCCCTCCCATGTAGGGATGTGAAAAGACTTTTAGGGCACACACAAAGAATCCAATTTTCCCTAGGGTTGACCTTTGGACACAACCTTTGAATTTTGGAACCTTAGCATTTTGGAAATCTTAATGGGCTGAACCTTAGGGTCTTTTAAGCCCATTGTTACACGTGGTTCTTTTGCAGATGGCCCCCCCTTTGGATCCCTATTTTGCCTCCTTTGGATCCCTACTGTGGCCGGTCTGCTAGCTTAACCAATATTTTAGCTTTCTCTCCCCTGGCCTTCCCCACATTAAATGATGAGTTTAATATCAGAAAATCACTTAGGAGAATTAGATATTGATTATTATGACATTACCTCTCTCTTGAAATCATAGTCGTCCTCGACTATGGTGTAGAGAAGATAAAGCATGTTCATGAGTCCTTTTCTTAGCGGGTAGAGGATCCCTATGTTACCCTACGACATCATTCCACAATGGATGACTATTCCATTTGGCGCTTCCGAGCCTGAGGCTGCCGCAAGCATGTCTGCACATTAGTCCTATCAATCTTCCATAGTAGAGTGACAAGCTCTACTTGGTGTTTGGGAGACGTCGTCTCCGCAAACTTGATCTAAGCATGCATACTACTTCATTTTTGTGCACAAATAAAGAAAAAGAGAGTCTTATAAGACAAAAATTTTGTTCATTTTTAACATTTTGTACATTTGCTTACTCTTGGGAAGCATTGTAAGCATTGACAAGGTTTAGGTTATCCTTTAATTGTATGCCTTGCATCCATCTAGCATCTTCAAAAGGATAATTCTTAAAATTAATAAGATATCATCGGATAGTCATACCGCCTTTTAATACCTTGTCTTCATGTCGGAGAATGGACTCGGGCTGCAGCACCTCCTCTTGGTCCTAGATCTCCGGTGGGTCTTCAATAGTTGGTTCTTGAGGTGGCTCTCCTTTGTAAGGCTTTAATAGGATCACATGAAAAGCATTGTGTATGAGCCAATGATTGGGCAACTTAAGTTGATAGGCCATGTCATTGATTGGCCTATGAATCTGGAAGGGACCATAGTACCTTTTTGCTAGTTTAGCATAGTACTTTTGGTGGCCCGTAGGATTCTTGCCCGTCGTGTGCCTTAATTGAGCCTTGTTAAACTTTAACAAGACCCAATCATTTTCCCACCTCATTAGTTTGTTAGAGAGCTTGGTCTGCATCATGAAGTACTTAAGACTTTGGTGATCCATTCGCAGAATGAAAGGAGTCCCCATATAATAGTGCTTCCATGAGTTTAAGACATGTAGAACTGCAAGGAGTTCCTTTTCGTATATGCCTAGAGCTTGCTCAACAGGGTCAAGCCTTCAGCTCTCATAGCCTATGGCGTGCCCTTCTTGGAGCAAAACAACTCCAAGGCAATCACCACAAGCATCACATTGGACCTCAAATGGTTTTGAGAGATCCGGTAGTGTAAGCACAGGTTGAGAGATAAGCTTTTCTTTAAGCTTTTCGAAAGCATTGTTCTCCTTAGCAGACCATGTATACCTAACGCTTTTTTTTGTTAGGTCGTGTAATGGTCCCGCAATTTGTGAGAACTTTTCTATGAAGCGTCTATAGTATGCACACATACCTATGAAGCTTCTTAGTTCATGTAGATTCCTTGGTTTAGGCCATCCTTTTATTACCTCTAACTTGGATGGATCCATTTGGATGCCATCTTGAGAGATAATGTGACCTAAATACTGAATCTCTTGCAAGAAAAATTCACTTTTCTTTCGATTAACATAAAGTTTATTCTCTCTTAAAACTTGAAATATTACCTGAAGGTGTTGCTTGTGTTCCTCCAATGAATTAGAGTAGATGATAATATCATCAAAGAACACTCTAGTGAATGTTCGATGAGGCCTGAACAGCTTCTCCATCAAGCGGTTGAATGTGGCTGGTGCATTGGTCAAGCCAAAAGGCATGACAATGTATTCGTAAAGACTTAATGTAGTACAAAATGCGGTCTTTACAATGTCTTGATCAACTATCCTTATTTGATGATAGCCACTTTTTAGGTCAACCCTACTGAAGTAGGTCGATCCTTGTAGCTTATCAAAGAGGTCTTCTACCCGTGGAACGGGAAACCTATTCTTGATAGTGATCCTATTTAGTGCTCTATAGTCGACACACATACGATATGTGCCGTCTTTCTTTTGCACTAATAGCACATGTGAGAAAAATGAAGATGAGCTAGGCCTAACCATGCCCTTCTCAACTAACTCATGCAGTTGCCGCATAATCTCCTCTTGTTGAGCTTGAGAAACTCTATAAGGAGGTTTATTAGGCGGTGAACTTCCTGGAAGAAGTTCAATTGCATGGTCATCATTACCTCGTTGAGTAGGTAGCTCACAAGGGATGTCGTCAATAAAAACATCTTGAAACCCCTTGAGAAAATTGGATAACTCTAATTCCTTTTGGTTTCTTTTATTTTCGTTTGTTAAATCATTAGGTTCATTTTGAGAATCTTTATTGACTTGTTGAAAGCTGGTGTATGTATAATGGGGATGGTGTTACCCATTTCCTTAGCATCTATATACATGTCTTTTTCCCTGAACTTAAAGGAGATTCTCCTTTCAGGAAATTTAACATCGGCAGCCAGGCGGTCAAACCATGGTGCCCCTAGGATTACATCCTCATGCTTGAGAGGAGAGATAAAGAAGTCCTCTTTGTCCACATAGCCTTGGACATGAAGCCTCAATTTCCCAATTAAGGGAGTGACTGAAGCCTCTTGCCCCTTAAAGGCACTGTCTGCGGGTAGGACATCTCCCATCTCATAGGATTGTATGCCTAGCTTGGTGGCTAGCTCCATAGATATAAAATTGTGAGTAGAACCAGGGTCAAAGAGAATAAAAGCATCATGTTCTCTTACCTTTCCCCAAGCATGGCATAGAGGAGATCCTTTGTGGTGAGTTTGGTGAGTCTCCTCCTCTTGGATTTCAACCAAGGAAGCTCTAGGAGGATCTTGGCGGTTGTTCTTTTGGGGACAAGCGCGGTACGCATGCCCTTGTTCGCCGCACTTGAAACACCGGTTATCCTTACGATAACGCTCAAGCTCTTCAGGAGAGAGTTTCTTCTTACCTTTGTAAACTCCCTTCTCTTTAGCTTTGTTGGAGTTGCCCTTGGGAGACTTTTGGACATTGTCCTTCCCCTTAGGCTCATTGGAACCCTTGTTTTTCGGGGGCTTATTATTTCTTTTTGCCCCCGTTTGGAAATTGATTCGAGAGGCGACTATAGTGTGGTGTATTACCGCCGATATGGTACGTGGTCTTTGGGAGTTGACATACTCCGCCATTTCTTCGGTTAAGCCCGCACAAAGTTGTTGATTTTGCTCTCCAAAATCCAACTTTTTGAAGACAGTGGCTTTGAGTTGTAGGTCCCAAAACTTGTCTACATATTTGTGGATAGATTCATTGGGAGAGAGCTTTAAGCTTCGCCATTCGGTGAGTACTTTGTCTTTGGCATCTGTGGCCAAAAATTGCTTCATAATGGGAGCTCTTAAAGCTTTCCATGTTCGTGGAGCTTCACCGTTGGCTCGTAGGCTAGACCACCATTGTCTGGCGGACTTTTGAAAGTGCATAGCTACATGGCGTAGCTTAGAGGACTCCATGAAGCCCTCGTCTCCAAACACCGCATCAAATTTTTGGATAAAGGCCAAGACTTTGTCCGTAGCACCAAAGGTACCATCATAGGTAAGGAAAGAGATGCTCTTTCCTCCCTCTTTGAATTTCTTCAACTTGGACGACCTCTTCCATGTGGCATAGGATTTCCTATGGCCTCTTCTTTTTGATGGTTCAAAGGTTGCACCATCACTTTCTTCAGAGGGTGAAGAATTTGAAGAAGGTGGAGAAGAGGGTGAACTCTTTCTCGCCTTTTTCTTGTATTGATCTTTGTCATCTTCACCATAGCTTTCATAAGAGGAAGAGGATGAAGAAGATGGAGAAGAGGGTGTCCTCTTTCTCGCCTTTTTCTTCTCTTGTTTTTTATCATCCCTCTTTGAATTGTGGTGGGGAGAAGAATATGATGGTCTTCTCCGCTTTGGTGGTGATGGAGAGCGTTTAGCCTGCCGTCTTCGTGGAGCCATCTCCGCCGAGGTGGCGGGAGACTCTCTTCTTTCTCGTTCCTTCGGTGGAGTCTCTTGAGTTATCCTTTGGGAAGGAGATAAATCATCTAGAAGTAAATTCTTGAAGCCTTCGTAAGGATTCTCTTCTTCTTCCCGAATCCGAGAGAGACCTCTTCTGGTAGTCTCACAAGGAGGCTTCCTAGGTGTTCTCTTGTCATGGTGATGAGCTTGGAGAATCCCGTGAGCACGGAGCTGCCGTTGCACTTCACTTTGGAGAGATGGATTGCCCATGGCTTGTTGAATCCTAGAAACGAGATAGTTAACAAGCATTGAAGCATCATTAGTAGCTTGCTCATGAGAAAAATCAAAGTTATCAACATTAATTTCACTCTCTTTACTATTGTCAGCCATTCTAACAACTTTTAGGTGTAAACGTTTTAGGTGTACTTTGGCACTGCAAGCCCTAGTTGCTACTCCTCTTTACCCCTTTAGAAAAAGCACTCAAGCTACTGTACCCACGGCTTGAATACCATTAATTGCAAGGAATAGAAGAGAGGGTCTTTCGACACCAAAACAACACCGGCTCCTGTCAAGCTTCTAATAGCTCAATAGTGGTTAAGCCGTAGGCAAGCCCCGTAGGAATCCACTATTAAGACCATAGCTCTCGCCGGTGAGGACCTCCCTTCTTGAGCAAGAAAAGAGAAACCTTGAGCTCTGATACCAATGTAACATTTAATGGCCTAATAACTTATGTGTAGCGGAAATTAGCATGAACATAGTGGGCATTTCATTAGAATAGATTCCTAATGAGAATTACAAGAGTGCTTGGGTGGAGATAGGAACAAAAATCATAACACCTAGTTAGATAGCATCAACAATACTTTCAAAAGAGAGAGAAATTAAGCTATTGACAACAGTTGAGGACCGGATTTGCATGGAGCCGGTCCTCTCTCCAAAAGGCTTTGTATTATGGTTTTTCCCATCAAGGGAGACATTGTACAATACAATTCCTTGTGTTCCTTCAAGACTAGCTAGTGCAATGAAGATGGAAGCTTCATGCACTAAGCAAAACACTTAATCAAACACAACTTGAATTATCCCCGTTCTCAGACCCAAGACCTCACACACCTTCGACGATGGTGAGAGCTAGCAGGGTATGAGAGTAGATTGAGAGGAAGAAGGAGTATCTTACGAGAAAGATGTACATCTCCTCACATAATCACTCATATGTAGCATATGCCAAGAGAGTGTTGATGTAGGCTTCTATCTCACAAGGTTGGAGTAGGTGATGAGTTCTCCATTAAAGCTTGGGAAGAGATAGTCTTGTCTTTCTTCACACATGAGCTTGTGTGAGTGTGTGTGTGATAATTCCTTGCAAAATCAGCCCCCTCTCTCTCTTGGGCGAGCCCTCTTGCTAATTGCTCTTGCCGAAGCCTCATTGGCCCTCTCCAAGTCAAGCCAATTACAATTAAGCAGCATAAGTGATAGCCTTCTGACATGTGTCCCCCTTTTCCCTTTTGTGAGAGCTTTAGGTAATTAAATAATTAAACTAAACTCTCATTGGACCCCTTTGCCTCCTGGCCAATAGGAATCAGGCAAGCCATGGGGCTCCTGAATGCTCATTGGACCCCTTGGGAGACTGCCCAATAGTCTTCTAGGAGACTTAATTCTCATTGGTTTCTTTTATTAAATGTTTTTAAATTAATTAAACTATATTTACTCTAGCTTAATTCTCATTGGTCCACTTCAAGGGTCTTCCAATAGGAATTGGCCACACCTTGTGGGCATCTGGCCTAGGGAGCTGACATGTGTCCCTCATTCCCTTTGTGTAAAGGGAGCCTGTGTGTGTGTGTGTGGATTTCTCTCTCATCCCCTACCTTTAGGGCTCGCCCCCTCCCATGTAGGGATGTGAAAAGACTTTTAGGGCACACACAAAGCATCCAATTTTCCCTAGGGTTGACCTTTGGACACAACCTTTGAATTTTGGAACCTTAGCATTTTGGAAGTCTTAATGGGCTGAACCTTAGGGTCTTTTTAGCCCATTGTTACACATGGTTCTTTTGCAGATGGCGCCCCCTTTGGATCCCTATTTTCCCTCCTTTGGATCCCTACTGTGGCCGGTCTGCTAGCTTAACCAATATTCTAGCTTTTTCTCCCCTGGCCTTCCCCACATTAAATGATCAGTTTAATATGAGAAAATCATTTAGAAGAATTAGATATTGATTATTATGACACTATTGAGCTAGACTATTGATGCTATGATTTAAACCTTCTTTTGTTTTACATTTCTTTACCAACTACGTGAGCTTGATGACAAGTAACTTAAGGTATTTACATTAGGGAAAATTTGGACTCACAAAGAAGCCTTATGAGGAGTTTGACTTCCTCTCTCGTGTCCAAAATGGGCGTGCGGTAAAATGTTTGCAAATCAACTCTAAACTTGGCGGAGATTTGGCAGTTAGAATCTACTCTTCAAGCTCTTTCTATTGATATATAGCACGCCACGAGATTCCTCGTATTTTAAAAGATTCTTTTTTTGATTCTTTAGATTCTAGACGGAGTTGTCACATCACAAGAGAATCAAAAATAGAATCTTTCAAAATATGAGGAGTCTCATGGCGTGCTATATATCAATAGAAAGAGCTTGAAGAGTAGATTCTAACTGTCAAATTTCCGCTAAGTTTAGAGTTTATTTGCAAAAAATTTACCGCATGCCCGTTTTGGACATGAGAGAGGAAGTCAAACTCCTTATAAGGCCCCTTTGTGAGTCCAAATTTTCCCTAATGTAGAAGATGCATCTTGAAGACTGGTCGGCACAGACCGGAGGCTGTGTAGGTTCAAAGGGGGTGAATGTCGTGCCGCTCCGCTCCCAACAAGAAAATGATCAAAGAAAAGCCAATGAGGTGTATTTGAATCCTACATGATTATTCAGCAGTTATAAGGGCTTGCTTACAAGCCAATTTATAAGCTAAAAGTGTACCAGGTGGGGCTCTAAGGGCCAAACGATGTCTAGGTAATGCTAAACAGTGAGTATGCTTGAAGTCGTCATAGTTGGATTTTTATTAATCAAAGATGAAGTACTTGAAGGGCTCTACATGCCTGTCTTTTACGGCTCATCATTCGGAGCTACGGATAATGTAACAAGACTTGATTTTGAGGTGTTTTAGTAATAAATTTTGTTTTCTAGGAAGTTTTGGTCGTTTTAAAGTTAGTCCACTGTGTAGAAGGATGTGTGGATTGTTTTCGTCCAATAAAATTTTTTGATCCGGAAGGCACTTTCTGGGGCATTTTTGAAGGTGTTAACGTGGGATTTTGAAAAAGTGATGTATGAAGCGATTGAAGCCTGCGTTATAAGGAACAACTTTGGTTCTTTGAGTCTTTAGAGATTTTGATGTTTTGATGCTCGTTGAGGGCCAAAGATTAAGAAAAAAGTTGGATTTGCTGTTTTTGCAGAAAATGCTGTTTTGCAGGTTGATTTTCAGCAAATTAGAGCACGCTATAGAAATTTTCCATCACATAGCCGTCGAAGAGCGCAACGAGGGCAACAAGATTGTGTGAGACGGACTTGGGCTGTTTTGGCTCCGTTTGGGAGTTATGTTCAGTTGAAGACAGCTGAAAAATTTGTGGACCTAACCTCTACGGATCGATCACGTTTTTACCTTGTTCTCGCAGGTATATTGGCGCGCAAGTCGAGTCGACCGAACGCCAAAAATAGAAAAGCGGCTATTTTGAGAGGTCGTAGGCTTTTGGAGGAAAAATCAGAATAGAAGGACGGGTGGTGCGTTTTTGGAGGATTCACCGATCTCTCTTCTGCGAGTGCGAGTGCGAGTGCGACGCTACATGCAAGCGAATTGAAGCTCGGGGGTGGTCGGGAGGTTCGAGCTCCGTACAACGGAGTGCACCCATATATTTTGCTCCTCTATTGTATCAAACACTATCAATACAAAGATTTCTTCCTCTTTTTTGCTGTCTATCTCTATTATTCGGTTCCTGTGACAGATAAGAAGTAATGACAGTTTTAAGTTGAATCAGTAGTAGATCCGTACCGGATTGACCACCCGCTGATAAAACCTTGTCATGAGTTTTTTGGAGCAAGGGATTGCGCATATGTACATATACATGCATGGTGCATCAAATAAAGAATCGCCCATTTTTCAGAGCCAGGTGGTACATGGGGCCCACATGTGTACAGGTAGGACACGATGTACATAGTGCATCGATTTTGACTATTACCAGTACCACTGTGTTTTTTCTACAATAAGGAGGAGTTGGTAGCGCCTAAAACTTCTTGAGGAAGCTATCCGCGGGCCGACGACATGAGGTAAGCAGGTGCATCAGATGGCATCGAGTGGCATCAGGAGGCCGAACGGGGTCAATATTTACACGTGGATGAATACGGATACAAAGTGGTGTTTTCTTGTGAGAGTTATGCAAAAAGGTCATCATTAGGACCACTTTTTGGGGCCATTTCACGTGGTTGCGAGACGCATTATTGAAAGGAAATGAGTGTCAGGTGTGCGGATGATGCAAAAAAGGTGACAATTATGCACTGCAAGGTCAGTTTTTGGCCTGATCGGGGTCCGTTTGAGGTCATCTAAAAGGCCAAGGGTGCCCAACTAATAAATCTAAATATGGGAACTGAAAAAATAGAGAGAAGACCAGAAAAAACGTGGAGAAGAGAGGAGGAACAACTGCAGGTGTGTTTTTGGAGCCTGTTTTGGCCGTAAACTGCTCATCCGAGGTCGGATTTGAGCACTTTGACATTGTAGACTGGTGTTTTGGGCCGTTCCGGACGCGATGGAGCTCTCCATTTTGCCAAATTCTTCACTCTTGTCTTGCTATTTTTCTGTGTAAGTTTCTCCTATGAGCGAAGTTTCTGCTCTAGTTTGTGATTGTATCTGGCTTATTTTACCCATATTGTGTGAGCTATTTGCCCCATTGGTGTTGGCCCAAGCTCAATTGTATCTAAACATCAGAAATTCTCCTCTTTTGAGCTGAGTTTTTTGGGTGTGTGTGTGTGTGTGTGTGGAGTGGGAAAGTGGATAGTCTCTCTCCTCTCACTCCAAAGGTGTGTTCCCTGTCTCGGCCAGGTGTGTTGTCTAAGCCGAGTGGTGCCCCATATTGTGTGTGTGTATCTTCCCAAGAGTGTGTGTCGGGTCGTTATAGAGGCGCTGTGTGTGTTTTCATCCCGCTCACATTCTTTTGGCGCCCCCACGGAGGATCTTCTTCGAGTACCTCTGCTTCGAGCTTCGAGCTTCGAGCTTCGGGATTACAGGTTGCAGGTTGCAGATTACAGGTTAAAGGGATAGGGACAGGGACAGGTACAGGTACAGGTGATTCACACAAGTACAGGTAGCTGGAGTATAGTGATATACTAGCAGTGATGTCACTTGCAGTTGTTGTGGGTATGCATCACTTGGCGCCTGTTTGAGCGCATTGTCTGCTCGATTGTACGTTACTTGTGGAAACTGCCATTGTACACATTTGTGGAGCCATACTTGGTTGTATTTGGCAGTCCCAGCCATTTCTGAGACTTGGTCTGGAAGATAGTCATTTCGGAGACTTGACTATACGCGATTTGCATTAGCCTTCATGTGAGGGTCGATAGCGTGAGGTATTTATTGAGCTGGGGGATTCTCAAATGTAGAGATCCTTTCGGTGATACAGGTAGCTGGAGCACCCTTTTTGTGACCTCTCCATAGGCTATGTACTAGTGAGTCCTACTTGATGCTCGGGTTCTATTGTTGATAGTTTATGCATACATATACAGTCTATATTTTGGGTTCCTACTGCTCTATTTCTGGGGAAACTCTGCCAAAATTTTTCCAAGTTATGATGGCTGGTTTTTTGGTCTTCTGAGCCATTTATGCTGTTATGCTGCTGAAATTTTGGCAAAATCAGAGGTTAAGTCAGGTGTGCCTTCTTGGGAGCTTCATGGTTGGCTTTAATGGATGATCAAAATGGCCCTCAATTCACTCCATTTCATTTAACTCAAAGAATCTAGATAAATGTTCATGTGTCCAGGAAGATTTTTTTCCAACAGCGCATAGTCTTTATGTTTGGGCCAAGAAGATTACGAGAGATCTTGGAATGTCTTTTGCCTGTTGTAATTCCGATGATGAACTATGAAAACTCATTTGATGTGCATGTGTTTGTCCTTATCTAAAGTTGAGCTCCATTGAAGTTTCTGGGGATTGGGTAGTCAAAAGTTTTAGGTTCTTGCACGTGTGTTCAAAGGGGTTCTCAAAGCATTGAAACTTGGGTAGCCATGGCTTTCTCTTATCGGGAGTTTCATGGAAGAAGTGATGAAGATGTGGAAGAATTTTTGGAAAAGATGGAGGTCGCCTACATTAGTAACCAGATTCATGACCCTACGCAAATGTTACGCCTTCTCCAAATTTGTTTGAAGAGTGATGCACGAGTTTGGTCCAAGGCATTTGAAGAGGAGTTGCGTGCAGCGGATCCACCTGTAAGATTGAGTTGGGACAATCTAAGGCATGGATTGGAAGTGGAGTTTGTGAAGATAGAAGATCCTGACAAAGTGTGGCAAGAAGTACAAGGTTTGGTGCAGAAGGAAGGTGAGCCAGTAGATGCGTACATACGTAAGTTTTCATTGGCATGGGAGCGAATGTGCAAGGCCTTAGCACCACAGGCACCCCCGCCTGACATGATGAAGAAGGACAGGTTCTTAGCTGGTCTTTGGGAGAATATACGTTGGAGAGTGGAGCTAAAGAAGCCTAGGACATATGAAGATGCACTAGAGGTAGCAAGGAACAAAGAGTGGATGTTGAGGAAAATGAGCCAGTTAGGGGTGGAGTCTTTGCCCATGAGGTCTGAATTTCAGCCTATAGAGTCTTTACAAGGTCGCATGTCAGGGGTTCATCACGAACCACTGGTTCCTGTTACTACTCAGGTTATGCCAGCAGTGGTCACTACAGCAGTGCAAGATGATGGGCTAAGGCAAGACATGAGGCAAATGGTAGATTTGATGAATAATCTCAGCCTAAACATGCTAGGTCAAGTGGGAAATAATCGAGGTTGAGGGAGGTTTTCAAATCATCCAGGAGGTGAAGAAAGGCCTAGGAATGGTGTTGGAAAAAGCAATGGTAGGTTTTGGAGGCAGACGCCCACATGTTATAATTGTGGAGAGTTGGGTCACATCAGCCCGCAATGTGATAAGCCACCAAGGATGGGGGGAGACATGTATCCATTGCCAAGACAGGTGCTAACTAGGTCAAATGATTATGGCATCGAAATTAAGGGAGACGAAGGAACCAGTGGACTGACCCAGGAGGAAAAGGGAAAGACAAAAGTGCTAAGTGTAGTCACCTTGGAGAAGGCATCAAAGCTAGAGGATACATTAGTGATGCCTATTGGGAAGAGGACCACAGAGGATAAGGAAGGAAGAAGTGCCCCAGGTCCTAGTAAGAAGAAAGGAACCTAACACACTCATGCGTTGAGAAGATGGGTCTCACAGTGGCTGGGGTGTCAGGTTTTCGGATCAGATTGGTAAACCATCAAAAAGTAAAATGCTTGGGTGTTGTAAAGAGCTTAGAAGTGGAGGCATATGATGCAAAGGCAGTGGTTGATTTTCATGTGATGCCAGCAGGGTTGCGAGCATATCCTATTATACTGGGCAGACCATGGTTACGTGCAGTGGGAGCTGTTCAAGATTGGCGAAATGGTACGATTAGCCTCTATGGAAAGACACGTACCAAGAAGCTTTATAATATGGACACAAGGAAACGATTAGAGGAGATTTATGAAGATGAGGATGAGTCTAGTGATGGAGACTCTTCCACGGTGACAGATGAGGACAGTGATAGCACTACCAACAGTCATGAGGATGCTGATGTTGCATTTCTTTTTATGGACAAAGAAATCCAAGAGTTTGGTTTAGTTGCATTTGCGAATGAGGTTGAAGATGAAAGTGAAGGGTCTTATGAAGTGATTGAAGGGCTGATGCAAACCAAGGTTGAGTTGTCAAAGAAGCAGGAATTGATGACACAAATGATCAGTGGAGACCTCTCAACTATGGAGAAGGATATATATTTGCACATGCTGGCTAGTTTTCCTGATTTGTTCATTACTTCATATGAAGAGATTAGAGGGTTCAAGGGCGAAGAGATGCATATAGAGTTGAAAGAAGGTGCTAAGCCAGTGCGGCAAAGGCTAAGAAGGATGGGTCAAGAGCAAATGGAAGCCTTGCGAGAAGAGGTGGCAAGTTATTGAAGGCAGGGTTCATAGTCCCTGTGGAGACCACAGAATGGGTGAGTCCAGTTGTAGTCAGTCCAAAGAAGGATGGGAAGTGGAGAATTTGTGTAGATTTTAAACCCTTAAACGCAGCTAGTAAGAAGAACCCATATCCTCTTCCATTCATTGATCAGATCTTGGATTCAGTGGCAGGTTATGAGAGGTACAGTGTGTGATGGTTTTTCAGGCTATTTTCAATTGAAGATTGCTCTTAAAGACCGCACAAAGACAACTTTTATTACGCCATGGGGCTGCTATTGCTACACAGTATTGCCATTTGGGTTGTCAAATGGACCTTCCTTCTATCAAGAGAGAGAAAATTGGGTGTTGGAACCATTCATTGGTAGTTGTGTTAAAGCTTTTATGGATGACTTCTGTGTTTATAGCAGTAGGGCTGAACACCATGAGAAGCTGCAGATGGTATTGGCTCGATATGATGAATGTGGAGGACAACTAAATCCACAGAAATGTTATCTAGCACAGCCAAGGGTGAAGTTATTGGGCCACATGGTGTCAGAAAATGGCATTGAGGCTGATCCAGACAAGGTTAAGTCTATTAGTCTTCTTCCATCACCTACGAGTACGAAGCAATTTGCAACCTTTATACACAAAGTGAAGTACGTGGCAAGGTTTATTCCATTGTCTTCTCAGATTCTTTATCCATTACTTGCTACCACGGCCTTTTGTTTTCTTGACGAGTTATGCTTTTTTGCCACAGTTAATTAATGGTACTAACATGTCAAATGTGGTGAAGAAATGGGTAATTGAGCTGCAAGAGTTTGAGTTCTCTTCTCTAGTGGAAGATAGTACAAGGGCTACCCTAGCTGATTTGTTGACCTACAAGGAGAATCCCCCTATTGTTAAGGAAGAGGTGGTGAGAAAGGTAGTTGAAGAAGTGCCACAGATCAGCAATGCACATGTGTTGTTCTTTGATGGTTCATACAGAAAGAGCCATGATGCAGCTTCAGGGGGTATAGCACTTTATGATCCAGAGGGGAAGCTAGTATGCAAGAGAGGGTTCAAATTGGATGCTCATAGTAACAATGAGGCTGAATATGCTACTCTGGAAGCCGGATTACACATTTGTTTGAAGCATGGGGTTCGAAGGTTGAGCATAAAAGGTGATGCCTTGTTAGTGGTGAAGCAAGTGCTGGGTGTGTGGAAGAGCAAGAACACCTCATTAAAGGAAATGTGCTTCAGAATTCACTACAAGAGGCTATTCATATTAGCGACGCTCACACAGCGACGCTCAAAAAAAAAAACCTCGGCGTTGCTATGAGCGTCGCAAATTTACAAGTAAATTTGCGACGCTCATAGCGACGCCGGCTGGGCTAAAAAAAAAACAGAGAGCGTCCAAAAACTCAGATCTTAGATCTGAGTTTTTCGGCGCCCTCAAGCAAGAGCAGGTAACGCTCTCCCTCTCTCTCTCTCTCTCTCTCTCTCTCTTTCTTCTCCACACACACACACACACACACACACACACACGAGGAGAGGAAGGAGAGCCAGGTATGCTCCTTCCCTCTCCTCACTCTCATGTTCCCTTCCCCTCTGTCTCTCTCCCTCTATCTCTCTCTCTCTCTCTCTCACACACACACACACATAGTGTTTTTGAGAGAGAGAGAGAGAGAGAGAGAGAGAGAGAGAGAGAGAGAGAGAGAGTACAAATATAAACAAAAACGCACACACACATACATAAACAAAGAATGCACACACACATTGAGAGAGGAAAAGAGAGAGAGAGCATGCATAAACAAAAAACGCACACATTGAGAGAGGAAAAGAGAAAGAGAACATGCATAAACAAAAAACGCACACATTGAGAGAGGAAAAGAGAGAGAAAACATGCATAAACAAAAAAACGCACACACATTGAGAGAGAAAGAGAGAGAAACTAATTTAACGTCGTAGGAAACTAATTAAAATTAAAAGACCTAAAGATCTAGCCGACGAGGAGTTGAACTCAAGACCTATTATTCAAGAGGGAAATGGCATAACCAATCTATCATACTTGGCATGGGTGATAGAAAGGTTATACCATTTATCTCTTTTTATTGGCACACACATCCACACACGCTCACACACACAAGAAGAAGAGAGTTATAACGTCGTAGGAAACTATCCTAAAAGACGTTAAAGATTAGGTTAGATGTAGACTTACGTTAAATTAGATTTAGGTTTATTTAAGTTAAATTAGATTAGATTTAGGTTTATTTTTAGTTAGATTTACATTTATTTACGCTAGATTTAGATTTACGTTATATTAGATTAGATTTAGATCTCCATAGACTGCGATGCCTGCATGAAGCGGGTGAAGAAAGCCCTCAATGGAATATAGGGTATTGCTGCCTTCACTCATGGTGGGCTCCGTCGATCCAAAATTACTGGTGAAATGTCTTCAGAAGATAGGGAAGAAGGTGGATCTTCAGGGCGGCAAGAGTCACTACATCCCCGACAATGACCATCTAGACAACCTCTAGTCATTCAACAGCATCAAAGTTAGTAACAAGAGCAAGAACGGTCCAAAGGGCCAATTGCTGTCGTCAAATGTGGATGGAGATGAGGCAGCGTCACCGCCGGAAGTTAACTCTCACATCTTTAGTGATGAGAATGCCAACTCTTGCAGAGTTATGTGAAAAATAAGTTTTAAGGTTCTTATAATCCCTGTTAGTTTAGTTCTTTGTTTTTAATATAACATAATTTACGTTAGATTTAGATTTATGCTATATTAGATTAGACTTAGGTTTGTTTAGGTTTACCCACACACACACACACAAAAGAAGAAGAGAGTTTTAACGTCGTAGGAAACTATCCCAAAAGACGTTAAAGATTAGGTTAGATGTAGACTTACGTTAAATTAGATTTAGGTTTATTTTTAGTTAGATTTATGTTTATTTAGATTTACGCTTATTTACGTTAGATCGAGTCCAGGCAAGAATTACTTACGGTTTAGGGTTTAGAGTTAGGCGAACAGTGAAAAGATCTACTGTGAAAAGATGTTAAGATGCTGTGAAGTGCTACAGCTAGAGAAGAGGCAAAGGGGTTTTGTCCACTACATGCAGTATCATGTAGACGTGGGTCTGTAGATTTCTTGTACCCACAAATATAGGTATTGACCAACAAAGACGAGATTATAACCCGGTGGTTCTGATCTCTGTGCACCTCTAGACCGAGGTGTGCGGGGATTGGACATGACTAGAGAATGTGAGGTAGAGAGAGAGAGAGAGAGAGAGAGAGAGAGAGAGAGAGAGAGAGAGAAGACGAAGAATGCAAATAGAATATTAAATTTGTTGTCCAGGTTATAAGATTTTTATCCTCATTATGAGTAGTGACGAGGATGTGGGACCGTCCAACCGAAACACCTATCTCTCAACGAGGGTCTTATGTCTTTGTAATCAATGCAAGCATGCTGTGCGACGGACAAGACGTGTTTCTTTGCAGCATGTTCACGAATTTGGGGAGTTCGATCCATCTATTATAGATCGAGTTGTTGCCAATTATAACTCGTCGGACTCTGACGCTGGCCAGCAAGCAGCAATCTTGCAACCCAATAGACGTGTTCGCAGGCGCTTTGGTCAAGCAGCATATGTGAGGCCACAAGATGTAGCCTCTGACAGCTCCGAGGATGATCATGCAGAGCACATTCCCAACGAGGCAATGTTTGAGCCCGAGATTGATGAAATGATCGAGACGATCATGGATTCAGAAAGGCTTATCTATGATGATATGAAAAGTGAAGCCGATACGCCATTGTATAATGGAGCACGTATGTCTAGATTGAAAGCACTCCTGGTTCTTCTCAACATGCAGGCAAAGTTTGGATGGAGTGACACTAGCGTCACAACGCTTTTCAGGTGATCTATTACAATTAGTTTACTTTAATAAAACTCTAAATGTATAATGATCTGATAGATTTTCACACGACTGTATCGTATTTTTATGTTGTGTAGATTGCTTAAAGAGCACATACTACCAGCTGACAATGTGATGCCAGATTCCCGAGATGAAGTAAGAAAGATTTTGCGAAACTTGGGGATGGATTACAATTCTATCCACGCTTGTCCTAATGACTGCATTCTTTTCAGAGGGGAATACATAGACATGGAGAAGTGTCCGAAATGTGATTCCGAAAGATATCGAGTAGATCTCCACGGGACAAAAATTCCACAAAAGGTTTTACGACATTTTCCTCTGCTTCCTCGCATCAAGCATTTCTTCGAATGTAAGTCCATGGCCGCCCTAGCATCATGGCATGAGGAGAATAAATCTTCGGATGGTGTGCTACGAATTCCTGCAGATTGCGCAGCCTGGAAACATATAGATGGAACATGGTCGGATTTTGCTAGGGAAGATCGAAATTTGTGCTTAGGCCTGGCTATGGATGGCATAAATCCATTTGGTCAAAGATCAACATCTTACAGTGTATGGCCCATTGTCATCGTCAACTACAACATTCCCCCGTGGTTGACTACGAAGAAGGGGCACATATGGCTAAGCTTGATTGTGCCAGGGCGATATAAAGTGGAGAATATGGATGTGTCTCTTCGTCCACTATTGGAAGAGCTACAATAATTGTGGATTGGCATAGAGGTGGAGGATATGAGCCGACACACAGGACGACGGAATGCTTTGATCAGAGGCATTCTAATGTGGACCATGCATGACTATCTCGGGCTAACAGAATGCTCAGGTGATCTATTGACACTCCTCACTCAGACACTGTAAATCTTGTTTTTTCCCATAGTTGATCTATTATCATGTGTATACATGCAGGGCTTCAAACAAGCGGATACAGAGCATGTGTCACATGTGGACCTAGACTGAATGCACGTAGGGCGCCCTCACTGAAGAAGCAAATCTACGAAGTTCATCAAGCGTATCTTCCAGAGAATCATGTGTTACACGACGGCTTTTTGGGAAGAGAGCCACCAAGAATGTCTGCACAAGCATGGTTAGAGTAGAAGGAGATGTGCGATGACGGATTGCCTCCAGGGATGAAGAGACTATCTCTATGGTACGAGTTACCATATTGGCCCCGACTCATGATCAATTACTTGCTCGATCCAATGCACATATTCAAGAATGTGGGTAATCTACTATGGGACCATCTGACCGGCAAGAAAGATACTTTGGGAGCCAGAGTTGACCTTAGAAATGTGGATCGTATGGAGCAATATTGGCCGCAAACAGTGTCTGATGGATCGATAAAACTCCCTAAAGCACCATGGATTTTCACAGGAGCCCAAGAACGCAAAGTAAAAGAGACCATTCGATCTTTGCGGACCCCCACTTCCGTAATGCACTCGCTCCGAACGTGTTTTACTAAAGAAGGAAAGCTTACCGGTTTGAAGTCACACGATTGGCATAAAATGTGTCAGGTACGTTCATAGTGGACTTTAATATCATTGCATAAAATGTGGACTTTAATATCATTGCTGCACATACTTTACAGTTTATTTTACCGGTTGCCATTGAGGGATGTTTGTCTCTCGACATCCGTAACACAATCTACAAACTTGCAAAGCTGGTGCAATGGATCTCACAAAAGGAGATCAACGTAGACTCCATACCATTCGCCAAACTAAATGCTGCGGAGCTTGTGTGCATGTTTGAGAAACATTTTCCTACTACCATGCTAACCATTCAGGTGCTTCTTCTTGTTCACATAGTTGATGAGGTGGAAATAGCTGGCATAGTTCATTCCAGATGGATGTTCTTCTTAGAACGTTTCATGAAAACGCTTAAGGGATATGTGCGTCAAAAGACACATCCGGAGGGTAGCATGGCAGAAGGTTGGTTGGTATCAGAGTCCCTAGTGTACATTGGAGAGTGGCTAGATGGATTTGATAAAGCTCGGGACACGCTATGGCGAACCATAGATGATGAGCACATATCTGGGATTGTCATGTGCAATCTCGGTGTTGAGAAGAAGATGATGGAAGATCTACAGGCTAAAATCAACCAATTTTGCATGCTTCACAATCCAGTGATGCAAAAGTGGATTTCACAATATGAGGATGCAAAGCAAGAGCGACAAAGGGCACGAATCGAGTGGAGACGGGGAAGACGACCACCGATGCACTATCCGACGGTTCTGGAGAGCCTACCAACATTCATGAGCTTAAGATGGTTGCACAACCAATTGAAAAGAGCACAACAATGCAGTGACGAAGTGACTGAGGAAGAGTGGGAGTACTCTCGGGGTTGCGCGACCAAGGTAAGTTTGCAATGTACGACTAGCTAGTGACTTTATTTCTAAACGTTTGAACGGCCACTCATAATCTTTGTTCGTTGTAGTATAATACACAGCAGCATGGTGTAAAGGTCGACATTTTAGGGTGGAACGGATCGACAAAAAGCGTTTTACTCAAGATTGTGGAATCATGGCAAAATTTGAACAGTCTAGTCGACGACGTTCCTCTAATGCAGATCCTGTGGTGGTGGAACTCACTTACTTCGGCACGCTACAAGAGATTTTGAGGATCGATTACATAGGATTTTTTGTCGACTTGTTCGATGTGCAATGGTTCAAGATAATCATGGAGGGTCGCAACGCTACTGTGCGTAGAGGAGAGTCTGGTTTTCTTGAGGTGGATTCTACTAAGAAATGGAATGACCTAAGAGACACTTTCGTACTACCCGAGCATTGTGAACAAGTAAGTATGTAAATAGTTAACATCCCCCTTTTACAAGTTATGTGCTTGAAAGCTCTCATGTAAGTTATGTGGCTCTGGCAGGTAATATTTCATCCTACAAAGTCTACATCAAACTGGTCGTATGTCATAGAGGTAGCCCCTCGTAGTGCAAGGACGTATGAAGGCTACCATGTGTCAATCACAACGGCATCAATGGAGGAGATCAGAGAAGATGCTCAATCAAAGCTGTTGCGGTGGTGCCAGACGAGCATCAAGATGCTACTACTCTATATGGGGTGCATGCAGAGGAGCTACAAAATGAAACAGAGGATATGTGTTTAAACGGAGAGCTCTATATAGATATAGGAAGTTATGCTGAGTTATGCGAGGATGAGAGAGAGATCTCTTAAAGCCACAAATATTGTATTTGAACAATTTTGCTCCGTGTTGTAAAAGCTCTGGCTCTCTAAGTACCTTCCATGGTGTATAACGCTCTTTTCTACTCGCGCTCACATCTTTTGATTGAAAATTCTGAGTTTTCAACTTGCCTCTTCTATCACTCAATTCATTGCGTCATTGTATTTATATGCGTCATTACGTCATTGTATTTAATGGTCTTTGCGTCATTGTCTACTCTATTCATTCAATATTAAGTTTAAATATTCGTGTGTTTAATGCAGGTATGGATGATGAGGAGTTTCTTTCTTCTTTGTCACCGCAGCAGAGACAGTGGTACGTGGAGCGTCATCGCTCTGGCGCATCATCGCACGTTCCTACTCTATCCGCATCTCCCTCTCTTTTGGAGCATTCGGCGCGCTCCGAAGCTTCGGCGTCGACGAGACGAGCTTCACACTCGTCTAGACACCGGCGCTCTAGTGGCGGCGGTGGCGGTTGTTGTGGGGATTCCGCCGCCGATGCCTCCACACCGCCTTGTGTTCGACGAGGCTCTTTACCCTCCCCTTCTTTGCCCGCCCCCACACGAGCCACAGCATCGCCATCTACGCCAGGTTTTGCGCGGCTGACTGTTCCTAGCAGCTACACACCTCTACCTACTCCGCCAGGAGCCACCCCACTCGACACTCCTCGCTTAGGGGCCCAGACGCCGGTGGAGACACCTGACGTCCGTACCCCCATCGACACGCCGCTAGAGACCCCTGCCGGGACACCCAGGTTCACGCGTCACCGGCCAAAGGGCTTGCCTTACTCCGTCGACTTCAGCGGCGGCATCATCATGGATGATGACGGCAAGAAGGTGATCTCGCGCATGCGTGGTCTTTGCTCTCAGTTGTTTAGACACTACATACTAAACAAATGGAGTGAAGTACCAAGTGATTTAAAAAATAGAGTCATCAGCATACTTCATGATGAGTTTCCCGTTCCAACACGGGATCAGCGCTTCAATGAAGACCTGATGAAGATTCGAATGTGCGAATACTGCAAACACAAGCGTTACGAAGTGCAAAAAGCAATCATGGGTGGAACAGGCCAGATTGGCTGGCCAAAGAAGATTGGAAGAATGTGAAGAAAGCAGCGCGCGAGAATTCTGACAAGTGGAAGCAACAAAAGGATGCAGCCAGAGCGCGAGTAGAGGCAGGGAGCTCGCACCACTTGGGGAGCGGTGGATGGGTATCATTTGAGGCCGATTTTGTAAGTGTTTTTGCATTGATCTTTATGTTCGATAGTGTAGGGTTTATGAGTTTTTTAATTCTAACATAATGAATTCTTTGTATGTTTTGACAGTGGTCGATGACAGGATGTGATCCCACACCGTACGAGCGCGAGTACGCAGGCAGGAAGGGCTTAAACGCCCTGATGGACATTCTCAGTTCTCGCGGCGGCATGGTTAGTATTAGGGTTTACTCTTTTCTATTTTTTGTATTGTTTTATAAATGTCGTTATATGTTTATACTTACTGAAAGCTGTCTTATTGTTTTTTTTTGCAGAATCCGACAGATACGCCGCTTGGATGCGATGAGACGTCTGACTAGACGACGTCAGTTTAGCAGTAGCTAGATAGCATTAGTTTAGGGTTTCTCATAGCTTATGTATCATGAGACAAATTTTATACGTCTTTTTGAACCATGTATATTATTACATTTGTCACCGCAGTTCATTTTGCCAATCAATTCTTTATGCCTATGATGTTGTACAATTGTCATTATTACATTTGCCAATCAATTCATTTTGCCTATGATGTGTACAATTGTCAATTTTGCAAACAATGCGTCTTGTGGGTGACTATTTTGGGTCTATTATCTACCCTTGCACTTTTTTTAAAAAGTGAATCAAGTACAATATGGTTGATCCGTGGCAGGGCATTCAATGCCCTGTCACCAAAAAAAATTTCTCTCGGGCGTCGCTATTTATGGCTCTGTAGCGTCGCTATGAGCGTCGCTATATACTTCTGTTTAAACGTCGCTATAACCGTCGCTATAGACGTCGCTATAAGCGTCGCTATATAGCGACGCTCATAGTGACGCCTATAGCGACGCATATAGCGACGCTCTCGTAGCGACGCTATTAGCGACGGTTTTAGGGACGTCGGGGGTTATAAAAACCCAGTGTATTTCCGTCGCTAACAGCTTCACAAGAGCACACAACCTCTTGTAGTGATTAAAGGCCTGTTAAAAAAGTTTGAAGCATGGATCATCAGACACATTGAACGTGCTCTAAATGGAGAGGCACATGAAGTAGCTCAAGGCATGATTGGGGAGCTATTTGTGTTGAGGACCACTTTACCTCTTTATCATGGCCGGGAAAGTTTGGATCAAGAAGAGGAGTTTTTGCTAACAGGAATCATTCCAAAGGAGATTCAGAAGTCTAAGAAGTATGGCTTTGTGCGTAGAGCATACAGGTACAAATTGATTGGTGATGTCTTATACATGAAAGGGGCTGATCTCGTGTTGAGACGTGTACCTTGGCGGGATGAGCTTTACAGAGTGTTGGAAGAGAATCATGAAGGCGCATGTGGTGGCCAGTTTGCTCTAAAGATCACCTTGCATAAGATTTTTCAAGAGGGGTATGTATGGCCTAGTTTGCACAAGGATGTTCACCATTGGTGTAGGTCTTGAAATAGGTGTCAATCATTTGGGAAGAGAGTGTTGAAGCCAGAGCTACGAAAAACCATTATGGCGTTTGATGTGTTTGAAAAGTGGGGGATTGATGAAATAGGCCTGATACCTATCACAATCAGGGACAAAAGCTATATTTTGACGGTAGTGGACTATCTTTCTAGATGGGCAGAGGCTATACTAGTAAAACAGATCAATGCAAAGGATGTGGCAAAATTTGTGTATGATGAAATATGTTGCCTGTTTGGGGTGCCACTGGAGCTACTTTCAGATAAGGGGCCTGGCTTTAGAGCTAAACTGCTAGATTTTCTATGTGCAATGATGAAGATTAGGCATCAGCATACCACTCCTTATTATCCATAGTGTAATGGCTTAAATGAAAGATTCAATGGTGAGTTGGTACAGATTCTTTCGAAAGTGATAGAGCACCAAGGAAAGAATTGGGATTTGGAATTGCCTAGTGCATTATGGGCTTACCATACTTCGGTGAAGACAGGTACAGGGTTTACTCCATTTCATTTGGTGTATGGAAAAGAAGCACTATTGCCTGTGGAAGTAGAGTTTCCTGCGGTCAAGATGTTAGAGAAGTTTCTTGGGCCGCCTAGTGATGCATTCGAAGAGAGGCTCTTACAGCTACAAGAGGTTCAGCTGGATAGGATGAGTGCATTGGAACATTATGGGCAGATGCAAGATAGGGCTTTCGCAAAGATAAATGAAAAGGTCAAAAGTAAGGGTATCAAGAAGCATGACTTGGTTTTGCGCTACAACAGTAAGCTGGACAACACCTTCCAAAAGAATTTTCAAATTAAGTGGGAAGGCCCTTTCAAGGTAGTGGAGTGTTTTTCAAATGGCACATATCAGCAGGCTAACCTGGATGGTGTTCTACATAAGTCAAGGGTAAATGGATTGCGTCTTAAATTGTATCATTCTAGATTGATGATGGTGGAGCAAGATGAACTGTCTGTGGAGCAAGCAATGTTGGTGAAGGATGAGGAGACCTGTAATGCGGCGAGTCTCATATCGCTCTTTGCTGCTGCTGATCATGAATGATCTAGCAGGCTAGGGGATGGGCAAATTATGTCAGGAGTTTTTTGGAGCAAGGGATTGCGCATATGTACATATACATGCATGGTGCATCAAATAAAGAATTGCCCATTTTTCTGAGCCAGGTGGTTACATGGGGCCCACATGTGTACAGGTAGGACAGGGTGTACATAGTGCATCGATTTTCACTATTACCAGTACCGCTGTGTTTTTTCTACAATAAGGAGGAGTTGGTAGCACGTAAAAATTCTTGAGGAAGCTATCCACAGGCCGACGACATGAGATAAGCAGGTGCGTCAGATGGCATCGAGTGGCGTCAGGAGGCCGAACGGGGTCAATATTTGCACGTGGATGAATACGGACACAAAGTGGTGTTTTCTTGTGAGAGTTATGCAGAAAGGTCATCATTAGGATCACTTTTTGGGGCCACTTCACGTGGTTGCGAGACGCATTATTGAAAATAAATGAGTGCAAGGTGTGCGGATGATGCAAAAAAGGTGACAACTATGCACTGCGAGGTCAGTTTTTGGCCTGATCGGGGTCCGTTTGAGGTCATCTAAAAGGCCAAGGATGCCCAACTAATAAATATAAGTGTGGGAACTGAAAAAACAGAGAGAAGACTAGAAAAAAAGTGGAGAAGAGAGGAGGAACAGCCGCAGGTGTGTTTTTGGGGTTTTTGGAGCCTGTTTTGGCCGTAAACTGCTCATCCGAGGTCGGATTTGAGCACTTTGACATTGTAGAATGGGGTTTTGGGCCGTTCTGGACGCGATGGGGCTGTCCATTTTGCCAAATTCTTCACTCTTTTCCTGTTGTTTTTCTGTGTAAGTTTCCCCTATGAGCGAAGTTTCTGCTCTAGTTTGTGATTGTATCTGGCTTATTTTACCCATATTGTGTGAGCTATTTGCCCCATTGGTGTTGGCCCAAGCTCAGTTGTATCTAAATATCAGAAATTATCCTCTTTTGAGCTGAGTTTTTTGGGTGTGTGTGTGTGTGTGTCTGTGTGGAGTGGGCAAGTGGATAATCTCTCTCCTCTCACTCCAGAGGTGTGTTCCCTGTCTCAGCCAGGTGTGCTGTCTAAGCCGAGTGGTGCCCCATAGTGTATGTGTGTATCTTCCCAAGAGTGTGTGTCGGGTCGTTATAGAGGCCCTGTGTGTGTTTTCATCCCGCTCACAACGGCAAAGATGAAAGGAATGCATGGGTCCGAAGTGCTCACTTCCAGGATGTCGATCTTTCCAGCTCATCAATCGGGGTTTCGATTGGCAAGATATGGCCAGTTTAAGTATCGCCGGGGACCGGGTTCAAACCACCCTGGTCGCCCTGATTAGTCACATTCCTCTGGCTTAATGCAGTGAGGTGCTCAATGTGTATGCCAAATGTGGGCCGATGAGGAAGCATTTTTTATGATATGCCCAGCCTTGAGGGGATGACTCTCCAAGAGCAATCACTTTCACTTGCTTCTTGCAGGCATGTGGCACTATTGAAGAATTTTTATGACACTAAAATTCATGATGATATTGCTAATTGATGGCAACTGGAGAAAGATGTTGTGCTTGACAATGCTTGCCCGGCATTTGTGCCAAATGTTATGCCCTTACAGTAATTATGGCCGTCAATGAAGGAAAGCTTAGCAATGCATCGCTCAATAGCTATGCCAAATGTGGTTCCTTAAAAGGGCATGACTGTCCACTAAGTCAAAAAGGCCATCCTAAGTAGTGTGGCCGCCCACTAAGCCATGAAAGGGATTTTTTTTAAACCTAATGTGAAGAGAAGGTGGGCATGGCGAGTTGAGCCAAAAAGACAGTGCAGACAAAGGAGGTTATGCTCGTGCTTGCCTGTATGAGCGGCAGATGAGGGCACTGCAGTGATGAAAAAGCATCTCCTCACCATGGCGATCAACTTTGGTCCGACTCCCGGGACGATTGGTGCAAGTCCAAAAGCGCCTGCCACATCACCAAGGGGTACCCAGTAGCGATGTCACTAATGGGTTCCTTAGCCTTTTTTTTAGCAAAATAAAAGCCCATGCAAAGTATAAAAGAAAAGGGGGAGGCTCTACTTGAAGTGTCGTGTGATTTTGTGGGCTCTCCTCATCATCTTATGGAACTTTCTCTCTCCGGGGAAAGGAGGCAAAAGCTCTTAAACACTCATTAAGCAAGTCATTAGGAGGGCTTTCATAACGAGCTCGTGGGCAAGCAATTAAGCCATCTTAAGCTCTCATTGATCTCTTTAGCGAGAACCATGGTAAGCTTCATACGTTCTCTAAGCCCAAGCTTTGAATCCTAACGTCATAAGCCAAAGGTAAGCCTAACCTCTCATCAATCAAGCTTAAGCCCGATTTCATAATTTTTGAAGCTAAGCGAAGCATAAGCTCGGATCTCTTAAGCTCTTCTGCCAAGCCAAAGCCAGGCTTAAGCCTAATATCATAAGTTGAGCTCTAATCCTAATCTCCTTAATTCAAACCCAAAGCTCCCTAATCTCTCAAGAGCTAAACCAAGTTTGCCCATTCTCACTCTCATAAGCCATAAATCTTAAGCCAAATTAGACGGCCATTGGAAGACAAAGTTCCTATGCCATAGCGGGAAGAAGCAGAAGGCAGTACAAAGCAGTTCATTATAGATTTTCTTGATTAGCACTTGGATTAAGCTAGGTTCCACCTTGTAAGGAGCATAAAGTCTCCATTAACGTTTGATTAATCATGGAAACTGTGGATTAATGGGTATTAAGCGAACTGTTTGTTTTGAGCTATGTTTTCGCTAATTGTGTCTGCTGCAACTCTTTCTTCGCACCTCTCACAGCCAGGGGCCCGGTGCCTTCCCGGCTCACCTTTCGGACACTTATCCCCTGACACCGTCTAGGGCAAGGGGCTAGGAGCCCACCTATGTAATGGGAGGTTGGGAGGAGGATCCAAGGCGTCTAGTCCCCTACTTCTTATATTGGTACCAGAGCAAAGTTTAGCCAAGAGGACGTGGAGCCGACCATTTTTTAGCGTTGCATGTTGCATGAGGCGGGGAGGTGAGGCGTGAAGATTCTCTACACATGGAAAACAGCTACGATCACTGCGTGGGAAGTCCCGCTTGCGAGGAGGAAGCTGCATCACCACCTGCACGAAATTGGCTGATTGCGGGCAGTATCTTGCTCTCTCTTGCAGTGCACAGTGTTGCCATGGATTTTGATATCAACATGACCTTTGATCTTGAGCATAAGACGCTGACAGGAAAGAAAGTAGAGCAAGATACTACCTCTCAATAGCTCGCCCACATCGTTAAGCATACAAATAGATAGTAGAGCTCAAGCCTTTCTATCACTCTATGTCCTTTGTCGGCAGCACCTGGCCGTAAGTGGAAGCATTGGAGACCAGCTCTCTCAAATGTTTACTTCATGAACCATCAATGATGTAGATTCGTATTAATAATTCCCTGTGTAGAGGAGGTATATGCAATCCGAGCTGCCTCAATGGGGCCACCTGCTACAGGATGAGATTCCCTTCAACGTGAATGCTTGATCACCCTTTCTCTGACAGCACGCCCACCACCTGAGCTCTATACATCTTGGCCTTTGATACTCTTCTTTCCGTGACTGTCCCCTCCGTACAGCTACCCAAATATTATAACTGAAGAAACCAACCCCAACCCTCCCCTATCTCCTTACTGTAGCGCTCTCTGATCCTCTTATTCATGGAGCACGGCCAAGCGTCATGCTAATGGCCTGATAGTGCTTTCAACTTCTTGCTCTCATCTTGTGACTGCCCGATGACCTTTCCTTCTCTGAGCCCGTCTCCAATGCTGTCCAGCCTCTGTTGTTGCCGGTCACCCCTCTCGAACTCTTGTGCTAGTAGAGCTCCTAAGCTCTCCACCCCTGCAGCGCTATGTTGTGGAAGGGATCGGCCTCCTGATCTTGCTAGGCATAGCCGGCCCTCAAACCAAGCTCTCTCATAACCTAGCTTCTGTGAACCTCCTTGTGACACAGTGAGCTTGCCCTTTTGTATGTACAGCTCACTTCCACTGGATTGAGGCTTGCCCCCTTCTCAAACAGCGATGGTCCTTCTCCTAGCTTCTCTGAGTACACCCTCTTCTCCTACACCAAGCTGTCTCCTTGTAGCCCGTCCACCCTTTTTGCTTCCTAGGTGGCCTCCTGTTTATGCTGCACTATCTCAAGCCTTTGCGATGGTCACGAGCATGGAAACCCGTGTTGCCCACCACCATGTAGCATAGTCCTCCCAAACGAGGCGGTATTCAGCTCTTGTAGTTCGTGTACCTCCTTCCAAGCTGGACCCCTCGTCTCCCCTCTGGTTGCCCTTTTTGGCTCTACCTTGCGATTTATGGCTGCTTTTCACGTGCATACCATGCATGCAATCATTGCGAATGACCTCCCAAAACAGCCATTTGCATTTCCTTTTATTTTTGAACTAAGGGTTGAGTCCCACCAAAATATTGCTTTTTACCCACTTGACACTCGAGTTTCCCGTGCATCATAGCCATTGAGCTTTAATCTCACTAACCTTGGCCTCTAACCTGACAAGCGCATCAAGTTCACTTTATTAGCCCCACCGAACACATTGACAATGCCAACGAAGTGTGCCAATGTAGCTCCCATGTAGCATAGCCTAAATGATGCTCGACTCTCAATCACCTCTATCCAGACACAAACAATGGATAATGACATCGAGGTGAACATTCCGCATTTAGGCCTTCTATAGAGACTAAGGACCTTTGTCAAGCTTAAAGTTGTGATGAGACACGGGAATACAACAATAGAATAACTGAAATTTGCAAGTACACAAAGTAGACGCAGGAAATCAGAGATGTATATTGAAATCAAATCCCGGGTAGAAGAAGAATGTAGCTCGTATCAACCTCCCGACCACCCCCCAGCTATCTCACTCTCAAACTCACTCTCAATCTGTGCACAGTTCTCAATCGCACTCACTCTCACTCTCAATCTCAATCACAAGGCGCCTTCACTGTAGAATAGCCTCCTTCTCCAAAGGATGTCTTCTTCACGCAAGGAAAAGTGGCTATTTTTGTCCTTCTACCAGTCTTTAGCAAAAGTGGCCTAAAATAGGTTTCGAATAGAGACGTCCTGCATTCAAACGCATAAAAACCACAAAACGCAACCGACACTCCCGAGTTAACAATTTTAGAAACCTTCAAAAAATTAAAATAAAATTGAAGTCCACAATTTCTAGCCATTTTCAGCGAGCCATAACTCCCAAACGGTTCAGAATTTGACCGGGTCTGTCTCACATGAATTTATTTGTCTCATTGAGCTCTTCGAGAGTTGTGATATGCAAAAAATCCATATCCTGCTCAGTTTGCCCGAAAAATTACCTACAAGTCAGCACTTTTCACAAAAACAGTCTAAAATAGCATTTTCTCACTTTTTCTCTAATCTACGGGCAGAAACGGGCATCAAAATGCAAGAACCAGCAAAAACACAAAGAAGAAATATTTTCCTCGTGTCGAGGGCTACAAGTGCTACATACAAAACTTTTCCAAATTTTGACCATAGTACCCTCAAAACTGGCTTCCGAGGGGTGTCCCGGGTCAAAATTTGAAACTTCACGAGAACGATTAAAATGAAATCCTGTACTGTGGAAAAACGCTGGAATGAACAAAATGTACTCTAAACAAAAATATTTATCAAAACTTTGCAGAATAAGTCCTATTACAAAAGTGCATCAATTCTTTTGCAAACTTGGTCAAATGGAGAGCTGTAGACCATAGCCAAGAGCACACATCCAAAAATTGGCATTGTCTAGCACTATACAAGCAACTATAGCTCACTCAAAAGTGGTGAAAACCGAGCACACCATATAAACATGAGCCGGAAAACTTCAAACCAAAAAACTCCTATCATAGTTTGCCAATCCGCCTAGCCTGGTGGAGCATTGATGCATAGCAGCAACACTAGTAGCTGCTCATTCCACCTGGATCCCACGCAAAAAAACTTGGCATTCCATGAATCAAATAAGTAGCCAAGCCTCCACGTGGCTCCCAAGAAAAATTCAAAAGCTTGCCATGCATTAACATCACACCAAGAAACACATCATAAACTCTGTCATCCTCATGCATATGAGTCGTAAGACTTCCCTCCTCCTAATCTCCTGCACAAAAACCTGTAGTTGGGCTACTACAAGCCACACTACATTCCAAGGCCTGGGAAACACTTGAAACCGTATCATGAGAAGATACTGTGGCCCTCAAGACACATTGAAAGGCACACATGCCTGCAAAGAGGCAAACAAATCCCTTAAACACATTCACAACATCTGCACAAGTATCATCATTATTTGGAGCATCTATGGCCTTCTCAAGGGGCACTTTCTCATCAAGTAAACTGTCAAAATCCTCACAAGTAACATCTTCCAACATATATATACCAGTACTAAAGATAAAACAAAAGGATACATCAACGCCTGCTTTTGATAAGAGGCTGTAAAAAAAAACAATATCATCACTTACATCATCACACAAACTCTCCACCTGCACCACTTCTTCACACATATCCTCATCATCAAAAAACTCATAACGGACTCTTCAACTAAAGCATCCTCACTCTTCTCTGCTATTGGTTGCACACATTCCTCACAGGAGAAAAGTCCTTGTTGTCCCCCTCCTATGCTTACATCTTCACTCTACGTAGGAGATTTCAAAGTCTCCTTTTCTCTCTCAACATTTTCAAATCCCACCCTCCATCTTTCTTTTAGTGATCTGATGTTCCTCATGCATGGAGCCAAGTCAAACACCACCGAGTCATTGCAGGAAGACTCTTCATCAATAGATGCATCATCGAGCGAGGCACTATCACATAAATCATCTTCTCACAAAAAACTGGATGTATCAGACTCAAAATTGTTACAATATCCATCTTCTAAAACCTCATCATCATAATGCATAGGCTTTGCAACATATGAGTCTTCCACCATGTGAACCACCGACCTCTCCATAAGGGGCAAGCCATACACATCCGACTCCCAAGTGTCTCCCGTAAACAAGCTCCACAACATATGCCAAAACTCACCTTGTAGTGATTCAAAAGTGGTGACAAGGGAGTCATTAATTGAATCTTGAGGCTTTGGCAACCTCTAATAGTGCATCAACAATGAGACTTTCAAGGTTGACCAAGTATAACGCCGCTCGTCCGGAAGCACATGCAAGACCATAAAAGAATCATGAGACAAGCCCTGTGAAGCATATGCAGATTTTGCTACATCACTATCAATTGCAAGGCATCATCTCATGCTCAACTTGTGTTATCCAAGACTGTATAAATTCACTTGCAGTGCCGCAAAAATATACATGATCTCTTGGTGGCAGCTTTGAACATGCATAATATTTCAACAAAGCATACTTTATGAGTTTCCAACTATATGGCACCTGATCAGGAGGACATTCATAGAAATGCCAAGCATCGTCGTACAACTTCTTATACATGAAATCAACCTTCTCTACATCATCAAAGATATTAAGCTTTAAAAGCAACATATTGTCATGGATGCTTGAGAGTCACTAGCTGCCTGCATCATTGCCTATGTCATCACCTACATCATTGCTAGAAGGCTCTAGAAGGATCTAGAAGATTCTAGAAGTTCTAAAAGTATCAAGGAGATTCTACAAGTTTCTAGAAGCATGGAGAAGATTCTGGAAGAATCTAGAAGTTTTTGGAAAGCTCTAGAAAGTTGAAGAAGGATCTAGAAGTTTCTAGAAGTATGGAAAGATTCTAAAGTCCTCAAGAAGAACCTAGAAAGTCCTAACCTCATAAAGTAACCTCCTCAAGCACTAGTATAAATAGGGGTCTTGGGCCACAAGCCCCTCAGTCTTGCCAACACCAGTTGTGAGCCTCCTATGATGAAATCCCTCTTCTACTTCTTATGTTCAAGTCTTGTCCTTGCAATCAAACCTTGACTTGTACTTACGTCATGTAATCCAAGTCTTGTATCTAGCTCTCTTAATAAATATTAAGTCTTGTAATCAATATTAAGCTTATCATCAAATCCAAGTTCTTGTACATTGTGAGCGCCTCCTCCTGCTCTATTCTAGCTTTATACGCGCTCATAAAAGTTTGGCAAGACTACCATCTCTTCATCTTCTCAAGCCATCATGGAGCCGACGATGGAAGGCGTCATCACGGCATTGTAAAGTATCCAAGCTCAGTTACAAGAACTTCGCGAGAGTAACACTCAACTTCAAGCAGTGCAACCCCTACTCTTGGGACCGCCGTTGCAAAATCTTCATCGTCAAATTCAAGAACTTCAAGAGACAAGCACACATCAAGCACAACCTGCAAGATCTAGCTATTCTCAACAACATAAGAAGGAGCCGAAGGTCAGCATGCCTGCAAATTTTGATGGGACTAGATCAAAGTTTATAGGTTTTCTCCAACAAGTGCGTCTTTTCATTCGAATGCAACGAGAGCGTTATCCAGATGATGCCTCTCAAGTAGGCCTTATCAGGACCCTCCTCTTGGGTACGGCTCTCTCTCACTACAAGAGGTTGTGTGCTCTTGTGACGCTGTTAGTGACGAAAATACATTGGGTTTTTATAACCCCCAGCATCGCAAATACCGTCGCTAACATCGTCGATACGAAAACGTCGCTATGAGCGTCGCTATAATGGTCGCTATATGCGTCGCTATAATCATCGCTTTATAGTGACGATTATAGCGACGTTTATTACAGGCCATCTATAGCGACATTTATAGCGACGCTGCAGAGCCTTATATAGAGATGGTCATAGCGACGCCCGAGAAAATGTTTTTTTGGTGACAGGGCATTGAATGCGCTGCCACCCATCAACCATATTCAATGTTTCATTAATTGATTCACCTTTGAAAAAAATTGCAAGGGTAGATATAGACCCAAAGTAGTCACCCACAAGACAATATAACCATTAACTCATCATCCATAGTATTGTTTGTAGAATAAAGATACAAAACTGACAAGCGTAAATTGATGAAAGTAAATCAATGACAATTGTACACATCATAGGCAAAATCACTTGATTGTTAAACTTTGCAAATGTAATAGTTACAACACCATTTTCATTATTGAAAAAATTTACATGGTTTTCAAAAAGACATATAAAAGCGTCTCATGATACATATGCTATGACAAAAAGAAACTAATGCTATCTAGATACGGCTAGACTGACGTCGTCTAATCAGACGTCTCATCGCGTCCAAGCGACGTATCTATCAAATTCTGCAAAAAAAAAACAATAAAATAGCTTTCTATAAGTATAAACATATAGCGATGTTTATAAAACAATACAAAAAATAGAAAAGAATAAACCCTAATACTAACCATGCCGCCGCGAGAACTCAGATGTCCATCAAGGTGTTTAAGCCCTTCTTGCCTGCGTACTCGCGCTCGTACGGTGTGGGGTCACGTCCTGTCATCGACCACTGCCAAAACCCACAAAGAATCCATTATGTTAGAATTTAAAAACCCCTAAAACCCTAAACTATCAAACATAAAGAGCAATGAGAAAAAACTTACAAAATCGGCCTCAAATGATGCCCACCCGCCGCTCCCCAAATGCTACGAGCTCCCTACCTCTACTCATGCTCTGGATGCCTTCTTTTGTTGCTTCCACTTGTCGGGATTCTCGCGTGTTGCTTTCTTCGCATTCTTCCAATCTTCTTTGGCCAGCCAATCTGGTCTGCTCCACCCATGCTTGATTGCTTTTTGCACTTCGGAACGCTTTTGCTTGCAGTATTCCCGCATTCGAACCTTCATCAGGTCTTTATTGAAGCGGTCATCCCGTGTTGGAACGGAAAACTCGTCAAGAATCATGCTGATGACTCTGTCTTTTAAATCACTCGGTACTTCCCTCAAGGTGTTTAGTATGCAGTGTCTAAACACCTGAGAGACAAGACCGTGTATGCGCAAAATCACCTTCTTGCCTTCATCATCCAAGATGATACCGCCGCTGAAGTCGACGAAGTAAGGCAAGCCCTCTCGTCGCTGACGCATGAACCTGGGTGTCGCGGCAGGGGTCTCTAGCGGTGCGTCCACTCTAGTGGTGTGTAGCCGCTAGGAACGGCCGTCAGCCGCGCAAAACGTGGTGTCGACGGCAATGTCGTGGTTGGTGTGGGGGCGGACAAAGAAGGGGAGGGTAAAGAGCCTCGTCGAACACAAGGCGGTGTCGACGTATTGACGGAGTCATCCCCACAACAACCGCCACCGCCACTGCCACCACTAGAGCGTCGGTTCCTAGACGAGTGTGAAGATTGTCTCGTCGTCACCGAGGCTTCGGAGCGTGCTAAATGCTCCAAAACAGAGGGAGACGCTGCCAGAGTAGGAACGCGCGATGGTGTGCTAGAGCGATGATGCTCCATGTACCACTGTTTCTGCTCGGGTGACAAAGAAGAAAGAAACTGCTCATTATCCATACCTGCATTAAATACAAGAACATTTAAACTTAATATTGAATGAATGGAGAAGAGAACATTGACAAGTAGATAGATAGAGAGAGAGAGAGAGAGAGAGGGGGGGGGGGGGGGGGGGGGGGGGAGGATTCCTGTGTAGAGAGAATTCGTTGAATTTCTGTGAATTTGTAAAAGCACCGCGCTCCGGGTGTGATGGAGACTGAAGCTGCAATCGCGGAGGTGATCTATCTCTTCTTATAGATGTTGCTCGTCCGATCAACTAGATCTAGCGGTGGGACGAGTAGCATAGGCTATGAGCAGAGACATATCACTTCCTTCACGATTGCAGCTTCAATCTCCGACGCACTCAGAGCGCAGTGCTCGTCGTCCCTACTTGTGAGAACATACCTAGAGCATACATTCTTGGAGTGGACGCAAAGACCATTAAATACAATGATGCAATGACACATATAGACATGAATGGACAAAAAGCCATGTGAATATAATATATATTATAAAACGAAGCAAAATTAATGTTCAAATACAATATTTATGGCTTTAAGAGGTCTCTCTCTCATCCTCCAATCTCCTCCATTGATGCTGCCGTGATTGGCACATGGTAGCCTTCATACATCCGTGCACTACGAGGGGCTACCTCTATGACGTACCACCAGTTTGATGCAGAATTTGTAGGATGAAATATCACCTGCCAGAGCCACATAACTTACATGGAGCTTCCAAGCACATAACTTCTAAAATGGGATGTTAACTATTTACATACTTACTTGTTCACAATGCTAGGGTAGTACGAAAGTGTCTCTTAGGTCACTCCATTTCTTAGTTGAATCCACCTTAAGAAAACTAGACTCTCCTCTATGCACGGTATCGTTGCGACCCTCCATGATTATCTTGAACCATTGCACGTCGAACAAGTCGACAAAAAATCCTCTATAATCGATCCTCAAAATATCTTGTAGTGTGCCGAAGTAAGTGAGTTCCACCACCACAGGATCTGCATCAGAGGACCGTCGTCGACTAGACTCTTTCAATTTTGCCATGATTCCACAATCTTGAGTAAAAATCTTTTTGTCGATCCCTTCCACGCTAAAATGTCGACCTTTACACCATGCTGTTGTGTATGACTTATACTACAACGAACAAAGATTATGAGTGGCCATTCAAACATCTAGAAAGTCACTAGTCGTACATTGCAAACTTACCTTGGTCATGAAACCCCGAGAGTACTTCCACTCCTCCTCAGTCACTTCTTCACCGCACTGTTGTGCGTTTTTCAATTGGTTGTGCAACCATCTTAAGCTCATGAATGTTGGTAGGCTCTCTAGACCCGTCGAATAGTGCATTGGTGGTCGTCTTCCCCGTCTCCACTCAATTCGTGCCCTTTGTCGCTCTTGGTTTGCATCCTCATAATGTGAAATCCACTTTTGCATCACTGGATTGTGAAGCATGCAAAATCGGTTGATTTTAGCCTGTAGATCTTCTGTCATCTTCTTCTCAACACCGAGATTGCACATGACAATCCCAGATATGTGCTCATCATCTATGGTTCCCCATAGCGTGTCCCAGGCTTTATCAAATCCGTCTAGCCACTCTCCAATGTACACTAGGGACTCTGATACCAGCCAACCTTCTGCCATGCTACCCTCCGGACGTGCCTTCTGACGCACATATCTCTTGAGCATTTTCATGAAACATTCTAAAAAGAACATCCATTTGGAATGTACTGTGCTAACTATTTCCACCTTATCAACTATGTGAACAAGAAGATGCACCTGAATGGTTAGCATGGTAGTAGGAAAGTGTTAATCAAACATGCACACAAACTCTGTAGCGTTTAGTTTGGCGAGTGGTATGGAGTCTATGTTGATCTCCTTTTGTGAGATCCATTGCACCAACTTCAAAAGTTTATAGTAAAGTGTTTCTCAAACATGCACACAACCTCCACAGCGTTTAGTTTGGCGAATGGTATGGAGTCTACGTTGATCTCCTTTGTGAGATCCATTGCACTAACTTCGCAAGTTTGTGGATTGTGTTACGGACGTCAAGAGACAAAAATCCCTCTGTGGCCACCGGTAAAATAAACCGCAAAACATGTGCAGCAATGATATTAAAGTCCACACACAAATTTGTTACACAATTCCCACTATGATATATTCCACTATGAACATACATGACACATTTTATGCCAGTCGTGTGACTTCAAATCGGTAAGCTTTCCTTTTTTAGTAAAACACGTTTGGAGCGAGTACATTATGCCAGTGGGGGTCCGCAAAGATCGAATGGTCTCTTTTACTTTGCTTTCTTGGGCTCCTGTGAAAATCCATGGTGCTTTAGGGAGTTTTATCGATCCATCGGACGCTGTTTGCGGCCAATATTTCTCCATACGATCCACATTTCTAAGGTCAACCCTAGCTCCCAAAAGTATCTTTCTTGCAGGTCAGATGGTCCCATAGTAGATTACCCACATTCTTTAATATGTGCATTGGATCGAGCAAGTGATTAATCACGAGTCGGGGCCAGTATGGTAACTCGTACCATAGACATAGTCTCTTCATCCCTGGGGGCAAACCGTCATCACGCACCTCCTTCTACTCTAACCATGCTTGTGTAGACATCCTCGGTGGCTCTCTTCCCAAAAAGCCATCCCGTAACACATGATTCTCTGGAAGATACGCTTGATGACCTTTGTAGATTTGCTTCTTGAATGAGGGCGCTCTATGTGCATTCAGCCTAGGTCCACATGTGACACATGCTTTGTATCCGCTTGTTTGAAGCCCTGCATGTGTACACATGATAATAGATAAGCTTGAGAAAAACCAAGATTTACAGTGTTTGAGTAAGGAGTGTAAATCACTTGAGCATTCTGTTAGTCCGGGATAGGCATGCATGGTCCACATTAGAATGCCTCTGATCAAAGCATTCCGTCGAACTGTGTGTCGGCTCATATCCACCACTTCTATGCCAATCCACAATTGTTGTAGCTCTTCCAATAGTGGTTGAAGATACACACCCATATTCTTCACTTTATATCGCCCCAGCACAATCAAGTTTAGCCATAGGTGCCCCTTCTTCGTAGTCAACCACGAGGGAATGTTGTAGTTGACGATGACAACGGGCCATACACTGTAAGATGTTGATCTTTGACCAAATGGTTTTACGCCATCCATAGCCAGGCCTAAGCGCAAATTTCGAGCTTCCTTGGAAAAATCCCACCATGTTTCATCTATATGTTTCTAGGCTACACAATCTGCAGGAATCTATAGCACACCATCCGAAGATTGATTCTCCTCATGCCATGATGCTAGGGCGGCCATGGACTTACATTATCCCGAAGTTTCGCAAAATCTTTCTTGCTTCCTCTCGCGAATCTGGGATCACATTATCAGCTGGTAGTATGTGCTCTTTGAGCAATCTACAACGAAATAAATACGGTACAATTGTGTAAAAATCTATTAGATCATTTTACATCTAGAGTTTTTTATTAAAGTAAACTAATTGTAATAGATCACGTGGAAAGGGTTGTGACGCTAGTGTCACTCCATCCAAAATTTGCCTGCATGTTGAGAAGAACAAGGAGTGCCTTCAATCTAAACACACGTGCTCCATTATACAATGGCGTATCGGCTTCACTTTTCATATCATCATAGATAAGCCTTTCTGAATCCATGATCGTCTCAGTCAATTCATCGATCTCGGGCTCAAACATTGCCTCGTTGGGAATGTGGTATGCATGATCATTCCCCGA